>NC_134688.1:36758036-37111369 GCF_050947455.1 Rhinoderma darwinii
CTGACTCCATCTTCCACCACTCAGGGTGGCAGGCTTAGGAGTGGGAGAACCTATCACAGCCTGGCCAGACGGAGCTAGCTCCCGCCCTCTGTCTATTTATACCTGCCTTTCCTGTTCCTCCTTTGCTTGTGATTCTTCTCGTTTGGTTTCCTGGCCCTGCTGCAGCGTCTTGTACTTTGTCCTTGCTTCATATTGACCCCGGCTTTCTGACTACTCTCCTGCTCTGCGTTTGGTACCTCGTTCACTCCTGGTTTGACTCGGCTTTTTCACTACTCTCCTGCTCTGCGTTTGGCACCTCGTACTCTCCTGGTTTGACTCGGCTTGTTCACTTCTCTTGTTGCTCACGGTGTTGCCGTGGGCAACTGCCCCTTTCTCCCCCTAGCTCTGTGTACCCTTGTCTGTTTGTCTGTCGTGCACTTATTGAGCGTAGGGACCGTCGCCCAGTTGTACCCCGTCGCCTAGGGCGGGTCATTGCAAGTAGGCAGGGACTGAGTGGCGGGTAGATTAGGGCTCACTTGTCTGTCTCCCCACCCCCGTCATTACAGATTTCTTATTTCAATAAAAAAAAATTATTTGTGTTTTAAAAAAAAACTTTATTAGTGCCTAGATAATGGCAGTTGGCCGGTTGACAGCGTCCATTATTAAGGTGGGGCTTAGTGTTAGCCGGTGCAGAGGCTAGCACTATCCACCCATTATTACCCCGGTACCCACCACCACCAGGGGTGCCGGGAAGAGCCAGGTACGATCAAGTACCCGACCATCTGCTGTGATGGTTGGGCACTGGGGCAGCCACAGGCTGGTAGTATGAGGCTGGGAAGGGCCAAAAACAATGGACCTTCCCACCCTTGTAATGCTAGGCTACTGCTGCTGTGTTGTATCTGGCTGGTTATGAAAATGGGGGGGACCCCCACGTCGCTTATTTTTTATTTTTAAATTAACAAATTTAACAATAGACGTGGGGTCCCCCACATTTTTAATAACCAGCCAGATACAACACAGCAGCAGCAGCCTGGCAATACAGGGATGGGAAGGGCCACTGGTTTTGTCCATTCCCAGGCTAGTAACACCAGCCTGCGGCCGCCCCAGTGATCCACCATCACTGGATCGTACCAGGCTCTTCCAGATAACCGTAGTGGAGGTTAATACTGGGGTAATGGCTGTTTACTGCTAGCCTAATGGACGTCGTCAAAAAGACAACTGTCATTATGCATGCGCTAATAAAGTATAAAAAAAAACAGATATTCAAAAAAAAAATTATTGAAATAAATAATCCACCACAGAATCCTTGCTAACCATTTTATTTAAACAAAAATTGTAGATCATTGTAGTAGTCCACCGAATATACTACGTAGTACAATAGGTCCAGCGTAACCTGATTAAAATATATAAATTAGGCCTGAATCATTCTTTTGTGAAATGATTCCTTGTGCTGTCCCTTTAAAAAAAGTTTTTTTTCAGAATACAGCAAAACTTTAAAAATATTTGTATCAAATCTCAGTTTTTTTAAAAATAATTATTTGGTCACTACACTTTCCCTTTAGAAAAAAAAATAACGTTACTAAAGTAGTCCTCGAATCCGACTTAGTCAAGCAACCAAAACGTTCTAAAAACACAAGCACACACAAATACAAAATTTATAACACATGGGGTAGCCTTACATACAGGGTGACACATACATGGGTGACACTGTCTGTTATATCAAGTATCTAAGCCAACAAAAAGTTAGGCTTAGATACAGGTGCACAGCAGACACAAATCTTATACTATATAAGATTAATGTCTGATGTGCCCCATTACATAAGGCTAATATGGGGTATGTATACCCCCCATACAATATAATGCCCAACATAGCTGCCCCATTTTTTACAAGTTCGGTTGTCGGACTACGTTGGATTCAAGGACTAATTAGATGACAGCGCTTTCTTCTTGTGTTGGGGGTGCTTTATTTCAATAAAATTTAGTTTTTATATTCTGTGTATTTTCCTTGAAAGTTTTATTCCTACCACTTTAGTAATGGACGCTGACTGATTGACAACGTCCATTACTAAGGCAGTACTTAGTGTTAGCTAAGACTAACCACCATTATTATCCCGGTACTCACCGCCAACAGAGTTGTTGTGAAGAGATGAGTATGATCCAGTACCCAACCATCTGTAGCTGTAGCGCCCATGGCCGCGGGCCGTCGGGTTCACTCACCTCCCGACGCCCGCAGCCATGGATCTGTGAGCGCTGGCCTCCGTCTCCCTCCTAGGAGATGCCAGCGCTCACTTCCGCTCCGTCTGGCCGGGTCCCGTAGGGTGCGCGCGCACGTTCGCGCCCGCTCTTAAAGGGCCAGCGCGCACATGAAAACTATGATCATCAACCCACGTGATTCCCTGCTCTATAAGAATGCCCCAGCCCTTCTGATCCTTGCCTGAGCGTTGTTAGTTTTTCCCTGTCTGTCTCGCAAATGGTCCCTTAGTGTCTCCCGTTCCAGCTGTTACCCGTGCCCTGTTACCGTTCCTGTATTCCGCTTTGTTACTGTGCCTACCCGTGTTCAGGTGCCATCTGCCACGTCAAGTGCCATCTGCCACGTCAAGTGCCATCTGCCACGTCAAGTACCATCTGCCACGTCCAGTGACATCTGCCACATCAAGTGCCATCTGCCACGTCAAGTGCCATCTGCTCATCGGATACTGCCCGCCACGTCTAGCGCCACTCTCCGCACCTGCCTCCATCCGTGCTGAAGCCACAGCCACCGTCCGGACTATTTCAGGTACCTAAGCATTACTGTCTGCCATCTTACTTTCACATAGACTGTGACCTGGTCAGCTGCCTCCCCGCTACGGCGGAGCGGCCTAGTGGGTCCACAAACCCAGCGTCCGTGACAGTACGCTCAGGCCATGGAACCCGCTGGCCAGCCCAAGACCCCAGTACAGAAGATTCAGACAGAGATGCATGACCTACGCACTCGTCCGGATCAACTCCTTGAGGCGGTGAATTCTATTCTGGTCCGCCTGGATCTACTCGCTGTTCCACCCCCGGTTCTTCCTCCAGAAGCTGTTGCCGTGCCACTGCCTGTTGCTCCCCCTGTTTGTTCCGGATCCTCAGTTCCTCTGCCTCTTCCTCCTCGCTACGACGGTGATCCCAGAGCATGCAGAGGATTTCTTAATCAATGCACGGTGCATTTTAGGCTACGGCCTCATCTCTTCCCCTCCGAGGAGGCTAAAGTAGCGTTCATTATCTCCCTCCTCGCTGGCAAGGCCCTCGCATGGGCGAACCCAATCTTGGAGCAACAAGGACCTGTATCCGCTGACCTAGCCTTGTTCCTGCAGTCCTTTCGTGCCGCGTTCGAGGAGCCGGGTCGAACATCCTCTGCCGCAGCCACTCTGTTGACCCTCAAGCAAGAAGGCTCCACAGTAGGGGAGTATGCGATCTCCTTCCGTACCCTAGCAGCCGAGCTGGCATGGAACAATGAGGCACTGGTGGCGACCTTCTGGCAGGGACTGTCCTCTCACATCAAGGACGAACTAGCAGCCCGCGACCTTCCTTCTACCTTGGATGCCCTCATCCTGTTAGCCACCCGGGTTGATATGAGAATCCGGGAGCGCTCTCAAGAGGTTCGTCAGGAGAGCCGGGCCCACAGACCAGCACCCCCTGCCCAGAGACCACAATTGTCCACTCCTAGTGCGCTACCTGAGGAACCCATGCAGGTAGACAGAGTCCGGTTATCTGAACAGGAGAAGCAGCGCAGACGCTCCTCTGGACTTTGCATGTATTGCGGCCTCAAGGGTAATTTTGTGCGTCAATGCCCACAGAAACCGGGAAACTCCAGTACCTAGGGTTGGTCGGAGAGGCAACTCTAGGTGGAACGTCTCCAAACGTTAAAACCTCTTCCAAATTATCGATACCTGTGGCCATCGTCACCGGACAGGCATCACATCCTTCCTCCGCCTATCTTGACTCTGGAGCGGCTACTAATTTTATCCACCAGGATCTAGTGGATCGGTTTCAACTACCCACAGTCCGTCTGGAGAGACCCCTGGCAGTTGCCTCTGTGAATGGTCTACCGCTGCCTGATCCAATCATGCTCATCACTGAGCCGGTGACATTACGGGTCGGAGCTCTTCACTCAGAACAGATCTCCTTCCTGGTACTACCCAAGGCTATCAATCCTATCCTGCTGGGTCTGCCATGGCTCCGTCTACACGCCCCGACACTCGACTGGAGTTCTGGAGTGGTTCTTCAATGGGGCTCCAGATGCCATAGCCATTGCCTGTCACAAGTCCGTCCTGTTGTGCCCCCTCTGCCTCAGTCACTCTCCGATCTACCTTCTCAGTATGCCAGTTTTGTGGATGTCTTCTGCAAACGAGAGGCTGAGACGTTGCCTCCACATCGGAGTTATGACTGTCCCATTGAACTGGTTCCCAATGCTTCTCTTCCCCGTGGACGAGTATATCCTCTCTCCTTGCCAGAGACGTTATCAATGTCAGCCTATATCAAGGAGAACTTGGAGAGGGGTTTTATTCGAAAATCTTCCTCCCTGGCCGGGGCAGGATTCTTCTTCGTTAAAAAGAAAGATGGATCTCTCCGACCCTGCATTGACTACCGTGGTCTTAATCAGATCACAGTCAAGAACAAATACCCGTTGCCACTCATTTCCGAGCTGTTTGATCACATACGAGGAGCCAAAATTTTTTCCAAGCTAGATCTGCGGGGGGCCTATAATCTAATACGGATTCGCCGGGGTGACGAATAGAAGACGGCATTTAACACCCGCGATGGGCACTACGAATACCGAGTGATGCCCTTCGGACTGTGTAACGCTCCCGCAGTATTTCAGGAGTTCGTTAAGGACATCTTCCGAGATCTCCTCTATACGTGTGTTGTAGTTTATCTCGATGATATTCTAATCTTCTCCCCAGATCTGATGACCCATCGGAGGCACGTTCGTCAAGTTCTTCTGCGACTAAGAGAGAATCGCTTGTATGCCAAGTTAGAGAAATGCACATTTGAAAAGAGGTCTCTGCCCTTCCTGGGCTATGTCATCTCGGATCAAGGCCTTAAGATGGACCCTGAGAAGTTAAAGTCTGTCCTGGAATGGCCACGTCCTCAAGGCCTAAGGGCCATACAGTGGTTCCTGGGCTTCGCCAATTTCTACCGGCAGTTTATTCCGAACTTTTCTTCTCTGACGGCCCCCATCTCTACCCTTACCAAGAAGGGTGTGAACGCCAAGGTGTGGACTCCGGAGGCAGAGTCCGCATTCATTAGCCTCAAGAAAGCCTTCACTTCAGCTTCGATCCTCCATCACCCTGACATATCTCGGCAGTTCTCACTGGAAGTGGACGCTTCCTCTGTTGGTGCAGGCGCACTTCTGTTTCAGAGGAGCTCCAAAGGAAAGGCAGTAGTGTGTGGCTACTACTCAAGACTGTTTTCCTCTGCTGAGCGCAATTATTCCATTGGAGATCGGGAGCTACTGGCTATCCAATTGGCCCTGGAGGAGTGGAGACATCTTCTGGAGGGCGCTGCTCACCCCATCCTGATCTTCACCGACCACAAGAATCTCACTTACCTTCAGTCCGCTCAAAGACTGAATCCTCGTCAAGCCAGGTGGTCACTGTTCTTCACCCGTTTCCAATTTCTGCTCCACTAGCGTCCCGCGGACAAGAACGTGAGGGCCGATGCCCTGTCCAGATCATTCGAAACGGAAGACACGGTGGAGTCCCTTCAGACGATCATAGACCCATCCTGCGTTGTCACCGCCAATCCTCTGCAGCTTAGAAATATCCCTCCAGGGAGAACTTTTGTTCGGTTGGCTGACAGAAAAAGAATTCTCCGCTGGGGACACAGTTCTAAACTGGCTGGGCACGCTGGTGTCCGTAAAACCCAAGACCTGGTCGCTCGTCACTTCTGGTGGCCCACGCTACCGAAGGATGTTCTGGACTTTGTCTCTGCTTGCACGGTGTGTGCCACTAACAAGGTGGCTCACAGCAAGCCTGCCGGCCTGCTTCAACCCCTGCCTGTACCCAGTGCCCCCTGGCAGCACATCGCTATGGACTTCGTCACGGACCTTTCTCTCTCAGCAGGATGCAACACCATCTGGGTGGTGGTGGACCGGTTCTCTAAGATGGCACATTTTATCCCGCTAACCGGCCTACCCTCTGCTCCTTGACTGGCAAGCTTCTTCATTCAGCACATCTTCCACTTGCATGGCTTGCCTCTTCACATTGTGTCCGACCGGGGGGTTCAGTTTACCTCCAAGTTCTGGAGAGCCCTCTGTAAACTCCTGGATGTGAGTTTGGACTTTTCCTCTGCCTATCACCCCCAGTCCAATGGGCAAGTTGAGAGGATCAACCAGATCATGGAAAATTACCTCCGCCACTTCATCTCTTCACAGCACGATAACTGGGTACAGCTTCTAACATGGGCGGAGTTTTCATATAATAACCACACAAGTGAGTCCACCACCTCCACTCCGTTTCACATCGTGTACAGTCAACATCCCAGAGTTCCTCTTCCAGTGTCGACTTCATCTCAGGTACCCACTGCTGACTCTGCATATGGGGACTTCCTGCAAAAATGGCAACAGACCCGGTCCTCTATTTTGCAGGCGGTAGATCGCATGAAGCGTAAGGCAGATACCAAAAGAAGAGAGCCGCCTCAGTATCTTCCTGGGACTAAAGTCTGGCTGTCCTCTCGAAACATTCGCTTGAGGGTGCCTTCATACAAGTTTGCTCCCAGGTTCCTTGGTCCCTTCGAGATCCTGCAAAAAATTAACCCTGTTTCCTATAAGCTGCGGCTGCCTCCTACCCTCAGAATCCCTAACTCCTTCCATGTGTCCCTCCTGAAACCAGTGGTCCTGAACCGCTACAGCAAGACCTCTAGTTCCACAGTTGCTTCCAGCGGTCCTTCTGATGTATTCGAGGTAAAGGAGATCCTGGACCGCAAGAGGGTAGGAGGAAGGACTTTCTATCTGGTGGACTGGAGAGGGTTTGGTCCTGAGGAGAGGTCCTGGGAGCCAGAAGAGAACCTCAGTGCTCCTGCTCTTATTAAAAAGTTCCTCTCTCACTCTGGCCCCAAGAGGAGGGGGTGTAAGAGGGGGGGATACTGTAGCGCCCATGGCCGCGGGCCGTCGGGTTCACTCACCTCCCGACGCCCGCAGCCATGGATCTGTGAGCGCTGGCCTCCGTCTCCCTCCTAGGAGATGCCAGCGCTCACTTCCGCTCCGTCCGGCCGGGTCCCGTAGGGTGCCTGCGCACGCTCGCACCAGCTCTTAAAGGGCCAGCGCGTGCACATGAAAACTATGATCATTAACCCACGTGATTCCCTGCTCTATAAGAATGCCCCAGCCCTTCTGATCCTTGCCTGAGCGTTGTTCGTTTTTCCCTGTCTGTCTCGCAAATGGTCCCTTAGTGTCTCCCGTTCCAGCTGTTACCCGTGCCCTGTTACCGTTCCTGTATTCCGCTTTGTTCCTGTGCCTACCCGTGTTCAGGTGCCATCTGCCACGTCAAGTGACATCTGCCACATCAAGTGCCATCTGCCACGTCAAGTGTCTTCTGCCACGTCAAGTGCCATCTGCTCATCGGATACTGCCCGCCACGTCTGGCGCCACTCTCCGCACCTGCCTCCATCCGTGCTGAAGCCACAGCCACCGTCCGGACTATTTCAGGTACCTAAGCATTACTGTCTGCCATCTTACTTTCACATAGACTGTGACCTGGTCAGCTGCCTCCCCGCTACGGCGGAGCGGCCTAGTGGGTCCACAAACCCAGCGTCCGTGACAGTAGCGATGGTCGGGAACTGGGGCGGCAGCAGGCTGGTATTCTTAGACTGGGAATAGAAAAAAACAGTGGCATTTCCCACCCTTGTAATGCTAGGTTGCTGCTGCTGTGTTGTATGTGGCTGGTTATGATAAATTGGGTGGAACCCCACGTCTTTTTAAAAAAATATTTCCCAAAAATGTAATAAATAATAAAAAAAAATGATGTGGGTCCCCCCCATTTTTCATAACCAGCCAGATACAACACAGCAGCAGCAGCCTAGCATTACCAAGGTGGGAAGGGCCACTGTTTTTGGCCCTTTCCATTCTCATAATACCAGCCTGCGGCCGCCCCAGTGCCCAACCATCACAACAGATGGTCGGGTACTGGATCGTACCTGGCTCTTCCCAGCACCCCTGGTGGTGGTGGGTATCAAGGTAATAATGGGGGTTGGTATTAGCGTCTGCACCGGCTAACACTAAGCCCCGCCTTAGTAATGGACGTTGTCAATCAGATAGCGGCCATTACTAAAGTGGTAGTAATAAAAGTTTAAAAGAAAAGACAAAGATATAGATAAAAATATTTTATTGAAATAAAGCACCTCCAACACAACCCTCATTAACCATTTTATTGTAGAAAAAAAAGAGCCGTCATCAAAGTACCTCGAAACCGACGTAGTCCAACCACCAAACCTGTAAAAAAAAAACACAAAAAAAGTGAATAAAACATGTCGTAGGCTTAGATTCAGGCCCATGTGTGATACTGACTGTTATACCATGTATAGAAGCCTACCACAAAGTTGATTTAGATACAGCCCCAGCAGACAGTATCATACATGGCCATACATACATATATACAAACAGACATACATACAAACATACATACATACATACATGCACATGCATATATACATACATACATACATGCACATACATACATACATACATACATGGATACATACATACATGCATGCAAACATACATACATACATGCAAACATACATACATACATACATACATAAAAACATTCATGCAAATTAATGCAAACATACATACATGCATGCAAACATACATACATACATACATGGATAAATACATACATACATACATACATAAAAACATACATACATGCAAACATACATACATACATACATACATACATATATACATGCATACATACATACATACATACATACATATATACATACATACATACATACATGACCCCATATAGTAGTTATTCCGTTGTCCATGCTCCCAGGTTCGGTGACTTCGCTCCAATGAAAAGAAAAAAAAAACCTCACATAAGACGTTCCCACGAAGTTCTGAATGGTCCCGTCACTTTTCTTCTGCTCCCATTCAGAATAACAAAGCGGTGGGCGCAGATGACATAATCACGTGAGTATGATATGATTACATCATCTGCGCACAACAAATTCTTACTGTGAATGCTAGCGGCGCCAAGTAGCAGTAAGAAGAAAAGTGACGGGACCGTTCAGATCTTCGTAGGAACGTCTTAGGTGAGTTGTTTTTTTAAAATCTTTTCTGCTGTTCGCCGGGTGCTGATGCAGGACCGGTGCGGCGACTAAAGATATTACATGGGGGGGGGGGGGGGGATTCAGCTTAGCTAGAGGGGGAGAAGTGGCTTTCCAAAATGCGGTGAATAGAGTGTTGCATAGAAGGGTTGCGTGTTGTTGCAATTCACGGTGTGTTCGTCTCAACCAGTCTTACCATGCCTGGTTGAGCCGAACATTCTTCTCCCGATGCTGCTAGAACTACATTAGCTAGCAACGTCAGGACCGTGCACACTGCAGAGCGGCTTGATTGACATCGAGCCGCTCACGCCCCTTTTTAGAAAAGATAACCAGCACTAGCTGAGTTATCAAGTGTAAAAAAAAGGTAGTTAGGGAATGTTTTATTATTTAATTCCAGCTTAGAATGTCTAAAAAAAGATTATTTGACTCAACTTGGGAATAACCCTTTAATTCCACCTGGAGGAAAACTATTTTGCATGCTACAATTAGATTGTATTGTATGAGATAATAAATAAAAACATTTTCCCAAAAAACAACGTCTCTACAGCCATGTCCTTTGTCTGGTATTGCAGCCCTGTTCAGTTCAATCAGGCGGCCTCACCTGGTAAATCACGGTCAAGGGACCCCCAATCTCTCAATAGGTAGAGGTCCAAAAGATGTGACCCCCAAATTATAAGACATTTATAGCAAATTCGGTGGATATGATATTAATATCTATGGTGGGAAACTATTTAGTGATTGAATATAATCATGTATAGTAAAGCCCCCTGGTGGACATAGTATGTATTTCAATCTTCTATAAACTCAAGGCTTTAATTCATAATGGATTATAGTCACATACTACACAGCCCTCTGGTGGCACTTCTAGGTATGACAATCTTCTATAATAAGTTATTTATGAATTATTGAACTGAACAGTGCTGGAGTAAAATGCACCAAATGTATTCAATGGGGCATGCGTCTTAATAAATTTGGCGCATCTCTACCAGTGTGTGTGCGCCAGAAAATCAAATCTTCGCCTGTTATGATAATTTACGACAATTTCTGGAGTAAATTATAGTAAGTCTGTTGGTGCGCAGGAGACCCTGCACCTCCTGTTATCCCCTGCCCACTTTTCTCGACACTTTTGAAAAGTGGCAAGAGAAGCGTAAAACGACAAAAAGTCACAAATTATTGTAAAACATGGCTAGCGACATTATTTCCAAGTATTTTAATGCCACTAAAGTGGCGTAAGGCCGTTAATAAATTCCCACATTGACTGCAATGAAAGTTATTTTGACAGAAAATAGTAAAAGAAGTCATCTTAGAATTAAAATTCTCACTTCTTATGTAATTATTATTATTATTATTATTATTATTATTACTATTATTGTTTTCCCGCTCTATGAATGCTGTTCAGCCAAGTAAATAATAGACGTTTTCATTCTAGTTGTCATAAGTAAATCCAGAGACATACTGTATATAAAAGAAATGTTACAAAAATTATATACTAGTATATAATTGCCTCTTTTATTTATATGCATACATATGTACATGTTGCTACTAGGACTGGGCGATTAATCAAATGAATTGTTACAGGCCCCACCCCCATTGCAGGACAGGAACAAAAAGCTTATTAACAAGCAGACAGGCTGCACAGCGCATCTAGTTTAATGAATGCCGACAATGAACAGGAGCAGGAGTGAGAGGACTCGGGTTTGCTAACTCTGTGTGTAAGGCCCCATGCACATGGCCGTGCCCGTAATCACAGCCCGCGATAGCGGGCACGGCAGACCGCTGATGGCTGCCCGCATTTTTGGACCATGCTCCCATACAAAGTATAGGAGCATGGCATGTAAAATATGAAAAATAGGACATGCTCCATAATTCCCGGCACAGTTCTACGGCACGGACACCCATCCGTAGCGCTATGGAAAGGTGTCCATGGCCAATAGAAACGAATGTGTCCGTAAATGGGGCCTAATACTGTGACTCCAGAGATTGTTTTATATGGAGTCCCGCAGCTTCTTAACCATTCAGTTCCTGCTGCATTGCTACCCTATAACTTCTTAAAGGGAATGTGTCGCTAGAATTTAATTTTTATTTTTTTCAGTTAAACAATTAGTATTTGAGTGATTACACATTGTTGTAATTTTAAAAATTTTTTCACAAGTCAGGAAATATTATAAATTAGATTCTAATTTATAACATTTCCATGTGCTGGGCACTAGAGGGAGCAGTTCCCAAAATTGCAGCTTGGTCACTGTGGTAAAGCAACCTCATTGACTTATGCTGCAAATTTGGGGTGGACACAGTCTCCTCTAGTGTCCTCACACAATCCCCCCTCCCTTCTTCTGGCTAGTGCCAGGAGAAGGAAGGGTTTGAATCTTCAAACCTCCTACACTGTGTCTCGCCATTTTCTGAGCGACTGCACAGTGTAAGAGGATTAGATACAGGGCTCAGAAGACAGTATCACACAAACATAATACACACATCACATACACGAACATAAATTACCTGCCGCCTCTGCTGGTCTACACTCCTATTCCTTGTGCCTCAACATATGGCCGGAAGCCGCGGCTGGAAGTCGTCATCTTACTGTCAGGCAGCGGCTTCCGGTCCACATGAAAATGGCGCCGGATTTCGCTCTGCGAACGAGCTTCGTTTTGGTCTGTGTGGGAGCAGACGGCGTACGCATCTGAGAATGGAACGGCTCCCGTTCACATTCTCTATGGGGTTGTATGTGCCGTATTCCATCTCTGTATGTGTCGTTAATCGACACATACGGAGATGAAAAAAAAAATGGCAGCCCCCATAGAGAAGTAAAAGTAACAACACTATTAAATACAATTTTTGTTTATATTTTATTAAAAGCAATATAATAATAAAAAAAAATTCATGACACCTTCCCTTTAAGTGGTTTTCTTTATCTTCAGTTATGATAACACGGTAGCACAGAGCAGTGTCAGTGAAGGAGCCTCAGTGCTGGTAATATACAATGCAGGAGGGGGGGGGGGGTTGTTTACTAGTTCTGTGTAGTACTGCTGGCAATAAATCTAAGGCTGTGTTCACATCTTCTTCAGGGCTCCGTTCCGACGTTCCGTCTGAGCTTTCCGTCGGAACGGAGCCCTGACTGACACAAACTGAAACCATAGGTTTCCGTTTCCATCACCATTGATTTTAATGATGACAGATCCGGTGCCAATGGTTTCAGTTTGTCTCCCTTGTGCAAGGGTTCCGTCCAGTGGCGTAGCTATAGGGGTCGCAGCGGTGGCAAATTGCGACCGGGCCCAGAAGCCAGGGGGGCCCGCATCCCTCCGCACCACATCAATAAAGTTACTATAGTAACTGAGGCCTATGTAATAAACTACAAGGACCCCTGTTACTATAGTAACTGACAGTACTTACTCCTCCTCTTCCTGGAGCGCATCAGAGGTTCTGACGTCACAGCGCTGTGCGCAGTACATAACGTCACGATGCTATGCGCTGCTCACAGCATCCCGACACTTGATGGAGTGAGGACCTGCGGCCGAAGAGGAGGTAAGTTTCATTTTAGTGTCTTGCTGATGGGTTGGGGTCAGACACCGGTGGCCCCCCGCCAATCAGCTGTTTTGGAGGGGTTGCAGCCGCTCGTACAAGTGCTACTTCCCCTTCATTCGGATCACTTTCTCACACTGAATCGCCGACATGGACGTGTTAGCGATTCACAGTGTGAGCAAGTGAGGGAAATGAAGGTGAAGCAGCACTCGTACGAGCGGCTGCAACCCCTCCAAAACAGCTGATTAGCGGGGGGCCACGGGTGTCTGACCCCAACCCATCAGCTATTGATGGCCTATACTGAAGATAGGCCATCAATGTTTAGGGACTGGACAAACTTTAAAGCCCACCGTGTGTTAGGCTTAGATACAGGGCCCCAGCTTATACTGCATAAGAATACGGTCTGCTAGACCCTGTATCTAAGCCTAAATTAGGCTTAGATACAGGGTCCAACAAACAGTATCACACATGCACATGAGATCAATGGTGAGGGAAACTGGAGCGGAGGTTTCAGTTTGCCTTTCTGTTGAGGGGTTAACCCGACGGAACCCATCAACGGAAGGGCAGCGGTGATGTGTACAGGCCCTTACTAATGTTTTTTTAGTGTTTTTTTACAGGTTCGGTCGTTGGACTACATCGGATTCGTTGACTACTTCGATGACTGTTTTTTTTTTTCTCAATAAAATGGTTAATGAGGGTTGTGTGGGGGTGTTTTATTTCAATAAATCTATTTTTTCTATGTCTGTATTTTTTTTTAACTTTAACGCTGCCAACTTACTAATGGCCGCTGACAGGTTGACAGCGTCCATTACTAAGGCGGGGCTTAGTGTTAGCCAGTGAAAAGGCTAACACTAACCCCCATTATTACCCCGGTACCCACCGCCACCAGGGTACCACGATCCAGTACCCGACCATCTGTACTGATGGTAGGGCACTGGGGTGACCGCAGGCTGGTATTATTAGGCTGGGAAAGGCCAAAAACAGTGGCCCTTCCCACCCTTGTAATGCTAGCCTGCCGCTGCTGTGTTGTATCTGGCTGGTTATGAAATTTTCTTTTTTATAACCAGCCAGATACAACATAGCAGAAGCAGCCTAGCATTACCAGGGTGGGAAGGTTTTTGGCCTTTCCCAGCCTAATAATACCAGACTCCAGCCACCCCAGTGCCCCTCTGTCACTACAGATGGTCGGGTACTAGATCGTACCCGGCTCTTCCTGGTGGCGCTGGGTACCAGGGTAATAATGGGGATTAGTGTTAACCTCTTCAAGTCTAACATTAAGTCCCCCCCTTAGTAATGGGCGTTGTGAATCAGCCAGCATCTATTACTAAGGTGGTAGTTATAAAGTTTAAACAAATACAAAGACATAGATAAAATATTTTATTGAAATAAAAATTCCACACAACACTCGTTATCCATTTTATTGAGAATAAAAAAAAACGCAGTTATCTAAGTAGTCCTCGAATCTGAAGTAGTCCAACAACCGAACTTGTAAAAAAACAAACACACAAAAATAATTAGTATCACGTCAAAAAGGAAAATAATTACTATTCTTACCTTTCCTGGGTCCAGCGCTGGAGCTGCAATATCAGCGAGCTGGGCAGTGGCGTAACTACCGCCGGAGCAGCCGTAGCGACTGCTATGGGGCCCGCGGCATGAGGGGGCCCGTGTCGCCCGCCGGCACGGGCCCCCACCATGGCCGCAGGCTCCGCTAGCAGCCGCTATGGTTGCTACAGCGGGACGCCCCTGAACACTATGGCAGAGCAGGGAGGTATCTCCCCGCTCTGCCATTAAACAAAAGACATGTATCCCCTATCCACAGGATAGGGGATACATGTGTGATCGCTGGCAGCGATAGGGAGAACGGAGGACTGAAAGTCCCCTGAAGTTCTCCATCACAAACCTCGGACTTCCGGGGTCTGTGTCGGCAGCTCCGTAGAAATGAATGGAGCGCCGGTTGCGCTTGTGCGCATGTGTGACCAGCGCTCCTTTCATTTTTATTGAGCTGCCGACACAGACGCCGGAAGTCAGAGGTAAGTCATGGAGAACTTCAGGGGACTTTCAGTCCCCCGTTCTCCCTATCAATGCCAGCGATCACACATGTATCCCCTATCCTGTGGATAGGAGATGCATGTTATTTGTAGGACACACTACAGGTCGAATTTTTTTTTTGGGGGGGGGGGGGGCTGTATGGCGTTCCCTACGGGGGGGGGGGCGCTGTATGGCGTTCCCTGCAGGGGGGGGCGCTGTATGGCGTTCCCTGCAGGGGGGAGGCGCTGTATGGCGTTTCTTGCAGGGGGGGCGCTGTATGGCGTTCCCTGCAGGGGGGGGCGCTGCATGGCGTTCCCTGCAGGGGGGGGGCGCTGTATGGCGTTCCCTGCAGGGGGGGGCGCTGTATGGCGTTCCCTGCAGGGGGGGGCGCCGTATGGCGTACCCTGCAGGGGGGGGTGGCGCTATATGGCGTTCCGTGCAGGGGGGGGCGCTGTATGGCGTTCCCTACAGGGGGGGCGCTGTATGGCGTTCCCTACAGGGTGGGCGCTGTATGGCGTTCCCTACAGGGGGGGCTGTATGGCGTTCTCTACAGGGGGCGCTGTATGGCGTTCTCTACAGTGGGGGCTGTATGGCGTTAGCGCCATACAGCCCCCTCTGTAGATAACGCCATACAGTCCCCCTGTAGATAACGCCATACAGTCCCCCTGTAGATAACGCCACACAGCCCCCCCTGTAGATAACGCCACACAGCCCCCCCCTGTAGATAACGCCACACAGCCCCCCCCTGTAGATAACGCCACACAGCCCCCCCTGTAGATAACGCCACACAGCCCCCCTGTAGATAACGCCACACAGTCCCCCCTGTAGATAACGCCACACAGTCCCCCCTGTAGATAACGCCACACAGTCCCCCCTGTAGATAACGCCACACAGTGCCCCCTGTAGATAACGCCACACAGTGCCCCCTGTAGATAACGCCACAGTCCCCCCTGTAGATAACGCCACACAGTCCCCCCTGTAGATAACGCCACAAAGTCCCCCCTGTAGATTACGTCACACAGTCCCCCCTGTAGATAATGCCACACAGTCCCCCCTGTAGATAACGCCACACAGTCCCCCCTGTAGATAACGCCACACAGTGCCCCCTGTAGATAACGCCACACTGTCCCCCCTGTAGATAACGCCACACAGTCCCCCCTGTAGATAACGCCACACAGTCCCCCCTGTAGATAACGCCACACAGTCCCCCCTGTAGATAACGCCACACAGTCCCCCCTGTAGATAACGCCACACAGTCCCCCCTGTAGATAACGCCACACAGTCCCCCCTGTAGATAACGCCACACAGTCCCCCCTGTAGATAACGCCACACAGTGCCCCCTGTAGATAACGCCACACAGTGCCCCCTGTAGATAACGCCACACAGTGCCCCCTGTAGATAACGCCACACAGTCCCCCCTGTAGATAACGCCACACAGTCCCCCCTGTAGATAACGCCACACAGTCCCCCCTGTAGATAACGCCACACAGTCCCCCCCTGTAGATAACGCCATACAGTCTACAGGGGGGGCTGTATGGTGTTATCTACAGGGGGGGCTGTATGGCGTTATCTACAGGGGGGGCTGTAAAAAAGGCACTATCTACAAGGGGGGGGGTTGTGTGACACCCAGTGGAGGGGGGCCCCAGTCAAAAGTTTGCTATGGGGCCCAGTCTTTCCTAGTTACGCCCCTGGAGCTGGGCCCTATATCTAATCCAATCATGTGCGGTACTGTCTGCTGAGCCACTGTATCTAATCCTATCATGTGTGATACTGTCTGTTGAGCCACTGTATCTAAGCCTATAACGTGTGCTACTGTCTGCTAGGCCACTGTATCTAATATTATCCATAGCTTTAGGGTCGTAGTGCTATAGGTATGCTGTCTCATATATATATATATATATATATATATATATATATATATATACAGGGGCGTAGCTAAAGGCTCATGGGCCCCGATGCAAAAGTTCTTTTTGGGCCTCCCCCCCCCCGCAAACTTATCATGGCCGACGGTCCCCAGCTTTCAGCTGCATTGCTGGGTCTCCTAAGTGACCCAACAACGCAGCACTAGCAGCCAGGGGCGTCACTAAGGACTTAAAATGTCAGGGGAAATAGCCCCAATACATATGTGTCCACCCAAAAAAAAAATGTGTGTATAGGAGACAGCATAGCATATCTATAGCACTACGACCCTATCAACTATCGATAGGATTAGATACATTGGCTCAGCAGACAGTATCACACATGACAGGATTAGATACACAGCTCAGCAGACAGTATCACACATGAAAGGATTAGATACACAGCTCAGCAGACAGTATCACACATGATAGGATTAGATACAGTGGCTCAGCAGACAGTATCACACATGATAGGATTAGATACAGTGGCTGAGCAGACAGTATCACACATGATAGGATTAGATATAGTGCCCAGCAAATAGTATCACACATAATAGGATTAGATACAGTGGCTCAGCAGACAGTATCACACATGATAGGATTAGATACAGTGGCTCAGAAGGCAGTATCACACATGATTGAATTAGATGCAGTGGCCCAGCAGGCAGTATCACACATGATAGGATTAGATACACAGCTCAGCAGACAGTATCACACATGATAGGATTAGATATAGGGCCCAGCAGACAGTATCACACATGATAGGTTTAGATATAGGGTCCAGCAAATAGTATCACACATGATAGGATTAGATATAGGGCTCAGCAGACACTATCACACATGATTGGATTAGATACAGTGGCTCAGCAGACAGTATCACACATGATTGGATTAGATATAGGGCCCAGCAGACAGTATCACACATGATAGGATTAGATATAGGGCTCAGCAGACAGTATCACACATGATTGGATTAGATACACAGCTCAGCAGACAGTATCACACATGATAGGATTAGATACAGTGGCCCAGCAGACAGTATCACACATGATAGGATTAGATATAGGGCCCAGCAGACCGTATCAGACATGATAGGATTAGATACAGGCCCAGCTCGCTGACATTGCGGCTCCAGCGCTGGACCCAGGAAATGTAAGAATAATAATTTTGCTTCTTTATGTGTTACTGATTATTTTTGTGTGTTTGTGTTTTTTTACAGGTTCTGTTGTTGGACTTCGGATACGAGGACTTCAATGACAGCGGTTTTTTATTCTCAATAAAATGGTTAATGGGGGTTGTGTGTGTTTTTTAATTTCAATAAAATATTTTTTCTATGTGCTTGTATCTTTTTAAACTTTATTATCACCGCCTTAGTAATGGCCGCTGGCTAATTGACAACCTCCATTACTAAGGCGGGGCTTAATGTTAGCAGGTGCAGAGGCCAACACTAACCCCCATTATTACCCCGGTACCCACCGCCACCAGGGGTACTGGTAAGAGCCGGGTACAAACCAGTACCCGACCATCTGTAGTGACGGGCAGGCACCGGGGCGGCCGCAGGCTGGTAGTATTAGGCTGGGGAAGGCCAAAAACAGTGGCACCTACCACCCTGGTAATGCTGCCTGCTGCTGCTGTGTTGTATCTGGCTGGTTATGAAAATTGGGGGGGGACCCGACATCGTTCTTTCCAATTATTTTATATATATTTTTTTTTAAATGATGTGGGGTCCCCCCCATTTTTCATAACCAGCCAGATACAATAAAGCAGCAGCAGCCTAGCATTACCAGGGTGGGAAGGGCCACTGTTTTTGGCCTTTCCCCTCCTGATAATACCAGCCTGCGGCCACCCCAGTGGCCGACCATCTCTACAGATGGTCAAGTACTGGACGGTACCCGGCTCTTCCCAGCACCCCTGGTGGCGGTGGGTACCGGGGTAATAACAGGGGTTAGTGTTAGCCTCTGCACCTGCTAACGCTAAGCCCCGCCTTAGCAATGGATGCTGTCAATCAGCCGGTGGCCATTACTACAGCGGTAGTAATATAGTTTAAAAAAAAGCACAAAGACATAGAAAAAATATTTTATTGAAATAAAAAAACCCCACACAACTCTCATTAACCATTTTATTGATAATAAAAAAAAGCCGTCATCGAAGTAGTCCTGGAACCCGACGTAGTCCAACGACCGAACCTGTAAGAAAACACACAAAAAAAACGATTAGTAACACATGTGTTAGGCTTAGATACAGGGCCCATGTGTGATACTATCTGTGGGACCCTGTATCTAAGCCTACCACAAGGTAGGCTTAGATACAGGGTCCAGCAGACAGTAATCTTATACAGTATAAGATTACTGTGTGCTGGGGCCCTGTATCTAAACCTACAGTGTGGTAGGCTTATATACAGGGCCCATCAGACAGGATCACACATGGGCCATGTATCTAAGTCTACCATGTGATTGGCTTAGATACAGGGCCCATCAGACAGGATCACACATGGGCCATGTATCTAAGCCTACCATGTGATTGGCTTAGATACAGGGCCCATCAGACATGATCACACATGGGCCATGTATCTAAGTCTACCATGTGATTGGCTTAGATACATTGCCCAGCAGACAGGATCACACAATCTGTGATCCTGTCTCATGGGTCCCCTAAGCCTGCTACATCGTAGGCTTAGGGGTTCTGCAGTCCCTAAACATTGATGGCATATCCACAGGATAGGCCATCAATAGCTGATGTGTTTCCCGGGACCCGCAAATCAGCTGTTTTGAAGGGGCCGCAGCACTCGTACGAGAGCTGCTTCCCCTTCATTTCACTACTCGCTCACACTGTGAATCGCCGACACCGATTCACAGTGTGACCGGAGTGAAGGGGAGCAGCTCTCGTACGAGTGCTGCGGCCCCTTCAAAACAGCTGATTGGCGGGTCCCGGGAGTCGGACCCCGCCAGTCAGAGCTAATCTTACCTTCCTCTTCGGCCGCGGCGGAAGTTCTGTCCTCTCAATGCTGTGCGCGGCGCATAGCGCTGTGACGTCATGCGCTGCGCACAGCGCTTGACGTCAGGACCTCCGCTGCGATCCGGAACCAGGAAGGTAAGTACAGTCTGTTACTATAGTAACAGGGGCCCGCGGCCCGAGTTACTATTGTAACTTTTTATTGATGTGGTGCGGGGGGCTGTGGGCCCCCCTGGCTTTCGGGGCCCGGTCGCAATTGCGACCGCTGCGACCCCTATAGCTACGCCAGTGTATATATATATATATATATATATATATATATATATATATGCACATATTCATACACACACACATTTTTCTTTGGGGGCGGGGCACATATGTATTGGGGCTATTCCCCCTGATGTTTTAAGTCCTTAGTGACGCCCCCGGCTGCTAGTGCTGCTTTGTTGGATCACTTAGGAGACCCAGCGATGCAGCTGAAGTTTTGGGGGGGGGGGGGCCGAAGAAGAACCTTTGCATCGAGGCCCATGAGCCTTTAGCTACGCCCCTGGTTCCGTCATTTTGACGAGATGAATACTGTAGTCGTAGACGGAACGGAGCCCAGATGCAGATGTGAACGAAGCCTAAGACTTGCCACAGAAGTTATGTCTAAAGAGCAGTCATAAATCACATGCAGACTTTGGGGGTAATTTATCAATCTTTCTACACCAGAAAAGTCACAAAAGGACCCAAAAGTCACAATTTGCTGTCTGAATTGTGACGTGCCCTTTTTGCGCCACCCACGACACTTTTGTAGAAAGGGGCAAGACCTTTGGGAAAGAGCGTGACCACTGCGGCCCAACAAATGTATTATAATTTACGCCAGGCTAATTGTAACATAAGGACACGTTAAAGGGCCTATTACACAAGCCAATTTTGGCCGGTGCAACGAGTGGTGTTCAACAAGACAGCTTGTTGATCAGCGTTTGTTTGCTCCAGTCACAATGAGCTATGGATGGGGACGAGCGGTAGTTACTCCGATCGCTCCCCATACATTGTTATCATGTCAGGCAGATGTGCTGCCAACAACGATAATATTACAGTTTTTTAAAACTCGTTCATCTGCTGATCACTGCCCGGTTTACACAGGGCAATTATCGGCAACGAGCGTTATATGAACGCTTGTCTGCCCGATAATTGCCCAGTGAAAAAGGGCCTTAATCGTGTATGTCTGGATCTTTCCAGGCGTAGACGCTAACCGTAGGAAAAAATTTATGTGAATGGGACCTTATGTGTATTTTACCTCAGGTCTCACTGTTCTCCTGCTGCTCATATGCACCACGCCATATATACTCTACATTGTTTACTAGCAATGTACCATAAATACCCTATCTTGGTATTTATGTTTTTTTTTTTCCAGTTTATTTATCAAAAATCTGAAATTTGAGATTCAACTCGAAAATCGTCCATAGTGTTGAAAAAAAAAATCGAGATTCTATTTTTTGGCAAAATCACCCAGCCCTAGTTGCTACCAATGACAACCAGAATGACAACATACACTGTATACATTGGCTGGCTGCACACAGCCAACAGGAAAACGAGGGTCAATGGAAACAATGTTTATATAATAAAGTTACTTTTCTGGCCTATTTAATGTCTAAACAACTTTAAAAAAATTAGATTCCCGTTCATGGAGTAGTATATTCACTATACTGCCCTCTGGTGGTTATGGAACATATTTACACACTTGTAGCGGTGGTTCACAGTATTACAGCCTTCTACCATTGAAGTTTGTACTGTAATACTGTGAACCGCCGCTACAAGTGTGTCCGCGATTCACAGTGTGAGCAGTAAAGGAAATGAAGGGGAAGCGAGGATGGTACGAGCATCGCGGCCCCTTCAAAACAGCTGACAGGCGGGGAGACGAGCCACCACCAATCAGATATTGATATCTAAGGCTCTATTCACACGACAGGGTCTTAGTGTCAGCCGATAAAAACGGCCATTTTTCCTGGCCGTTTTGAATCTGTTTTGCATCCGTTCCAGGCCGTGTTTCCGCTTTCAATGGCCGATTTTGACCCGTTTTTTCCCTGTCCGTTTTAAAATCGGATGAATTTCATTTGTAATTTTTTTGCCACACACTTCCCTCTGTAGATAATGCCGCACACTGCCCTCTGTAGATACTGCCACAGTCTCGCTGTAGTTAGTGCCACACAGCCCCCCTTGTAGGTAGTGCCACACAGCCCCCTTTGTAAGTAGTGCCACACAGCCCCCCTGTAGGTAGTGCCACACAGCCTCCCCTGTAGGTAGTGCCACACAGCCCCCGTGTAGGTAATGTCACACAGCCCCCTTTAGGTAATGCCACACAGCTCCCTGTAGGTAATGCCACACAGAACCCTGTAGGTAATGCAACACTGCCACTCTGTAAGCAATGCCACACTGCCCCTCTGTAGGTAATGCCACACTGCCCCTCTGTAGGTAGTGCCACACTGCCCCTCTGTAGGTAATGCCACAGAGCCCCCATGTAAGTAATGCCACACAGCCCCCCTGTTTGTTAGTGCTACATATCCCCCTTGTATATAGTCACCCCCCATAGATGCCACCTCCCCTACCTTCCTGTAGGGGACGGCTCCAGGAGAAGTCCCTCACTTCACTGTCCATATATGGACAGTGAAGTGAGGGACTTCTGTTGGATCGGAATCCCCAGCCACAGCGGTGGGGATTCTACTTCAGAAGTCCTTGACGTCACGGTCCATATATGGACAGTGAAGTCAGGGACTTCTCCTGGAGCGGAATCCCCAATTCCTGGCCACAGTATTGCCGAAGCTGTTGCTGGGGATTGGGGATTCCGCTCCTACAGGGAGCAACAAAATACCCTCCTCTTCCTCACATGCACTTCACACTGTGAGGAGAGAGAGCGTGCGATGGAAGATACGGCCGTCACTTGGAACTCATTCAAATGATGGCCGTGTATTACCCGACCCCATAGACATCTATGGGGGCCGGGAGAGCGGCCAAAAACAGGGTATGTCCTACTTTTTGACGGCCCGGTTTCCAGGCCGTCAAAAAATCGGTCGTGTGAATAGCCCCATTTGGGGTCTATTGTTGCTACTGCGGTCGTGTGACGGACGTTTTTTGAATGGCCATCACACGGCCGGGAAACGCTGTCGTGTGAATAGGGCCTTATCCTGAGGATAGGCCATCAATTTTTGTGGACTGGTAAACCTCTTTGACACCCCAAAAATGATTATTTTATGGAAAGCACAACCCAAGGTATTAATTTAACGACATATCAAAGATTTGAAAATCTGCCGTTTAAAATGTCTGCAGCATGCAGATGAATTTTGTAAAATCTCATCTACTTGCCTTGTACTGTAATCCGCTGCAGACTTTACCTGCGCAAATCCGCAGGTAAAAATTGCAGTGAATCTGCCGCATCTAACATCACCCTAAGACCCAATTCACACATAGTTTTTTGGTGCTGATTTTGACGTGGAAACCGCGTCGGAATCAGGCTGGGAGGCAGAAAAAGCTTTTTACGGCCGCGTTCCTCAATGGCCTCAGCCGAAAAACACGGCAAAATGTGCAGGCAGGTCAAAATATGCCTCAAAATTCCTTGGCCGGGGATTGGGGATTCCGCTACAGGAGAAGTGAGTGACTACACGGTCCATATATGGACACAGCGACGTCACTCACTTCTGAAGCAGAATCCCCGACCCTATGGCCGGGGACAGGGCCGCCATCAGGGGGGTATTAGGGGTACTCCTGTAGGCGGCCCGGCCAAACTTAATTGAAAGGGGGGCCCGGTAACTGCCGCGACTTGCCTTTGGTAGAAAAAAACAGGCCCCTGCAATGGGGCCTGTTTTTTTCACCAAAACAATGTCGTGAGCTGCGGGCCCCCCTCTCGTGAAACACCGCCGTGAGCTGCGGGCCCCCCTCTCATCACCGCCACGAAACACCGCCCGCTTGCGCGCGAACGAGCGACCGCGCGCGAACGACCGCAAGCGCGCGCGCCCACGCGCGAACGACCAGGCGCGCCGCCGAGAGGGAGGCGGTGCGCCCGCAACACAACATCTAGGGGGAAGGACAGCCACACTGGACAGCGGCGCAGTCTACTTACCTGCTGGCCCGCCTCCGACTCGTCCTCCTCGTCCGCCTCCGACTCCTCGTCCGACTCCGCCTCCTCGTCTGACTCCGCCTCCTCCTCCTTCTTCTCCAGAGCGTGGCTGCGTAAGGAGAGGGGGAGGAGTCTAGTTGTTGCGCGGCGGCAGTTCTACGATCCCCGCCATTTTCTGGAGCCTGGAGGTGAAGGACGAAATCTGGACCGAAGACATCGCCTGACGAGGACTGGAGTGGGAGCAGCTCTTCTGACACGGTGAGTAAAGTGTCTCAAAGTGCTGTTTATGTATGGCCCTTTTCACACAGAGTATTTTGCAGGCCGAAAAAATCTGCCTCAAGATTCCTTAAAGAATTTTGAGGCAGATTTTGACCTGCCCACACTACCTTGCCGCGTTTTTTGCTGCGTTTTTTGCCCGCGGCGATTGAGAACAACAGACAAAAAACGCAGGGAAAAATGCATTTTCTGCCTCCCATTAATTTCGATGGCAGGTCAGAGGCGGAACCGCGGCAAGAAAGGACGTGCTGCTTTTTCTTTTTTCTGCGACTGGCTCCCATTGATTTCAGATTAAATCAATGGGAGGCGGTTTTGGAAGTTTTTTGGTGCTGATTCTGACGCAGTGTCCGAGTCAATATCAAGGCCCAAAAACTCTGTGAACTGGGCCTTATTGTTAGGGCTTATTCAGACAAACGTGTAATACGTCCGTGCAACGTGCGTGATTTTCAGGTGCCTTGCACGGACCTATGTTAGTCTATGGGGCCGTGCGGACTGTCAGTGATTTTCACGCAGCGTGTGTCCGCTGCGTAAAACTCACGACATGTCCGATATTTGTGCATTGTTCACGCATCACGCACCCATTGAAGTCAATGGGTGCGTGAAAATCACGCCCAGCACTTCCGCAGCAGTATAAACTATGAATGAAAACAGAAAAGCACCATGTGTTACAAACATACAAACAGAGTATGCGCAGCCGCGCATCATACGCTGCTGACACACGGAGCTGTTATGGACATTTTGCATGCGCAAAACGCCACGTTTTTGAATACGCAAAAAGCACACGCTCGTGTAAATCCGGCCTTAGGGTAGGAACACACTAGGCATGAACACTGCGGATTTTATGCAACACATTTTATTGTGGAAAATCCGCAGCGTATCACAGTCGCAGCAGAGTGGATGAGATTAGAACAAATCTCATCCACACGCTGCAAAAAAAATGGACCTGCAGTGTGGCTTTTTAAGCCGCAGCATGTCAATGTATTCTGTGGAATCGCTGCTCCTCTTTTTGCGGAAATGCTGCGGTTCTGCCGCAAAAATCACAAATGAGAAAAAAAAAAGGTACTTTTTTACATTTATAAAAAAGTTTAGACTTGCCCCGGCCGTAGTCCTGGTGACGCGATCCTCTATTCTTAGCGCAGCCCGGCCTCCTGTCATGACGTTTCATACCATGTGACTGCTGCAGCGGTCACATGGTCTACAGCGTCATCCCAGGAGGCGGGGCTACGTTCAGAAGAGAGAGACGCGTCACCAGGACTACGGCCGGGGCAAGTCTAAACTTTTTTTTCCCTGCAGGATTCCCGCAGCGGACACGCCTCACCAAACCTGCGCCACTATTTGGTGCGGTTTTGCTGGCAGAATTCCCTGCGGCTACCAGGGCGGATAAGCTGTGTAGTTTTACTCAGCATATCCGCCTAGTGTGTCCCTTATGATGTCGCTCCTGGAGCTGCTGCCGGTCTCTAAATAGGCAGTTGGTCCAGTAGAATTTGGAATTATTTTTTTTTGTGAACCAGCTTAAAAAAATACAAAACTTTTGTGTTAGGGCCTGTTCACATCACCGTTCGCTTCCGTTCCGGGGTTCCGTCTGAGGTTTCCGTCGGGTGAACCCCGCAACGGAAAGTGAAAGTGACAGCACAGCTTCCGTTTCAGTCACCATTGATCTCAATGGTGACGGAAACATCGCTAATGGTTTCCGTTCGTCACCATTCCGGCTGGTTTTCGGACGGAATCAATAGCGGAGTCGACTGCGCTAATGGTGACGGAAATGGAAGCTGTGCTCCCTGCACATGGCTCTGCATATATGGCCTAGCTATGCCTGCAAATTTTTCTTTGACGAATATTGTAATCTGCTGCAATAATGTCATATGGCCACAAGGAGGCACTTTACATCCACCCTGCAATACTGCAATAAAAAAGGAGGTTGGTCTCTGGACTGTAAGGGTATGTGCACACACACTAATTACGTCCGTAATTGACGGACGTATTTCGGCCGCAAGTAGTGGACCGAACACAGTGCAGGGAGCCGGGCTCCTAGCATCATACTTATGTACGATGCTAGGAGTCCCTGCCTCTCCGTGGAACTACTGTCCCGTACTGAAAACATGATTACAGTACGGGACAGTTGTCCTGCAGCGAGGCAGGGACTCCTAGCATCGTACATAAGTATGATGCTAGGAGCCCGGCTCCCTGCACTGTGTTCGGTCCGGGACTTGCGGCCGAAATACGTCCGTCAATTACGGACGTAATTAGTGTGTGTGCACATACCCTAAAGTGCATTTCTTTACAAGCAGACAGCAAAGGGCAATGTGGATCTTATTTTCTGCAAAATGTATCCATTGCTCAGCCTTTTAATTACAGTAATTTGACCCAACGGTCTCACACTCAACACCCCAGCACCATGCTGAAATGGATACATGTATATCTGATTTGTCTGCAAATGCCTTTCCTGCATTATAATGACCTGAAAAATGCAAAGCATTGGTATTGGGACATTAGTACACTGATTGGTAGGAGTGCAAGATCTTTTGGGGGGCAGAAAAACGAAACAGTAATTATGGGGCTCCATACAAAACAAAAAATGGGGCACCACTATGTAGTGCCCAACCTTAACAGCTGCGGTTGAAGGTACTAGGATTTGATCATTATAAGGCTACATTCACACGACAGTGAAAAATTTACAGCCCTTTTCAAAACAGTGTACAGTGCATTCGGAAAGTCTTCAGACCCTTTCACTTTTTTCACATTTTGTTATGTTGAGGCCTTGTGCTAAAATAAAAATAAAAAATTCAAGTTTTTTCCCCATCATTCTGCACTCAATACCCCATAATGACAAAGTAAAAATAGAATGTTAGAAATCTTTGCTAATTTATTGAAAAGAAAAAACTAAAATCTTGCATTGACATAAGTATTCAGACCTTTTACTCAGGACTTAGATGAAGCACCTTTGGCAGTGATAACAGTCCCCAGTCTTCTCTTCAGATCCTCTCAAGCTCTGTCAGGTCGGATGGTGACGTCGGTGGACAGCCAGTTTCACGTCTCCCCAGAGATGTTTGATTGGGTTTTTGTCAGGGCTCTGCCTGGGCCAGTCAAGGACTGTGTGGATTCCCCCTTATATTGAAGGGGGACAAATTCAGAAATCCGTCTGATAATAAATCTTACCTAATTAGGCATTTTTTGACTTGCAACAGTGACCATGTTGTATAGCTACTTCAGTGTCCCTGCAACATGTGGTATGTAGGGGAGACTACATTGGACCTTAAAACTAGACTCAACCAGCATAGATACGCGATACGTATCAATAGACAGGATTTAGCGGTGTCTAAACACTTCGCCGATCTCAGACATACTGAGTGTCAGTTAAAATTTAGAATCATAGACCATGTCCCTCCACTAAGACGTGGGGGTAACAGGTCACAATTTTTAAAGAGAAAGGAGCTACAATGGATCCACAGGTTGGGGACACTCAAACCCAACGGTATGAACGTAGACTTTAAAATAAGTGGTGTGTACTAAATTCTGTAAAGATGTTTTTACAACGCTGTTTGCCCTTCATGACTCTGTATAACGTGTTTTTCTCCTCCGTCCTCCGTGTTGGTATTTTGATGTGACATACTGTGTATATATATATATATATATATATATATGTATCCACATTTACTAACAATATTTTTTTATCTATTTTTTTTGATTCACGACACTGAATTCACCTCCACTCTCGACTCACCAGAGAATGACTGGGATTCTGTTTCCCCACCTTGTCTCTTTTGTAAATTATCCCATATAGTCCTTTGAGATATTGAGATATGTTGATAATTCATTTTATTTAAAATAATATATATTTTATTATCTGACTTTTAGATTGTGGTGTCGATTGTACATCTTATGCTGAATTAAAATAATTGTATTATCTATACGTTTTGGGTCCCTGTCAATGGTCATGACACATTACGCTTTGGGCACTGTTCACACCTTCTGTGGTCCAACAGCAGGTTTCTGTGTTTTTTTCCATCTGGCTTATCTGGTTGATGATGCGTCTCATATAAGGCATTGCCTGCGTTCAATCACAGACGACCTCCCTTTCAGTTGCACACTAGTAATGTGCACCCTCTCCCTATCTGGGCGATGATTGCCTATCTGGGCGATGGTTGCCCTTGCTAGCCAGTTATATTTTTTATTTGCCAGTGACGAAGATGACTCCTCCGGCCTCCTGCCCTTAAACATGTCACACCTCCTGGACCCTCTGCGCTCCTGTGTAAAGCGCTATGTGCTTGCCCTCAATATGAATGGCATCAGCGGCACCCCGTTACATATACGCACTGTTTTGTAGAATAACCATATCCGGGCTGACCCCTCCCACACTGCTGCATCTGCGTAATTACGTGCTTAGAGCGTCAAGTACATGCTGCACGTAGTCTAGCTGTTTCCATGGAAACCCCAAACAATATCTCTGATTTGTGGGTCGTTTTTCACTCTTGTTACATGTGCACTCAGTCACATTAGGATTATTAACAAATCTTTCCTAAACTTTGGGAATTCTCTATGCACATTTTTTCCAACTACATGATATATTGTACCTGATGTCTATAATGTCTATGGAGTGGTTTTTACACATGTGATATACTTTCTCACTTACTCCTTTTAATTATTTAATTGTATCAGCTTTGTCTTCATTCACTGACATGTAAATGTAGGTCTCACACACTATTTGCTTGAGAAAGGCATCTGCCGATACGTCACTATTGGATTAAAGTTCACCAATTGGTTTTTTCACCGTGACATCCAGGAGTGCTGCCGACTTTTGCATTACTATACATAGGATATATCCTTTATCCTTAGGCTTGCACAAACCTTTTTCCACCCCTCTCTCTCTCTCATCTCTATATATATATATATATATATATATATATATATATATATATATATATATATATATACACTACCGTTCAAAAGTTTGGGGTCACCCAGACAATTTTGTGTTTTCCATGAAAACTCACACTTATATTTATCAAATGAGTTGCAAAATGACTAGAAATTATAGTCACGACATTGACAAGGTTAGAAATAATGATTTTTATTTGAAATAATAAATTTCTCCTTCAAACTTTGCTTTGGTCTTGGAATGCTCCATTTGCAGCAATTACAGCATTGCAGACCTTTGGCATTCTATCTGTTAATTTGCTGTGGTAATCGGGAGACATTTCACCCCATGCTTCCAGAAGGCCCTCCCACAAGTTGGATTGGCTTGATGGGCACTTCTTGCGTACCATACGGTCAAGCTGCTCCCACAACAGCTCTATGGGGTTGAGATCTGGTGACTGCGCTGGCCACTCCATTACAGATAGAATACCAGCTGCCTGCTTCTTCCCTAAATAGTTCTTGCATCATTTGGAGGTGTGCTTTGGGTCATTGTCCTGTTGTAGGATGAAATTGGCTCCAATCAAGCGCTGTCCACAGGGTATGGCATGGCGTTGCAAAATGGAGTGATAGCCTTCCTTATTCAAAATCCCTTTTACCTTGTACAAATCTCCCACTTTACCAACACCAAAGCAACCCCAGACCATCACATTACCTCCACCATGCTTGACAGATGGTGTCAGGCACTCTTCCAGCATCTTTTCAGTTGTTCTGCGTCTCACAAATGTTCTTCTGTGTGATCCAAACACCTCAAACTTCGATTCGTCTGTCCATAACACTTTTTTCCAATCTTCCTCTGTCCAATGTCTGTGTGCTTTTGCCCATATTAATCTTTTCCTTTTATTAGCCAGTCTCAGATATGGCTTTTTCTTTGCCACTCTGCCCTGAAGGCCAGCATCCCGGAGTCGCCTCTTCACTGTAGACGTTGACACTGGCGTTTTGCGGGTACTATTTAATGAAGCTGCCAGTTGAGGACCTGTGAGGCGTCTATTTCTCAAACTAGAGACTCTAATGTACTTGTGTTGTTGCTCAGTTGTGCAGCGGGGCCTCCCACTTCTCTTTCTACTCTGGTTAGAGCCTGTTTGTGCTGTCCTCTGAAGGGAGTAGTACACACCGTTGTAGGAAATCTTCAGTTCCTTGGCAATTTCTCGCATGGAATAGCCTTTGTTTCTAAGAACAAGAATAGACTGTCGAGTTTCACATGAAAGCTCTCTTTTTCTAGCCATTTTGAGAGTTTAATCGAACCCACAAATGTAATGCTCCAGATTCTCAACTAGCTCAAAGGAAGGTCAGTTTTATAGCTCCTCTAAACAGCAAAACTGTTTACAGCGGTGTTAACATAATTGCACAAGGGTTTTCAAGTGTTTTCTAATCATCCATTAGCCTTCTAACACAATTAGCAAACACAATGTACCATTAGAACACTGGAGTGATGGTTGCAGGAAATGGGTCTCTATACACCTATGTAGATATTGCATTAAAAACCAGACGTTTGCAGCTAGAATAGTCATTTAGCACATTAACAATGTATAGAGTGTATTTCTGATTAATTTAATGTTATCTTCATTGAAAAAAACTGTGCTTTTCTTTCAAAAATAAGGAAATTTCTAAGTGACCCTAAACTTTTGAATGGTAGTGTATATATATATATATATATATATGATACCAGCATAGAACGTAGTAACGGCACCAGGACTTCAAGACGGATGAAAAACAGGGTGGATTTATTCACCTCAAGGAATAACAGCAACGTTTCGGTTCAACAGGAAACTTTCTCAAGCCATCACAAACTAACAATGGTGTCAAGTATAAATAGGGGGAGCATACATTATACAGCAATCAAGCTAATAACAGTACAATTCCCATTATATTCATGTGAATAAAAGTTTCACAACACAATAAACACAGTGCTGCAAAAGTATATATCTTTTATCTGTAAAACGCCAACATAGGCAATGTGTCAAATATAACAATAGTGTACATACGCCGTAAATAAGGACAATAAGGGCAATTAGGATGATTGGGAAGGAGGCAGGGGCCAATTATAATTAAGTGAGGATCCATAAACTTACAGTTAGTAGTCCAACAGTAGTGTCCAGCGTGTACAGTCCACGCGCTTCAACTGCGCATGCTCCAAGATGGCGTCCACACCGGATGTTCAATCCGGTGGAACGCATCAAACAGAGCGGTCGTAACTGCGCATGCGCGGAAACGGAACTTGCGTTCCAATCTCACTGCGCAGGCGCCAGTATCGAGACAAGTCAAGGTATTTATATAAATAATATAGACATATAATTTTAGCAATAGGGCTGGATCCAAAAGTTTAGATAGGAAATATAATGCATCCTCCACCGAAACCGATGGATTTTGCAGCATAATGCCCATAGACCAAACAGCAGACTGTCTATCCAAAACCCCATATATTGTGGAACCTCAGATTTTAAGAACGATCAAATCCAAAAACCATATAATGTGACTATGGTCACTTTGGGAGCAATTAAGAGGACTAATGACATTACAAAACATCCTAAATAGAGATGGCGCCTGCGCAGTGAGATTGGAACGCAAGTTCCGTTTCCGCGCATGCGCAGTTACGACCGCTCTGTTTGATGCGTTCCACTGGATTGAACATCCGGTGTGGACGCCATCTTGGAGCATGCGCAGTTGAAGCACGCGGACTGTACACGCTGGCTATGTGGACACTACTGTTGGACTACTAACTGTAAGTTTATGGATCCTCACTTAATTATAATTGACCACTGCCTCCTTCCCAATCATCCTAATTGCCCTTATTGTCGTTATTTACGGCGTATGTACACTATTCTTATATTTGACACATTGCCTATGTTGGCGTTTTACAGATAAAAGATATATACTTTTGAAGCACTGTGTTTATTGTGTTGTGAAACTTTTATTCACATGAATATAATGGGAATTGTACTGTTATTAGCTTGATTGCTGTATAATGTATGCTCCCCCTATTTATACTTGACACCATTGTTAGTTTGTGATGGCTTGAGAAAGGTTTGTGTTGAACCGAAACGTTGCTGTTATTCCTTGAGGTGAATAAATCCACCCTGTTTTTCATCCGTCTTGAAGTCCTGGTGCCGTTACTACGTTCTATGCTGGTATCTATCTAAAAAGAAGGGGAATTGATTCATCCCCTGGTGGCGAGCACATGGCCTGATTTCCTTGATGTGTGGAGTACTGTGTTTACTTGCCCTTGGATTGTGTATATATATATATATATATATATATATACATATATATATATACATATATATATATATATATATATATATATATATATATATATATAGCATGTTAGGTGTACAACATAAGATAAACAAGTAACAAACGGTTTTCCATAATATTGGTTAGTGAAGTGCAATGCGTATAAGGTGGCCAATGGGGGAGTAGGCTAACAAACAGGAGACATTCGATAAGTGCTATTGCTATCAGGAAGTATGAGGATTGGCTATCCAGTGCTGCCAAATTTTCAAAAATTTATCCGAGCATCCACGTGCTTCATAAGTGAGTTTCAAGGGAGGGAGATATGAAGTAACCGCAATCCACGCTTGTAACGTAGGTAATTTAGGGGGGCTTCCAGTTCAGAAGTATCACCTTTTTTGCATAGAACAATAAAAACATCATAAGGGATCTGATAGCTACAACGTTAATAAGAGCTTCTACCAGGAGAAGTAAGCAAACTTTGGAATCTAAGATACGGGGAAGTCCGATTTTGAACTCAATAAATTCCAACATTTCTGATCAAAGGTCAGAGATATTTGGGCACTCCCAAAACATGTGGAGGAAGGAGCCCTCCTCCCTCTGGCAATGCCGGCATGTAGGGGAAGAGAGCTTTGCCATTACAAAACAGTTTAGATGGGGTGTAGTAAATTTGGTGGAAGAATTTGATTTGAATTAGTCGATCTCTAGCCGATATCAAGGGGCCAATCAAGGCACTCAGCATTTTCGCATGATCATCAGTAGATATAGAGGGTAGGGTCTGAGACCATCTATCTAAGGCTCTATCAAGTTTATTAGAAAGGATCCGTAATAATTGTTTGTCAAGTATGGATATTGGTTTGGTTAATGTCTCCTGTGTTACCCAGTCCTCTACCGGGGACATGCACAACCGTAACTCATTACAACGCAAATTGCGACCAGAGGGCATGTCTATGCTGAAAGTATAAGAATTTCAGATGAGGTGGGATCTGATGCCTAGTCCTGAGTTGTGTAAAAGTGACAATTCTCTATTGACTATTCTCTATCACCACATTCTTCAAAGTCAGTATGCCCAGTTCTGCCCATGTATTAGAATTGGAGAGTCTCCGTATGTGTGTCAAAAGTAGATTATACCAAAGAGCCATCCTGGGTGACCAGGACACCTTCTCGGTCGAAAAAGGATGAGAGACCTCTGCCATACCCTCAAGGTTGTCTGCATCGGTACTGTGAGCAGGTGACCTGGTGGGGGTGCCTGTCGGTATAAGGAATTGACTAGTGCCTTATAGGATCCCAGCAGGGTTGCCTCAAGATCAGTAGATGGGTTTAGATGTCTATGAATAAACCACCACCAGACATAAACAAGTTGACTAGCCAAAAAGTATAAGTTCGCTAAAGCCAGACCTCCATGCTCTGAGGGCAGCTGGAGTTCACCAAGGGAAATTCGAGGGATTCCACCTACCCAAATAAAGGATCTAAGATCCTTGTCTACTTTCAAGTAAAATGTGAGAGGTAACCAAACGGGAGTTATGAAAGCGGTATAAGAATCTAGGGAGAGCTTTCATTTTAAACAGATTGACACGACCTGTTACTGAGAGGAGCAGTTGTCTCTATTTCTCAAAATCCACCTTAATCCGCTGTAAGGGGGTGTTTTTTGGTGCGTTTTTTGACGCGGAATCCAAGTTGGAAACCGCACCAAAGAACGGCTGAAAAAGCCTCCCATTGATTTTAATGTGAGGCAGAGGCGTTTTTTCCCACGAGCGGAAAAAGACGCTCGTGGGAAAAAGAAGAGTCATGCCCTTTCTTCGGGCGTTTCCATCTCTGACCTCCCATGGTCAACAATGGGAGGCTAAAAAAGAGGTTTTCGCTGTGTTTTTTTGCCTGCGGTGCTGAACGGCCGCGGCCAAAAAATGAAGTGAAAAACGTGGCAAAGAGAGTGCAGGCATGTCAAAATCTGCCTCAAAACTCAGTGTGAAAAGGACCTAATAGTGGAGATATGTTATCGAGTATAAAGGTGCGTGTGTCAGGACTAATTACTATGACAAAGTATGTTATTTTATCCGCCCATTGTAGGGGAGAAGAAAGAGTGGTCCCCTTGGCTCCTGCATCCACCGCCATTATCCATATATTCGGTCACTTTAGATAGAGATGGCAAATTTCTCCTCCACCATCAATTATACTCACCATGTAAGGGCAGCATATTATAGCTTATATCGGTACCCCTAGTAGTAAAAACAGAAAGAAGTTGTCTCTGGCAATCCCTTTAAGTAAAGTGGGGTTTGTAGTGAAGATATTGTGTTAATAGTTACAGTAAGAATAGGGGTTAATATTTCTCTACTGTAATAAAGTGGGGTCAGGGGTTAACAATTTATACTTAGAAGCAAGGGTGCTGTTACCATAAAGTCAGCACATTTGACTACAATGGGCCCCATGGAGTGAGTGGCCCATACCAGGATAGTTTTGTCCCGATTTTAATGCGTGCGTAAAATTGAAGAGTTAATTTAATAATTGGGTCACTATAATTCTGTTTTCCTGAATGCTAACTGTGTCTCTCCACGTCCAATGTCAGATCGGGCAAGAGAACCGAATTATAGTGACCCTTTAAAGATAATGTATCACCTATATTTAAAAAAATCAATTAAACCAGATAGTGAAACATAATCTTTTTTTTCTTATCTGTTTCTGTTTTCTGATTGTAGATGTTTTTTTTTTTCTATTTTCTGTACATGATTATGGGAGCAGCCATCTTGCATGAGCTCCTATTATCAGCATTTACAGATATGATTTGCACCAGCCACGTGGACCATACGAGGACCAGGAGGGGTCCCATTGACTTCCATAGAAGAGTTTTCTAGGCATGCTCTGTGACCTGTGCAGAGGTCATTGTGCAGGGAGGGGTGGAGGGGAGCTGTGTCCATCACCTATTGTCAATGGTGGATCCTGTGTTGTCTATATAGAGGTGTTACCTGTGAGTGTAATCCTGCCTGTGAAGATAATGAGATTACTGCTGAGAAGTGATCTCCACAGAACAGGAAGGGTCAGTCTATTATAAAGCTCAGTGGCCAGAGTGAAAACTGCAAGATTTAGGATTATTTTCTTATATAGATAATGACATAGTAAATAGAAAAAAGACCACCAAAAATGTTGAAAAAATGTTTAACATGAAAACTTGATTTAAAGAGGCTCTGTCACCAGATTATAAGTGCCCTATCTCCTACATAATCTGATTGGTGCTGTAATGTAGATAACAGCAGTGTTTTTTATTTAGAAAAACGATCATTTTTGAGCAAGTTATGAGCAATTTTAGATTTATGCTAATTAGTTTCTTAAAGACCAACTGGGCGTGTTTTTACTTTTGACCAAGTGGGTGTTGTAAAGAAGTGTATGAGGCTGACCAATCAGTGACCAATCAGCCTCATACACTTCTCATTATTCCAGCCCAGCATGATCCACAGCACAGTGTGATTGTGCAGTGAAAGAAGCTGGGCTGGAACAATGAGAAGTGTATGAGGCACGATTTTATACAACCCTGGACCTAGCCAGTGGGTACTGGCAGGTGCCCATGAAGGAAGAAGACAAGGAGAAGATGGCATTCATCACTCCCTCTGGACTATTTGAATTTAACCGAATGTCGTTTGGGCTCACCAACGCGCCCAGTACATTCCAGAGGTTAATGGAACATTGCTTAGGGGATGTAATGACCGGGGGGTAGGGAAACGGACAAGTGAGCCCTAATCTACCCGCCACTCTGTCCCTGCCTACTTGCAACGACCCGCCCTAGGCGACGGGGTACAACTGGGTGGCGGTCCCTGCACTCAGTAAGTGCACGACAAACACGACAAACATACAAGGGAATACAAGCAAGGGAAAGGGGCAGTTGCCCACGGCAACACCATGAGCAACCAGAGTGGTGAACGAGCCGAGTCAAGCCAGGAGTGTGCGAGGTACCAAACGAAGAGCAGAAGAGTAGTCAGTAAGCCAGGGTCTGTATGGAGCAGGAACAAAATAGAAGGAGCTGTAGCTGGGCAAGGAAACCACACGAAAAAGAATAACAAGCAAGGAGGAACAGGAAATGCAGGTATAAATAGACAGAGGGCGGGAGCTAGCTGAGTCTGGCCAGGCTGCGATAGGCTCTCCCACTCCTAAGCCTGCCAGCCTGAGTCGTGGAAGCTGGAGTCAGTCTCAGGGATGTAGATTCAGGTGCTGACTGATTAATTAAGGGAGTTAACCCCGAAGCTGTGCCTTGCAGATCCTTTACAGGGGACTTGAATTACGAGTCGGTGCTGATCTACCTGGACGACATCGTAATTTTCTCCAAGACCTTCAACGAACATCTCCTGTACCTGCATGTGGTGTTGGAGCGGCTGGGTAAGTATGGTCTCAAATTGAAGCCTAGTAAGTGTAAATTGGCCCGTCAACAGATCAAGTACCTCGGTCATCTCGTGAATGGGAAGGGAATGGCCCCAGACCCTGGGAAGGTGAAGGCAGTACAAGAGTGGCCCGTGCCGAAAAACACAACGGAAGTAAGGGCCTACTTGGGATTAGTTGGATACTGTAAAGGATCTGCCAGGCACAGCTTCGGGGTTAACTCCCAGAACTAATCAGTCAGCACCTGAGAATACATCCCTGAGACTGACTCCTGCTTCCACCATTCAGGCTGGCAGGCTTAGGAGTGGGAGAGCCTATCGTAACCTGGCCAGACTCAGCTAGCTCCCGCCCTCGGTCTATTTAAGCCTGCACTTCCTGTCCCTCGGTGCTTGTGATTCTTTCCTTGTGGTTTCCTGGCCCAGCTACAGCTCCTGCTATTTTTGATCCTGCTCCATACAGACCCTGGCTTACCGACTACTCTTCTGCTTTTTGTTTTGTACCTCGCACACTCCTGGCTTGACTCGGCTCGTTCACCACTCTGGTTGCTCACGGTGTTGCCGTGGGCAACGGCCCCTTTTCCTTGCTTGTGTTCCTTTGTATGTTTGTCGTGTTTGTCGTGCACTTACTGAGCGCAGGGACCGCCGCCCAGTTGTACCCCGTCGCCTAGGGCGGGTCGTTGCAAGTAGGCAGGGACAGAGTGGCGGGTAGATTAGGGCTCACTTGTCCGTCTCCCTACCCTCTGCCATTACAGATACTATCGACGATTTATTCAGGACTTCGCCAAAATCGCAGCCCCCCTGAATCAACTCCTGTGCGGACAACTCACGCAGAAGAAGGGGAAGTCACAGTCAGAGTGTCGCCGAACAGTGGCAGGAACCTCAACAATGGGCGTTCGAGGAGTTGAAGACTAGGCTAGTGACAGCCCCTATCCTAGCGTTCGCTGACTTTAATCGAACATTCCGGTTATACACCGATGGTAGCTTAAAAGGACTGGGAGCTGTGCTGGCACAACAGTGAGGGGGAACCGATCGGGTCATTGCATATGGGAGCCGCAGCCTCCGACCAACGGAGCGCAACCCCGCTAACTACAGCTCATTCAGGCTAGAGCTTCTAGCTATAGTGTGGGCCGTGACGGAACGCTTTGCAGAATATTTATCCGGCAGCAAGGTGGACATCTTCACTGATAACAACCCCCTGGCCTACCTAAATACTGCAAAATTGGGAGCAATGGAACCGTGGTGGGTGGCCCGGTTGGCTCGGTTCGACTACGTTATCCATTACAAACCAGGCAAGGATCACACCAATGCGGATGTGCTGTCCCGACAGCCCTGTGAAGTCCCTTATGGAGAGGTGGATGAAGAACAAGAGGAAATCGAGATTCCCCCACTGCGAGTGGTCCCGGCAGAGTCAAGGACCAAGAGGGTCACTACAGTGGGGATGGCTGAACTGTATGACCAAACCGAATGGGCGCGACGGCAACAGCAGGACATCAGGGTAGCCGCAGCCTGGGTAATTCAAGGGAGTGTGGGCTCTGCGGGAGTACCGATAACTTTGGCAGCTGGTGTTACCAAAGGTAGACGTGAAGTCAGTATGCAGGTGGATGCATGAGAAGGGAGGCCACTTTGCAGCCGACAAAACGTTTCAATTGATCCGTAATCACTTCTACTCTCCAGGATTAGAGGAATTAACCAGGCACGTATGCGAAGAATGTGCGACCTGTGTGGTGCACAAAGCTACTGAACAGTGCGAAGAGCTGATGGTCATTAAGACGGGAGAACCGCTGGAGCTGTTGTCGGTCGACTTCCTGACCATACAGGAAGTCACGTCGGGCCACAAGTATGCCTTAGTCTGTGTCGACCACTTCTCCAAATTTGCGGTAGTGATTCCAACCCGGGATCAGACTGTGTCAACAACAGCCACTGCATTGTGGAAACACGTTCTTCATCCTTACGAATGTCCGAGACGACTATTATCCGACTAAGGGCCGAATTTCGAATCAGAACTTATCCGGGAGCTGTGTGCCCTACATGGAATAAGAAAATCGAGGACGATGCCTTACCACCCGCAGGGCAATGGGGCCTGTGAAAGATTTAACCGCACATTACTTGGTCTGCTGAGAAACCTGGGGGAGGAGAAACAGGAACGATGGCCCGAGTACATAGATGACCTGGTGTGGGCTTACAACCACACGGTGCACCGCATATCAGCTGATGTTCGGCCATCCCAGTCGGTTGCCACTAGCGCTCCTTTGGGAGACCCCAAAATCTCACGTGGACAGGTCTCCCGCTGAATGGATACAGGAACATCAGAGGCGTTTGAAAGGCGGGGTAGAGAGAGTTGGAGTAAGAGAGAAGACTCCGAACTGAGATAGATGTCACGCAATCTTTCATCCTGGAGATCAAGTACTGGTCCGGAACCGCCGAGCGACACGCGGGGGTAAGCTAGAACCCCGATGGGAAAGAAGACCATATGTGGTGATTAAGCGTATTGATCCTGAACTCCCGGTGTATGAAGTACGGCCAGAAGGGGATCGGGGTCAGAGTTGAAACCTACACCGGAACCTGTTGCGGCCCTGCACCTTTCCAATGCCAGACGTGGTATCACCAGGACCAGAAGAGCAGAAGGATTCATTGCCGACTGCTGCAGGAGAGGACTGGTGGCTGGTGATCCCCTCAGATAACCCCTCGGCGTCTTGGGAACAAGTGCCAACGGAAGCAGCAGAGTTGTCCGGGGCCTTGGAGTCATCAACACCCGAAGAGAATCGCGAATTATGGTATCCTCAGAAAAGTAGCCGTAACGGACGACCGGCTTATCTACAGGACTACGAAGTGCAAGTGCAGAGGACTGCACTTCAGAACGAGGGGGGAAGTGTAAGGGTGGTCAACACCAGCAAGGACTTACCTGTCCGGAGCGGAGCGGGATGGCTTCGGCGGCTGTCAGGCGCTCGCACATGCGCCGGGAGTGAGGTGACGCGCGACCGGAAGTGGTCAGAAGGGCGCGAAGGGAGGAGGTGAGAGGTGATGCGCGACCGGAAGTGAGGAGAAGGGCGGTAAGGAGAGAAGGAAGAGGGTGAGGTGAAGCGGCGGAGTGTGGCGGAAGGGAGAGAAGCGGCGGAAGAGAGAGAAGCAGCAGAGAGACCGGTGGAGCAGGGAACCAAGGCAGGCAGCCTTGGAGAGGGGGAAAAGAGAATAGCAGGACCAGAGAGAGAGACAGGCCAGACGAGTGTGAAGGAAGGGGCCGCAGTGAGTACCAAAGAACCGCCCCAGCCCAGCAGCAGTAACCACCCAACAGCCAGCAGCACTAGCCGCCAGCAACACTAGCCGCCCAACAGCCAGCAGCACTAGCCGCCCAGCAGCCAGCAGCACTAGCCGCGCAGCAGCCAGCAGCACTAGCCGTGCAGAGGTCCAGCCGTGCAGTGGTCCAGCCGTGCAGTGGTCCAGCCGTGCAGAGGTCCAGCCGTGCAGAGGTCCAGCCGTGCAGAGGTCCAGCCGTGCAGAGGTCCAGCCATGCAGTGGTCCAGCCGTCCAGTAGTGCTGCAGCCAGACCATGGGACGCAACACCAAAGCCGAGGGAGGAGACGCAGAGGAGCACAGGTACTGGACTTGTTTTTCCCTAAGCGAGGACGAGGAAGCGTAACTCCCGTAGTCGCGACAGTGCACCAGAGACTTTCCCATACGGAGGAGGCGGAACAGACATTGAGCCGCGTCCTTCAATGCCCCAACCTTTTGCCCGTGTTCCGGCGTTCAGTTCTGAGGACAATTGTTACCCGAAGTTAAATGTTTTAACCATGAAGAGGAGATCCGATTCTGAATTAACACAGTAAACAACCGTTAAACCAACCGCAGTGTCGTGTCTATTGCCCACCACAGTAGCACCCACCTACATACATGTATTTTTTATTACATATACTGTAGCCTTTTGCATATTTGATATGTATGAATTCCACATATAGAATATGCTTTGTTCTTTGGGTATAGGCTAGATTCACACATCGCATATTTTTTGCAGATTTTGGTGCAGATTTTTGAGCCAAAGCCAGAAGTGGATACAAATCTGCTCTAGTCATGTGATGGACACACAGGTGCAGGGTGTGTTACAAGACACAGCTCTGATACACATACTGTAACTGTAACGAGCCGTACACCTGTGTGTCCATCACATGACCATGGACAGATTTATATCTACTGGAAGTAAACAAGGAAGTTTCCTATTATTTTACAGTAAGCAGAAATCGTGAAAACTGTGAGGAATTGATACATAAAGTTTATTGGAAAATTATGTAGTTCTACATTATACAAAGAATAACATTTATTTGCGGAAACTGGAATTCCCCTTTAACATCACTGCAACAAATGTATCTATTATGACCGCATTTACATGTACCCGGAGTGTCAACCAAGTGAATCGTCTTTGATCTTCATTGATGAAACAAACTGGGTGATAGTTTGCTTCCTAGCGTGGGTGCACGATTTGATGCACATTTATATCCCACACTTATTATCTTGGATAAAATGGGATCCTGGTGCAATAAGGAAATATACTTGTGTATGATGTTACAGATCTTTTTATATTCACAGCTTTATATGGTTGAAATCACTGGATTAGCAGAAGAGGAAGATTTATATGTGTTGCTTGATCGATACCGGAGCAGTTCTGTATGATTTTTATTTTTATTTTTGTTAAGATCTCTTTCCAACATCCAAGAGGAGTAACTGTAAGGTGGCAGAGGAACGGGGTTGGGCAAGATGGTGGAAATAATCCACCGCAGGAACGTCACAGAGAAAAATTACTTGAGGCAGGAGTTAGAGTTGAAAGAAAACGTAAAACTTTTACTTTATATATGTACAATGCCGACGCTAAGGGCGCACACGGCCACAGAATATATTTATAATTCTTATTACTATGAGGGGCACAAAAGTAGCTATGTCTCAGGCTGATAAGAAGAATGTTGTCAGGTCCTGTATGACCTGCAGAAAAAATGGTTAAGGCCACTCCTACTTGATACAAGGGGTTTACTGCCTAAGGCTGGGTTCACACGAGCACATTAACGTCCGTAATGGACGGACGTATTTCGGCCGGAAGTCCCGGACCGAACTCAGTGCAGGGAGCCGGGCTCCTAGCATCATAGTTATGTACGATGCTAGGAGTCCCTGCCTCTCTGCAGGACAACTGTCCCGTACTGTAATCATGTTTTCAGTACGGGACAGTAGTTCCACGGAGAGGCAGGGACTCCTAGCGTCGTACATAACTACGATGCTAGGAGCCCGGCTCCCTGCACTGAGTTCGGTCCGGGACTTCCGGCCGAAATACGTCCGTCCATTACGGACGTTAATGTGCTCGTGTGAACCCAGCCTGAGACCTAGTAGGCCTCAAGATGGGGGGTGCTGGCTGGCTTATAAGCCTGGTTAGGCCTCAAGGTGGCTGACTGTTATAAGCTTGGTTAGGACTCAAGATGGCAGCTGTTGGCTGCTTTGATTTAGGCCCAACAGGCCTCAATGTGGGCAACAATCCACTACTAGTTTTCCCAGTTATTTCTTGCTTCAGGTGCGCCTCACGCTTACGCACCCCTCTCCACTTCCCCGATCACTTATCGCTACATTAGGGCCCTCATGCGCCACACTCTGCTCGCTCTTTAGGACCTGCTGCCACCCAGGCCCAATGATAGATACTAGCGTCTAATGCGGTTCTTACCAGTCCAGTCCAGGCTCTTCAGTTCCAGCTCTTTCCTTTCCGTCACTCTTTCTATAGCAGCTTTTGTCTCTTTTGGCCTTGCAGCATCGCCTCTCGTCAATAGCACATGTCTCAGGTCACGCCAACTTCATCCCACACTGAACCAAGTTTGGTGGTCTCACCGCTATTTTATGCCCTAAGCCATGCCCCCAGGCATGATGGTGCACGCTTGCTCATGCGTCCGCTATCACACTGTTACAAAGCAACATGTGCGTACTCAAAATGGCATCCGTGCCAGTGACTTCAATCTAAATATTGAACCAGTCAATCATCTTTTTTTTACCGGACTGCAATAGTCCAACAAACGCAACACAATGCAATATATACACATTGTCTTCTGTGGCCGGACTAATCACCCTCTTCTCCACCTTCATAGCGCATGCCTTCTAACCTCAGCAGGCAGTAGTGCTTTCTCTCCAGCAGAGGTGCTACCTAGCATTGGGAAATAAAACACCAGACGACAAGAACAGTAAACAGCGCTTAAAGGCACAGTACACAATATCAATTGAAATACAAGGCCACGGTGGGCCAAATGATACAATTCATGCAGTCAACTATGTCCCCCTTTTCTTGGGGATTCAATCTCCATATGTTGCAAGACCCCTGGCAAGCATACGCTGTGAAATAGCCTGTGTTTTTTTTGTTGATACTGCTGGGACTTTCAGTCGCTACACCATGAGTCACCTACCTAAAGCTACTAATATATACCCATAAAAAATAGTGTAGTACCGTGTTAGCCAGAAACAATATGCAACGTTAAATGCTTTTGTGTCAAAAAAGACAAAAGTATAGTAGGTATGATTCCTTTATTGGCTAACCATAAAAATTATATATGAAGCTTTCAGAGCACAGAGGCCCCTTACTCAGGCAAGTTTACAAATGAATGACTTAGAAAAAAGCACAACATTTAAGATGTTACACAAAGACAATTAGTAGCTGAGGTGATACATCATTAGGATAAACCCGGGCAATAAAACTGAGGTTATAGGGGTGATGACTTAGGAGTTGAGGCATCTGGAGTCAGTCTGATGGGGGATGTGACGTGTGTCCATGTAGTGGCTCATAAATCCAGGTGTTAGATTGAGGCCTTGTGTCCAGGGCCGCCATCAGGGGGGTATTAGGGGTACTGATGTGAGGGGCCTGGCCAAACCCAATTGAAAGGGGGGCCCGGCAACTGCCGCGACTTGAGTTTGGTAGAAAAAAACAGGCCCCTGCAAAGGGGCCCGTTTTTTTCACCAAAAGAATGTCATGAGCTGCGGGCCCCCACCTCTCGTCATGGGGGCCGTCAAACACTGCCCGCGCGCGCGACCGATCGCGCGCACCCGCAAACTCCCGCGCGTGCGCACTCGCGAGGCTACACGAGCACGCACCCGCGAACGCCCAAACTCGCGAACGCCCGCGCGCGCACCCGCGAAAGCCTTGAGACGCGACAGCTCGCGCGCACACGCGATCGCCCACGCGCGCAGCCGCGGACACACATGAACACAACTTACCTGGAGCCTGGCTGGAGGTGAAGGACTAGACGTCTGGACCGAAGACATCGCATGACGAGGACTGGAGTGGGAGCCAGCAGCTCTTCTGACACAGTGAGTAAAGTGTCTCAAAGTGCTGTTTAAGTATGACCCTGTTCACACAGAGTATTTTGCAGGCAGAAAAAAATCTGCCTCAAAATTCCTTAAAGAATTTTGAGGCAGATTTTGACCTGCCCACACTATCTTGGCGTGTTTTTTTGCTGCGTTTTTTGTCCGCCGCGATTGAGGACAGCAGACAAAAAAATGCAGCGAAAAATGCATTTTATGCCTTCCATTGATTTCGATGGGAGGTCAGAGGCGGAACAGCGGCAAGAAAGGACGTGCTGCTTTTTCCTTTTTCCGCGATTGGCTCCCATTGATTTCAGATTAAATCAATGGGAGGCGGTTCTGGAAGTTGTTTGGTGCAGATTCTGACGCAGTGTCCGAGTCAATATCAAGGCCCAAGAACTCTGTGAACTGGGCCTTATTGTTAGGGCTTATTCAGACGAACGTGTAACACATCCATGCAACGCGCGTGATTTTCACGCGCCTCGCACGGACCTATGTTACTCTATGGGGCCGTGCAGACTGTCAGTGATATTCACGCAGCGTGTGTCCGCTGCGTAAAACTCACGACATGTCCTATATTTGTGCATTGTTCGCTCATCACGCACCCAATGAAGTCAATGGGTGCGTAAAAATCACGCCCAGCACTTCGGCAGCAGTATAAACTATGAATGAAAACGGAAAAGCACCACGTGCTACAAACATACAAACAGAGTGTCATAATGATGGCGGCTGCGCGAAAATCACACAGCCACGCATCATACGCTGCTGACACACGGAGCTGTTATGGACCTTTTGCATGCGCAAAACGCCACGTTTTTTGCACGCGCAAAAAGCACATGCTTGTGTAAATCCGGCCTTAGGGTAGGAACACACTAGGCATGAACACTGCGGATTTTATGCAACACATTTCATTGCGGAAAATCCGCAGCGTATCACAGTCGCAGCAGAGTGGATGAAATTTGAACAAATCTCATCCACACGCTGCAAAAAAAATTGACCTGCAGTGTGGCTGTTGCGGAAATGCTGCGGTTCTACCGCAAAAAATCACAAATAAGAAAAAAAAAGGTACTTTTTTAAATTTATAAAAAAGTTTAGACTTACCCCGGCCGTATACCACAAAGAAACAAATAAGAGCCTTTGACGCCAATGTATATATAAAAGTTTTAATTTTTATTACACAAACACCATAAATAGTTAAAATAACATAAAGAGACGACTCTAGTATAATAAGTGGAAACCGCACCAAATATTGTTACTACCTATCATCTAGGGGTAGCCATATAAATATTTAGGTATTTCCAAATCATCATAGCAGTAATACACCATTTCTCAGAAATAAGAGAAAAGAGCAATATCTCCATAGGTAGGAGGTTGCAAGCAGGAAAAGGTGCAATACATATCATAGCAAATAGTGACTTGAGCGAAAAATGACTGTTAGGTCACAAGCTTACCCATAGGTAGAGTCAAATAAGTAGAGAAAGGTAGTGTCCGCTCCGCTGCATAGACCCCGACGCGCGTTTCGCCACGTTGTGCTTGCTCAGGGGGATGTATACTAATGTGTGCCCCATCTTTACCCTTATATAATGCCCAGATCGTGTGATTGTGATGCTGTTCAGCGGCGCATCACCGCTGGGACCGCCGGAAGCAAGGCAATCCCCACATCCGGCTCCCGACACGGCAGCACGTGTCCGGACTCCCGACGCGTAACGGGAGTTCCGGACATGCGCAGTACGCCAAAGGGGGCGGAGGGGGAGAGCATCGCAGACAGCCGCCACAGCGGGCATGCGCACAGCAGCACCAGAATCTAATTATGGAAACCTACGCCGATGCATTAAGCCACTCGATCACCCTATCCTCATACTATAGATTGTATTGACAATGTATTTGTTAGTGAACCCAGTAAATGCATCATACCTAATGTTATGACAGGGGGGTAGGGAAACAGACAGTGAGCCCTAATCTAGCCACCACTCAGTCCCTGCCTACTTGCAACGACCCGCCCTAGGCGACGGGGTACAACTGGGTGACGGTCCCTACGCTCAGTAGGTGCACGACAGACAAACAGACAAGGGGACACAAGCAAAGGGAAATGGGGCAGTTGCCCACGGCAACACCGGGAGCAACAAGAGTGGTGAACGAGCCGAGTCAAAACAGGAGTGTACGAGATACCAAACGCAGAGCAGGAGAGTAGTCAGTAAGCCAGGGTCAGTATGAAGCAAGGTCAAATAGCTAGAAGCTGCAGCAGGGCCAGGAAACCACACGAAAAGAATCACAAGCAAAGGAGGAACAGGAAAGGCAGGTATAAATAGACAGCGGGCGGGAGCTAGCTCCGTCTGGCCAGGCTGCGATAGGCTCTCCCACTCCTAAGCCTGCCATCCTGAGTGGTGGAAGGAGTCAGTCTCAGAGACATAGAATCAGGTGCAGACTGATTACCCATGGGCGTATACACAGAAGTTGTGCAGATCCTTTACAGTACCCCCCCTTTTATGAGGGGCCACCGGACCCTTTCTAAGTGAACCTGGTTTATTGGGGAAGCGAAGGTGGAACTTCCTGACCAATACCCCAGCGTGAACATCCCGGGCGGGTACCCAAGTGCTCTCCTCAGGCCCGTATCCTCTCCAATGGACCAGGTACTGGAGGGAGCCTTGGACCATCTTGCTGTCCACAATCTTGGCCACCTCGAATTCCACCCCCTCAGGGGTAAGAACGGGAACAGGAGGTTTCCTCGAGGGAGCCAAGGACGGGGAGCAGCGTTTAAGGAGGGAGGCATGGAACACGTCGTGTATTCGAAAAGATGGGGGCAACTCCAGTCGGAAGGAGACAGGGTTGAGGACTTCAATGACCTTATACTGCCCTATAAACCGGGGAGCAAACTTCTTGGACGGGACCTTAAAGAGGCTCTGTCACCAGATTTTGCAACCCCTATCTGCTATTGCAGCAGATCGGCGCTGCAATGTAGATAAGAGTAACGTTTTTATTTTTAAAAAACGAGCATTTTTGGCCAAGTTATGACCATTTTTGTATTTATGCAAATGAGGCTTGCTAAAGTCCAACTGGGCGTGTTTAAAGTAAAAGTCCAACTGGGCGTGTATTGTGTGTGTTACATCTGGGCGTGTTTACTTCTTTTACTAGCTGGGCGTTCTGACGAGAAGTATCATCCACTTCTCTTCAGAACGCCCAGCTTCTGGCAGTGCAGACACACAGCGTGTTCTCGAAAGATCACGCTGTGACGTCACTCACTTCCTGCCCCAGGTCCTGCATCGTGTCGGACGAGCGAGGACACATCGGCACCAGAGGCTACAGTTGATTCTGCAGCAGCATCGGCGTTTGCAGGTAAGTCGATGTAGCTACTTACCTGAAAACGCTGATGCTGCTGCAGAATCAACTGTAGCCTCTGGTGCCGATGTGGCCGACACGATGCAGGACCTGGGGCAGGAAGTGAGTGACGTCACAGCGTGATCTCTCGAGAACACGCTGTGTGTCTGCACTGCCAGAAGCTGGGCGTTATACCCACCCGCTGGCTCTCAGAACCTGAGGAGTGAGGCTTTAAGCGAAAGTAGAGCCTACAACTCTCCCGAAAGGAGAGAAAAGTCCTCCGGTCCCTTGAGAACCGGTCAGGCAACTTGAGGTGGGGTTCAAGAGGTGAGGTGAGGGGCACTACCATGGTAGCGTCAGGCTGGTTGACCCTCTGAGCCAGGGCCTGGACCTGTAGGGAGAGACCCTGCATTTGCTGAGCCAGGGTCTCAAGGGGGTCCATAGTAGTATGAGGGACCAGGGTAGCCTAGGTATATGGGCTTGTGATTATGTAATGACAGGGGGGTAGGGAAACAGACAGTGAGCCCTAATCTACTCACCACTCAGTCCCTGCCTATTTGCAACGACCCGCCCTAGGCGACGGGGTACAACTGGGCGACGGTCCCTACGCTCAGTAGGTGCACGACAGACAAACAGACAAGGGGACACAAGCAAAGGGAAATGGGGCAGTTGCCCACGGCAACACCGGGAGCAACAAGAGTGGTGAACGAGCCGAGTCAAAACAGGAGTGTACGAGATACCAAACGCAGAGCAGGAGAGTAGTCAGTAAGCCAGGGTCAGTATGAAGCAAGGTCAAATAGCTAGAAGCTGCAGCAGGGCCAGGAAACCACACGAAAAGAATCACAAGCAAAGGAGGAACAGGAAAGGCAGGTATAAATAGACAGCGGGCGGGAGCTAGCTCCGTCTGGCCAGGCTGCGATAGGCTCTCCCACTCCTAAGCCTGCCATCCTGAGTGGTGGAAGGAGTCAGTCTCAGAGACATAGAATCAGGTGCAGACTGATTACCCATGGGCGTATACACAGAAGTTGTGCCTGGCAGATCCTTTACACCTATAAATATAGTCGAAACCTGCATCTTCATTTATCTATGTGTGTCTATTGTTAAGAAAGCTGTGTATGTGTGCAGTGAAGAGATTTTTTTATATGTATTGACCAGTATATATGTATATTAATGTGAAAGACGGAGTAGTCTGATGTTGCGGCTACTCCCGTTTGTGTACATAAAAGCGGGTGTAGTTTAGGTGACGCGATTCTCTATTCTTAGCGCAGCCCGGACTCCTGTCATGACGTTTCATCCCATGTGACTGCTGCAGCGGTCACATGGTCTACAGCGTCATCCCAGGAGGCGGGGCTACGTTCAGAAGAGAGAGACGCGTCCCCTAAACTACGGCCGGGGCAAACCTAAACTTTTTTTTCCCTGCAGGATTCCCGCAGCGGACATGCCTCCCGAAACCTGCGCCACTATTTGATGCGGTTTTGCTGTCAGAATTCCCTGCAGCTGCCGGGGCGGATAAGCTGTTTAGTTTTACTCAGCGTATCCGCCTAGTGTGTTCCTTATGATGTCGCTCCTGGAGCTGCTGCCTGTCTCTAAATAGGCAGTTGGTCCACTAGAATTTGGAATTATTATTTTTTGTGAACCAGTTTAAAAAAAATACAAAACTTTTGTGTTAGGCTCTGTTCACATCAGCGTTCGCTTCCGTTCCGGGGTTCCGTCTGAGGTTTCTGTCATGTGAACCCCGCAACGGAAAGTGAAAGTGACAGCACAGCTTCCGTTTCAGTCACCATTGATCTCAATGGTGACGGAAACATCGCTAATGTTTCAGTTCGTCACCATTCCGGCTGGTTTTCGGTTTTCCGACGGAATCAGCAGCTCCAGGAGCGACATCATAAGGGTAGGAACACACTAGGCGGATATGCTGAGTAAAACTACACAGCTTATCCGCCCCGGTAGCTGCAGGGAATTCTGCCAGCAAAACCGCACCAAATAGTGGCGCAGGTTTCGTGAGGCATGTCCGCTGCTGGAATCCTGCAGGGAAAAAAAGTTTAGACTTGCCCCGTCCGTATTTTAGGTGACGCATCTCTCTCTTCTGAACGTAGCCCGCCTCTTGGGATGACGATGTAGACCAGGGGTCGGGAACCTATGGCTCGCGAGCCAGATATGGCTCTTTTGATGGCCGTATCTGGCTCGCAGACAGGGCTCCTACCCAGTGGCGGATTATCATTAGGGCGTTTCGGGCGGTCGCCCGGGGCCCAAGACTGCCAGGGGGCCCAAGGAGCCTATGACCGCCCGAACCCCCTCATGCCCAGTGGCGTCGCTAGCACCGGAGGGAGCCCCGGTGCCAGGACCGCACCTGTCAGGCGAGGGGAGCTTTGCTTCTACTTAGCAGCCGTGGTCTGTGCTGCTTTAGAAGCTCCCCCTCCAGCCCCCCTTCCCTGCTCTAAACATCTCTGCTGCTAGCTGTCGGGACATGGGGGAGGGGAGACTGTCGGCGGGCTCTGTGCTGTGAGCAGGAGAAGAGCTGCAGTGAAGACATAAAAGGTAAGTGCATGTGTGTTTAATATCCATATTCATGTGTGTTTAATGTCCATATTCATGTATGTTTAATGTCCATATTCATGTATGTTTAATGTCCATATTCATGTATGTTTAATGTCCATATTCATGTATTTACAAGGTGTACTTTGTGTATAATGTGCATACTCGTGTATAATGTGCCTACTTAGTGTATAATGTGCATACTCGTGTGTACTTTGTGTACTATGCATACTTTGTGTATAATGTGCCTACTTTGTGTACTTTGTGCATAATGTGTGTACTTTGTGTACTGTGCGTACTTTGTGCATAATGTGCGTACTTTGTACTGTGCGTACTTTGTGCATAATGTGCGTACTTTGTGCGTACTTTGTGCATAATGTGCGTACTTTGTGCGTACTTTGTGCATAATGTGCGTACTTTGTGCATAATGTGCGTACTTTGTGCATAATGTGGTACTTTGTGTACTGTGCATACTTTGTGCATAATGTGCCTACTTTGTGCATAATGTGCGTACTTTGTGCATAATGTGCGTACTTTGTGCATAATGTGCCTACTTTGTGCATAATGTGCGTACTTTGTGCATAATGTGGTACTTTGTGTACTGTGCATACTTTGTGCATAATGTGCGTACTTTGTGTACTTTGTGCATAATGTGCGTACTTTGTGCATAATGTGCCTACTTTGTGCATAATGTGCGTACTTTGTGTACTTTGTGCATAATGTGCGTACTTTGTGCATAATGTGCATACTTTGTGTACTTTGTGCATAATGTGCGTACTTTGTGCATAATGTGCGTACTGTGTGTACTTTGTGCATAATGTGCCTACTTTGTGTACTAGTGTTTAGGTAGTGTTAGCAATAGTTACGGCGCGGCAGGGTGGTGGTGGAGAAGGGGGGCCCAAGTTTGGGTAACAGCCCAGGGCCCATGGTCTTCTTAATCCGCCACTGCTCCTACCTGTCTATGGGAAGGATGCATGCACCGCGCTCCATCAGCCCGTGCACCGCGCTCCATCAGGCCGCGGTGCACGCTGATATTGGTAGTTCTTTGATGGCCTGATAAGCATTGGCGGCAGTGGTGAGCGGCAGGGAGCATGGACTACATTTCCCATAACTCCCTGCATAGCCGCGCCGTCTGCAAGCACGCACCTGCGTCCCCTAGTGAAGCGGCATCTGCCTCCTCCCTTGTGTCTCCCTTGGACGTTAACGGTAGGAAGTATTCTATTCGTCGTTGGTTAGCAACAGCATTAAAACGTTATTATGTTATAAAAAAAAAGAGTTCGGAGATTTGTTGTTCTTTAAAATTAAATACAAGTCAATGTGTGCACTTTATGTACAGTGAGACTATTTAATAAAGTTCAATTATTTATTACGCTGGGTGTGCCTGCTTGTATGTACCACTTTAAGTAGTAAATGCTTTAGTTCCCTATGGGTCTGAGCCTCTCTTTTTTGTTCATTTTCTGTAAGACCAACACTTTTAAAAGGGCCACTGACAGATACAATTGCTCCAGCGGTCACTTAGTACACAAAGGAGTGTTCCTCTCTGCTGCACTAAGCCACCGCTGGACCTAAACAATAATTCGCTGTAAAATAATAAAATAGATAATTGACATAACTGACAATGCGTTGTGTGACATGTCCAACATTCCAGCTTCTTTCTTCTGCGAATGCCTCAAAGCTGGCATTCTCTCAACATCAGGTGGGAAGAATGCCAGCTTCCAGTCATGCGCAGGAAAAAGAAGAAGCCAGACTGCTGGACTGATGTCATGCATCGCAAGCTCACAATGTAAGTTATTTATTTAATTTTTTTACTGCTAATTACCATTGTTTCAGTCCAGTTGTGGCTTTATACAGCAGGGAGGAGCATTCCTTGCTGTACTAAGTGAACATTGGAGCGATTGATCTGTCAATGGCCCTTTAAACATATTGTACGGCTCTCGCGGAATTATATTTCAAAATATGTGGCGTTTACGGCTCTCTTAGCCAAAAAGGTTCCTGACCCCTGCTGTAGACCATGTGACCGCTGCAGCAGTCACATGGGATGAAACGTCATGACAGGAGGCCGGGCTAGGCTAAGAATAGAGGATTGCGTCACCAGGACTACGGCCGGGGTAAGTCTAAACTTTTTTATAAATATAAAAAAGTACCTTTTTTTTTTCTCATTTGTGATTATTGCGGCAGAACCGCAGCATTTCCGCAACAGAGGAGCAGCGATCCTACAGCATAAATTGACATGCTGCGGCTTAAAAAGCCAAAAGCCACACTGCAGGTCCATTTTTTTTGCAGCGTGTGGATGAGATTTGTTCAAATCTCATCCACTCTGCTGCGACTGTAATACGCTGCGGATTTTCCACAATAAAATGTGTTGCATAAAATCCGCAGTGTTCATGCCTAGTGTGTTCCTACCCTAAGCCCGGATTTACACAAGTGTGTGCTTTTTGCGCGCGCAAAAAACGTGGCATTTTGCGCATGCAAAAGGTCCATAACAGCTCTGTGTGGCAGCAGCGTATGATGCGTGGCTGCGTGATTTTCGCGCAGCCGCCATCATTATGACACTCTGTATGTTTGTAGCACGTGGTGCTTTTCTGTTTTCATTCATAGTTTATACTGCTGCGGAAGTGCTGGGCGTGATTTTCACGCACCCATTGACTTCAATGGGTGTGTGATGCGCGAACAATGCACAAATATAGGACATGTCGTGAGTTTTACGCAGCGGACACACGCTGCGTGAATATCACTGACAGTCTGCACGGCCCCATAGAGCAACATAGGTCCGTGCGAGGCGCGTTGCACTGATGTATTACACGTTCGTCTGAATAAGCCCTAACAATAAGGCCCAGTTCACAGAGTTTTTGGGCCTTGATATTGACTCGGACATTGCGTCAGAATCAGCACCAAACAACTTCCAAAACCGCCTCCCATTGATTTAATCTGAAAACAATGGAGCCAGTCGCGGAAAAAAGAAAAAGCAGCATGTCCTTTCTTGCCGCTGTTCCTCCTCTGACCTCCCATCGAAATCAATGGGAGGCAGAAAATGCATTTTTCGCTGCGTTTTTTGTTTGCTGTCCTCAATCGCAGGTCAAAATCTGCCTCAAAATTCGGTGCGCGCTTCCAGGCGGTTGCGTGTGCACGCGATCGGTCGCGTGGGCGGTGTTTGACGGCCCCCATGACGAGAGGGGGGGCCCGCAGCTCACGACATTATTTTGGTGAAAAAAATGGGCCCCATTGCAGGGGCCTGGTTTTTTTTCTACCAAAAGCAAGTCGCGGCAGTTGCCGGGCCCCCCTTTCAATTAGGTTTGGCCGGGCCCCTCACATCAGTACCCCTAATACCCCCCTGATGGCGGTCCTGGGTAGCATGATATAGTGCTGAACGGAGTACCGTTAACAGGCGGTGTCACGGTAGGGGGAGCCCAGAAAATTTAGCTGTATGGGGCCCTGAAATTCCTGATCGCGGCCCTGCTTGTGTCAATGACTGGAATTTTATCATCAGCTTGAATTCCCAAATTTTTCTTTCTGTTGTTCTTGAAATGACCCTTCAGTATTAGGACCTTTAAATCTGCCAAACTGTGACCTGCTTTTTTCAGTGTATGTCTGAAGATTCATCCTGGTTTGTAGTTTTTGTTTTGTTTCTCCAATGTAGATTCCTTTATCTAAGCCCCTTGTACACAGGATCATGTACACCACATTGGAGGATGTACAGGAGAACGTGCCAGTGATTTTATAGTCCTGCTGCGTGTTTGGTATGTGGATGGTGTTTGATGACAAGTTGTTGGTACAGGTTTTACATTTTCTACTGTTGCAAGGAAAGGTGCCAGTGTCTGATGGTGGTGAGAGGGCACTTCTGACCAGGATATTCCTTAGGTTTGGTGGCTGTTTGTATGCAAGGAGAGGTAAATCCGGGAATATTTCCTTCAGTTTATTGTCTTTGTTAAATATTGGTTGGAGATCAGCAGCAATTTTCCTCAAAATGTTCATTTGGGGTTTGTATATGACCACTAGGGGCGCCCTGCTGTTGTCTTCCTTCTTTTTGTACTCCAGAAGATTGCTCCTTGGAATTCTTGTGGCTCTGTAGATCTGATATATAATCCGTGGATGGTATCCCTGTTGTAGGAATGTATTCCTCAGTGATAGCAGGTGTTGTTCTCGGTCTCCACTGTCTGAACAGATCCGTATGTAGCGCAGAGCCTGGCTGTAGATGATGGATTTCTTTATGTGTCTGGGATGGAAGCTGCTCCATCTCCGATATGCTGGACGGCCGGTAGGTTTATGGTAGATTGTTGTTTGTATGGTATTGTTTCTCATGTATATGGTCATGTCCAGGAAATGTATTTGAGATGTTGAGTAGTTGAGAGTGAGTTTGATGGTAGGATGGAACTTGTTGAAGTTTTTATGGAAAGAAAGCAGTTCATGTTCAGAGCCTGTCCAGATTATCAGCAGGTCCTCAATGTACCGGAAATATGCTAGAGGTTTAGTTGCGCAGGTTGATAAAAACTCTTCCTCTAGTTTGGCCATGAACAGGTTGGCATATTGTGGTGAAATTTTGCTACTCCCTACCATACACCGCAGATGTATGTATGTATATGCAGATATATATGTCTTTGTCAAATAAAAAATAATTGTGATGGAGTACAAGCCTGATGAGTTGTAGGGCTGGCTCTGTCGCTAGATTGTTCTTTTGAAGAAAGTGTTGGCATGCGGCTATGCCATCCTCATGGGGGGTGTTAGAATATAGAGACTCCACGTCCATAGTTGCCAATATTGTTCCCTCTGGTAGTGGACCTAGGGCTGAGAGTTTGCAGAGGACGTCTGTGGTGTCCTGGACATAACTGGGTGTGCACCTCACTAAGGGCTGTAGAAGATTTTCCACCCAGCCAGAAATATTCTCAGTTAAAGAGACTCTGTCACCACATTATAAGTGCACTATCTCCTACATAAGGAGATCGGCGCTATAATGTAGGTGATAGTGATGCTTTTTATTTTTAAAAAAACGATCTATTTTTACCACTTTATTAGCGATTTTGGTTTATGCTAATGAGTTTCTTGATGCCCAAGTGGACGTGTTTTTACTTTCGACCAAGTGGGCGTTGTGCAGAGGAGTGTATGACGCTGACCAATCAGCATCATGCACTCCTCTCCATTCATTTACACAGCAGCATCGCGTTCTTACTAGAACACGATCTGCAGCCACATACACAGACATTAACGTTAATCAAGTGTCCTGATAATGAATATACATGACCTCCAGCCTGGACATCATGTGTATTCAGAATCCTGACACTTCTGAATCTTTTCTGTGAGATTTCCAGCAAGGGAAACAAAATCTCGTTTACCTCGTAATCTCGCGAGATTACGCGTGGCTTGCTGGAATCTCACATTAAAGATTCAGAAGTGTCAGGATTCTGAATACACATGACGTCCATGCCGGAGGTCATGTATATTCATTATCAGGACACTAGATTAACGTTAATGTCTGTGTATGTGTCTGCATGTATGTAGATGTAGAATTGCATGGATGTAGAATTTGCCCGTTCTGGGATTGTCCGGTATAAGCTCCAGTACACGGTCTGACACAGCGTTGAAACTATTGATGATATGGGTAAGTTCCTCTGTGTATTGTTTGGTGGGATCTAGGGTGTAGTATTTTTTGCACCTCATCAACTAATTGTCTTTGTGTAGCATCTTAAATGTTGTACTTTTTTCTAAGTCATTAATTTGGAAAACAGCCTGAAGAAGGGGCCTGTGTGCTCTGAAAGCTTCATATATATTTTTATGGTTAGCCAATAAAGGTATCATACCTACTATACTTTTGTCTTTTTTGACACAAAAGTATTTAACATTGCATAATATATACCCATGAAAACCATTGATGGAAAAAGTGGGAGTGGCCACATCTTTTATTTTAATATTAACTTCCAAAAATTAACACTGTTCCTGTAGTAAACTGCTTGCTGTGAATGAATAGAAACATCCAAGTTTATACACAGAGGCTGAAAACTAGGTGTATTAGAGCTCTCTTGTAAGGGTATGTGCGCACACAAAATAAAAAACGTCTGAAAATACGGAGCTGTTTTCAAGGGAAAACAACTCCTGATTTTCAGACGTTTTTTAAGCCACACGCATTTTTCGCTGCGTTTTTTAGGGCCGTTCTTGGAGCTGTTTTTCTATAGGGTCTGAAAAACGGCTCCAAAAATGTTTCAAAAAGTGACAACAAAACGGACGCGTAAAAAAACGGCCCGTTGGAACAGAACGCCGTTTTCATTTTGAAATCAATAGGCAGATGTTTGGTGGCGTTCTGCTTCCGATTTTTCGGCTGTTTTTCGTCCCTTTACGGCCCGAAAAACGGTCGAAAATAAGCTGTGGGAACATACCCTAATAAGCCCTGCACGTCCCTTTTACTGAAATCAATTAAAAATGAGGAAATTAAACACAAAATATTAGAAAGTTACAGACATTTTCATAACACAATAAGCTTTATTGATATAAAACTGGAAATACCCTTTTGACACATGATATACTTTATAACAATGTGGAATTTAGGCCAGCATTCCGCACACTTTTTTCATGTTTTAAAATACTTTCAAGGCTGTGTTTTTCCCGAATGGAGTCAATACAGTCTGATCCACACAGAAGGGTATTTACTGTGAATTTTTCTTGAGAAACGGAAAGAGACAGAGGGCTAAAAAGAGACACAGAGAGAAAGAGAAAGATCCTTTTAGACAAAGATAAATTAGAAAAAATTTGCAAGAACAAGCGCCGATGGATGATGATGTTAGTGAATTGTAAATATTAAAGACATGCATTTATGATCATCCTATCATTTTACATAATTGAAAACGCTTTTGAGCTCTTTCCCCTGCTAACAACTAGCAGATGCATGTTTACTTGATGAAATATAAAGCATACCTCCCATCCATCCCAGATTCAGCGGGACAGTCTCGGATTGCGGGTGGTGTCCGGCCAGGGCCCGCTTTAGGTTGGGTGGCGGCCTCTGCGGGACTCTCTATTGCGGCCCCCTACGCAAACCAAAAATTAACCACATATATAGACACGCACATACTGGAACATATATACTGTACATACATAAAGACAGATATTTAGACATACAGGCCATTACACATACACACATTCTGGAATATATACATACACATACATACATACATACATACAGGTAAATATATATATATATACACATATACACACATACAGATAAATACACAGACAGGAACATATACAAATACATAAAAGGCACATATCTACAAGCACGAAGACACATTCACAAACAGACCCATATATATATACCCACACAGGCACATATATACACAGTACAGATAATGTAGTCGTTTTTACATGCAGTCCTATGTAACACCACAGCTAACACAGTGATAAGGGGATATAGAAAAGGGAGAAAGCCTCCAGCTCACCGGTTCTGCGTCTGCTGAGATGTCGCTCGGATCCCCGCGACGGCTCGCTTTATCTACAAGGGGGGCTTTATCTACAAGGGGGCTTTATCTACTGGGGTGGCTTTATCTACAGGGGGGCTTTATCTACAGGGGGGGCTTTATCTTGGGGGGCTCTATTTACAGGGGGGGCTATATACTGGGGTGGGCTATCTGTGAAGCACCATATACAGGGGTGGGCTATATCTACAGGGGGGCTATATACAGGGGTGGGCTATCTATGGAGCACTATATACAGGCAGTGGCGGATTATCATTAGGGTGGTTAGGGCGGCCGCCCGGGGCCCAAGGCTCCCAGGGGGCCCATGACCGCCCGAACCCCCTCATGCCCAGTGGCGTCGCTAGCACCGGAGGGAACCCCTGTGCCAGGACCACACCTGTCATGAGGCGAGGGGAGCTTCGCTCCTACTTAGCAGCCGTGGTCTGTGCTGCTTTAGGAGCTCCCCCTCCAGCCCCCTTTCCCTACTCTAAACATCTCTCCTGCTGCTAGCAGTCGGGACATGGGGGAGGGGAGACTGTCGGCGGGCTCTGAGTCGGGCTGTGAGCAGGAGAAGAGCTGCAGTGAAGACTCACAAATCTCCTACATAAAAGGTAAGTGCATGTGTGTTTACAATGTGTTTAATGTGCATATTCATGTGTGTTTAATGTGCATATTCATGTGTGTTTACAATGTGTTTAATGTGCATATTCATGCGTGTTTACAATGTGTTTAACCCCTTCAGGACTGAGCCTGTTTTGGCCTTCAGGATGAAGCCGATTTTTCAAATCTGACATGTGTCACTTTATGTGGTAATAACTCTGGAATGCTTTTGCCTATCCAAGTGATTCTGAGATTCTTTTCTCGTGACATATTGTACTTTATGTTAGGGAAAAAATTTGGTCGATAAATTCAATATTTATTTGTAAAAAAACACCAAGATTTAGTGAAAATTAGCAAAAATTAGCATTTTTCTAAATTTAAATGTAACTACTTGTAAAACAGATAGTAATACCACACAAAATACTTACTAGTTTACATTTCCCATAGGTCTACTTTATGTTTGCATCGTTTTTTGAACATTCTTTTATTTTTCTAGGACGTTACAAGGCTTAGAACTTTAGCAGCAATTTCTCATATTTTCAAGAAAATTTCAAAAGCCTATTTTTTCAGGGACCAGTTCAGTTCTGAAGTGGCTTTGAGGGCCCTATATATTAGAAAGTCCCCATAAATCACCCCATTTTGAAAACTGCACCCCTCACAGTATTCAAAACAGCATTGAGAAAGTGTTTTAACCCTTTAGGTGTTTCACAGGAATTAAAGCAAAGTAGAGGTGAAATTTACAAATTTCCTTTTTTTTTTTTTTCGAAAATTCATTTGTAATAAATTTTTTCTGTACCACAGAAGGTTTTACCCAAGAAATGCAACTCAATACTTATTGCCCAGATTCTGCAGTTTTTAGAAATATCCAACATGTGGCCGAAGTGTGGTAATAGTCTGAAACACAGGCCTCAGAAGCAAAGGAGCACCTAGTGGATTTTGGGGCCTCCTTTTTTTAGAATATATTTTAGGCACCATGTCTGGTTTGAAGAGGTCTTGTGGTGCCAAAACAGTGGAAATCCCCCAAAAGTGACCCCATTTTGGAAGCTATACCCCTCAAGGAATTTATCTATGGGTATAGTTAGGATTTTGAACCCACAGTTTTTTTGCTCAATTTATTTGAATTAGTATGTGAAGATGAAAATCAGTTTTTTTTGTGAAAAACGTAGAAATTTTTAATTTTTGCAAGGAATAAAGTAGAAAAAACACCCCAACATATGTAAAGCAATTTCTTCCGATTATAGCAATACCCCATATGTGGTAATAAACTGCTGTTTGGACCCACAGCAGGCCTCAGAAGTGAAGGAGCACCATTTGGATTTTGGATTTCTGATTTTGCTGGAATAGTTTTCAGTGCCGTGTCGCGTTTACAATGCACTGGAGAGATGAAAACCGTGGAAACCCCCCAATAGTGACCCCATTTTGGAAACTACACCCCTCAAGGAATTTTTCTAGGGGTAAAGTTAGCATTTTGACCCCACAGTTGTTTTGCTGAATTCATTGGAATTAGTCTGTAAAGGTAAAAATCTACTTTTTTTCTGTAGGAACTTAGACATTTTTAATTTTTACAAGGAATAAAGGAGAAAAAGCACACCAGCATTTGTAAAGCAATTTCTCCTGATTACGTAAATACCCCATATGTGGTAATAAACGGCTGTTTGGACCCACACCGGGGCTTAGAAGGGAAGGAGCGCTATTTGGCTTTTGGAGCTCAAATTTAGCTGGAATAGTTTTTGGGTGTCATGTCGAATTTGCAAAGCCACTGAGAGACCGAAACAGTGGAAGCCCCCCAAAAGTAACCCCATTTGAGAAACTACACCACTTAACGAATCTATCTAGGGCTATAGTGATCATTTAGGCCCCACACGTCTTTTGCAGAATTTATTAGAATTAGGCCGTAAAAATTAATATCAACATTATTTCCACTAAAATGTTGCATTTTTTCAATTTCACAAAGGATAAAGGAGAAAATGCACCCCAACATTTGTAAAGCAATTTCTCCCGAGTACGGCTATACCCCACATTTGGTCATAAATGTTTTTTTCATTAGAAAGTAATTAACCCTTTCCGAACTGAACCATGTTTTGCTTTTTCTTTTTCGTTTTTCCTCCCCGCTTTCCGAGAGCCACAACTTTTTAATTTTTCCGTCAATAGAGTGGTAGGAGGGCTTATTTTTTGCGGGACGAGCTGTAGTTTTTATTGGTACCATTTTTTGGTACATAAGACTTTTTGAGCACTTTTTATTAAATTTTTTGGTAGAGCGAAGGTGACCAAAAAAATGTGATTTTCCGTTTAAAATTCTTTCTTTTTCACGGCGTTCACCGTGCGAGTTCAATAATGGTATATTGTAATAGCTTGGACTTTTACGGACGCAGCGATACCAATTTTGTGTATTTTTTTTACATTACTTTAGAGAAAAAATGTGAAAAGGGTTTCTTTTTGGACTTTAAATAGTTATTACATTTTTTCCACTAATAATAACTATTTACTTTTGTTTTTACATATTTTATTAGTCCTCCTGGGAGACTTGAACCAGCGATCGTTAGATCACTGGTAGAATACACTGCAATACTAATGTATTGCAGTATATTGTCATTTTTACAGGCACCTGTAACAGCATGTTCGCTGTTTATGTCCGTTAGTCCCGGGTATCAGCTGTAATACACAGCTGACACCCGCGGCGTATGGCGCGGGCTCAGCGCGTGAGACGCTCCATATATCACCCCCCACACCACGACATGCTATTAAGTCGTGGTGTGCAAAGGGTTTAATGCGCAGCGGATGGTGCAGAGTGAAAATTACAATTTTCCACTGATGTGCCAGTTTAGTGCACTATATGTTGTGCCCAGTTTGTGCCACAAATACCTCATAAAATTTTAACCGGGTTCTCCCGGGCATGGTGATGCCATATCTGTGGACGTAAACGGCTGTTTGAGCACGCTGTAGGGCTCAGAAGGGAGGGAGCGCCATTTGGCTTTTGGAGCTCAGATTTTGCTTGGTAGTAGCTGGTATTTCAGTTTATAACGTGGGGGCAAATGTAGACTGGGCAGAGTACATCAGGGGCATAATAAGAGGATATAATAATGCGGTAAATAAATAATAATCCGCAGATATGTGGCCTTTATGGCACTTATAAATGGCGCCTGATCTTATCCGCTTTTGGAACACTCTGCACATTTTGCATCGCCATATTCTGGGAGCCAGAACTTTTTTTATTTTTTCACCACCGGAGCTGCGTGAGGGCTTATTCTTTGCGGGACAATCTGTAGATTTCATTGGTACCATTTTTGGGTACATTACTTTTTATTCCATTTTTCGGCAAGCCAGGTGACCAAAAACCATCAATTCTGACAATGATTTTTATTTATTTTTTAACAGAAATGACCATTATATTTTATTCTGTGGTTCGTTACGATTACGGCGATACCATATGTATATCGTTTTTTTATGTTTTGCAGCGTTTGCGCAATAAAATAACTTATTTAGAAAATAATTTATTTTTTGTGTCACCATATTCTGAGAGCCATAAGTTTTTTATTTTTCAGTCAAAAAAGCTGTGTAAGGGCTTGTTTTTTGCAGGACGGGTTGTAGTTTGTATCGGTACTATTTTGGCGTATATGCAACTTTTTGATCACTTTTTATTGTATATTTTGGGAGGGGTAGTGACCAAAAAATAGTGATTCTGGCATTGGTTTTTGTTTATTTTTTTTTCAGTGTTCACCGTGTGGGAAAAATAATATTATAGTTTTATAGTTGGGGTCGTTACGAACGCGGTGATACCAAATATGTGTACTTTTTTTTTACGTGTTCATTTTTTTTCCTATAATAAAAGACTTATTATAGGAAAAAAAAGCAGTTCATGTTTATGTCACTTATAACTTTTATTTTTACACTTTTTTGAAAACATTTTTATTCTTTTTTTTACTTTTTTCACTTGTCCCTCTAGGGGACACTTAGACTTGCAGCTCTGATCGCTGCTGGAATACAATACACTACACACGTAGTGTAATGCATTCCAACTGTCATTGTGACGTAACAGTCACACTGACAGGAAGCCTACGACGACCACCCTCCGGGTGGTCCTCATAGGCTTCTGTACATGGTAGCCCAGAAGCCATTGTCTGGCGTCCGGTTGCCATGGGTACCATCGCCAGCCCCCGTGATTTCACATGGGGGCTGCCGATCTGCGCTAAACAACTTAATTGTGGCGTTCAAAATCGAACGCCGCAATTAAGGAGTTAACTGCCGAAATCAGCGGCGATAGGCCGCTGATCGGCAATGGGGAATGCAGGGCAGACACCCTACACAGTTAACCGCCGCTGCGGTGTAGCGCCGCGCGGCAGTTAACTGTCAAAGCACTGACGTTACTGCACGTCAAGCTGCGCGAAGTGACTGCTCACCTAGACGTACAGTTACGTCAAGGTGCGGGTAGGGGTTAATGTGCAAATTCATGTGTGTTTACAAGGTGTTTAACCCCTTCCCTCTTTAGCCACTTTTGACCTTCCTGACAGAGCCTCATTTTTCAAATCTGACGTGTCACTTTATGTGGTAATAACTCCGGAATGCTTTCACCTATCCAAGCGATTCTGAGATTGTTTTCTCGTGACACATTGGACTTTAAGTTACTGGCAAAATTTGCTCGATATGTTCAGTATTTAATTGTGAAAAACACCAAAATTTAGCGAAAAATTGCAAACATTAGCATTTTTCTCAATTTAAATGTATCTGCTTGTAAGACAGGCAGTTATACCACACAAAATTGTTGCTAATTAACATCCCCCATATATCTACTTTAGATTGGCATTGTTTTTTTAACATCCTTTTATTTTCTATGACATCACAAGGCTTAGAATTTTAGCAGCAATTTCTCACATTTTCAAGAAAATTTCAAAAGGCTATTTTTACAGGGGCCAGTTCAGTTGTGAAGTGGCTTTGAGGGCCTTATATATTAGAAACCCCCAAAAAGTCACCCCATTTTAAAAACTTCACCCCTCAAAGTATTCAAAACAGCATTTAGAAAATGTCTTAACACTTTACACATTTCACAGGAATTAAAGCAAAGTAGAGGTGATATTTACAAATTGCATATTTTTTTGCAGAAATACATTTTTAATACAATTTTTTTTATAACACACAAGGTTTTACCAGAGAAATGCAACTCAATATTTGTTGCCCAGTTTCTGCAGTTTTAGGAAATATCCCACATGTGGCCTTAGCGTGCTACTGGACTGAAGCACCGGCCTCAGAAGCAAAGGAGCACCTAGTGGATTTTGGGGCCTTATTTTTGTTAGAATATATTTTAGGCACCATGTCAGGTTTGAAGGGCTCTTGCGGTGCCAAAACAGTCAAAATCCCCCAAAAGTGACCCCATCTGGGAAACTACACACCTCAAGGAAATTATCTAGGGGTATAGTGAGCGTTTTGACCCCACAGGTTTTTTGCATAAATTATTGGAAGTAGGCCCTGAAAATGACAATCTAAATTTTTTCAAAGAAAATGTAGGTTTAGCTAATTTTTTCTCATTTCCACAAAGACTGAAGGAGAAAAAGCACAGTAAATTTGTAAAGCAATTTCTCCCGAGTAAAACAATACCCCACATGTGGAAATAAACGGCTGTTTGGAGACACGGCGTGGCTGAGAAGGGAAAGAGCGCTATTTGGCTTTTGGAGCTCAAGTTTAGCAGGAATGGTTTGCGGAGGCCATGTCACATTTACAAAGCCCCTGAGGGGACAAAACTGTGGAAACCCCCCACAAGTGACCCCATTTTGGAAACTACACCCATTGAGGAAATTATCTAGGGGTATATTGAGCGTTTTGACCCCACAGATTTTTTGCATAAATTATTGGAAGTAGGCCCTGAATATGACAATCTAAATTTTTTCAAAGAAAATGTAGGTTTAGCAAATTTTTTCTCATTTCCACAAGGACTGAAGGAGAAAAAGCACCATAAAATTTGTAAAGCAATTTCTCCCGAGTAAAACAATACCCCACATGTGGTAATGAACGGCTGTTTGGAGACACTGCGTGGCTTAGAAGGGAAAGAGCGCTATTTGGCTCTTGGAGATCACATTGAGCAGGAATGGTTTGCGGAGGCCATGTCACATTTGCAAAGCCCCTGAGGGGACAAAACAATGAAAACGCCCAAAAAGTGACACCATTTAGGAAACTACACCTCTTGAGGAATTCATCTAGGGCTGTAGTGAGCATTTTGACCCCACAGATGTTTCATAGAATTTATTAGAATTGGGCAGTCAAAATAAAAACAATCCTTTTTCTTCAATTCTTTCATTTTCGCAACAAATAAAGGAAAAAAAGAACCCAACATTTGTAAAGCAATTTCTCCCGAGTACGGCAATACCCCATATGTGGTCATAAACTGCTGTTTGGGCACACGGCAGGGCTCAGAAGGAAGGACCGCCATTTGGAGTGCAGATGTTGCTGGATTGGTTTCTGGGTGCCTGTGGGCCCAAAACAGTGGAAACCCCCCAGAAGTGACCAAATTTTGGAAACTACACCCCTCAATGCATTTACCTAGGGGTGTAGTAAGCATTTTAACCCTGCAGGTGTTTTGTAGAAATTAGTGTGAACTCGATGTTGCAGAGTGAAAATGGGATTTTTAAATGTAATAAAAGTGTGTGGCTGTATCTACGGGGGGGGGGGGGGACGGGACTTTATCTACAAGGGGGACTTTATCTACGGGGGGGGGACTTCATCTACGGGGGGACTTTATCTACGGGGGGGCTTTATCTACACGCAGGGGGCTTTATCTACGTGGGGTGTCTGTCTACAGGGGGGCTATATACTAGGGTGGGCTGTCTATGGAGCATCATATACAGGGGTGGGCTATAGCTGCAGGGGGGCTATATAGTATATAGCCCACCCCTGTATATAGCCCCCCTGTAGATATAGCCCACCCCTCTATATATAGTCCCCCTGTAGATATAGTCCCCCTGTAGATATAGTCCCCCTGTAGATATAGCCCACCCCTGTAGATATAGCCCCCTGTAGATATAGCCCACCCCTGTATATAGCCCCCTGTAGATATAGCCCACCCCTGTATATAGCCCCCCTGTAGATATAGCCCCCTGTAGATATAGTCCCCCTGTAGATATAGTCCCCCTATAGATATAGTCCCCCTGTAGATATAGTCCCCCTGTAGATATAGCCCACCCCTGTATATAGTCCCCCTGTAGATATAGCCCACCCCTTTATATAGTCCCACTGTAGATATAGCCCACCCCTGTATATAGCCCACCCCTGTATATAGCCCACCCCTGTATATAGTATCCCACAAATAGCTCCCCCTATAGTGCTCCACGGAAAGCCCACCCCTGTATATTGACCCCCTGTACATATAGTCCACCCCTGTATATAGTGCTCCACAGATAGCCCACCCCTGTATATAGTATATACAGGGGTGGGCTATCTGTGGAGCACTATATACAGGGGTGGACTATATGTACAGGGGGGCTATATACAGGGGTGAACTATATGTGGAGCACTATATACAGGGGTGGGCTATATCTACAGGGGGCTACATACAGGGTTGGGCTATATCTACAGGGGGGCTATATACAGGGGTGGGCTATATCTACAGGGGGCTATATACAGGGTTGGGCTATACGTGGAGCACTATATACAGGGGTGGGCAATATCTACAGGGGGGCTATATACAGGGGTGGGCTATCTGTGGAACACTATAGGGGGAGCTATTTGTGGGACACTATATACAGGGGTGGGCTATCTGTAGAGCACTATAGGGGGATTTATTTGTGGGACACTATATACAGGGGTGGGCTATATGGGGGCACTATCTACAGGGGGCTCAATGGCAGGCACTATCTACAGGGGGCTCTATGGCAGGCACTATCTACAGGGGGCTCTATGGCAGGCACTATCTACAGGGGGTTCTATGGCAGGCACTATCTACAGGGGGCACAGTGTGTGTGTGGGACACGGTGTATGGTGCTTTTATAATTAGAGGTGCAGTGTATGGCGCTATTATATTTAGGGGCGTAGTGTATGGTATAATGATAACTTTATATTTATTTATAGGTGCAGAAATGTTTGAAAAGTAAGAAGCTGAAGACATATGAGCGGCAAACTGCAGAAATGGGCTGTGACCGGGAGAAGTCATCATAGAGGTCTGGACCAGATGGAGAAAAAGAACTAGAATCTGAGACGTCACCGGTGAGTCACTTAATGTAAATGTTCATTCTGCCTCTAATCAGTAATGTAGTCACTGTATGATCTGCAGTGAGATGATGGGTGGTACTATTGATAGGATTTATTTTTTGTGAAACAGCAACTCCCAGCATATCCTTATCATTGTTCGGGCAATGCTGGGAGCTGTAGTTTTACGCCGTACACACCTATACGGCAGGGGTTGCACTAAATTGAGCTGTATTTGTGCTGGTGCTGTATATATGTACTGAGCTTTGTTCTGGGGCTGTATATATGTACTGAGCTTGGTTCTGGGGTTGTATATATATACTGAGCTTGGTTCTGGTGTTGTGTATAGAACCATACTGCGTGTAAAATGTACAAATGTTTTTATACTCGCGTTACATAAAAAGAAATGTGGAAAAGAAATGACACGTCGATTGGTAGAGAAAACAAACACGGCGAGGGGGAAGGAGATGTCAGGAAAGAGGTTGGGCAGGGGGCGCCAAACTGAATCTTTGCCCCGGCTGCTGGAGAACCTAGCTACGCTTATGGGTGATGTCTCCTCTGAAAAAACGCAGCAATTCAGTCACTTTCCGCAGCAGGAATTGACATGCTGCAGTACGAGAAATACACACCGCAGGACAAAATGTCTGGTCGGAAATTTTACGTAGCGTCTGGATGAGATTTGGTAAATCTCACTCACTTTGCTGCTACCGTATTCTGCGTATTTTCCGGGCAGAAAATACGCAGCAATTCCGTTAAGTGTGGACAAGCCCTAATACAGTAGCAGCAGAGTAGATTAGATGTGAACAATTCTCATCACACGCTGCGTAAATGATAAGCGGGATATAAAAAGCTCAGAAATTGACCTGCGCTGCGGTTTTTTATTCCGCAGCATGTCAATTGTATTTGCGTAAACGCTGCTCATTTGTTTCGGGTTTTCCCCATTTAATGGGGAGGTAAAACCCACAACAGATAGCAGACGTTATGTAAAAATGCAATTTAGAAAAAATAAAAATCTTATACTTGCCCAGAATTCTGTTTCTTCGTCCGGGCCGGCCTCCTGGGATGACGTTTCACCCCATGTAACCGCTGCAGCCAATCACAGGCTGCAGCAGTCATATGGGATAAAATGTGATCATAGGGCTGCACTGTAGCGACGCTTTGTAGCACTATATACAAGGGCGGGGGAACGCTGTGTGGCACTATATACAAGGGGGGAGTGCTGTGTGGCACTATATATGAGGAAGGGAGCGCTGTGTGGCACTATATACAAGGGGGAGTGCTGTGTGGCTCTATCTATAGGGGGCTGTGTCATGCTATCTATAGGGGGCTGTGTGACGCTCTCTACAGGGGTTTGTGTGTGTGGCGCTATCTACAGGGGTGTGTGGCTCTATCTACAGGGGTGTGTGTGTGTGTGTGTGTGTGTGGCGCTCTATCTACAGGGGTGTGTGTGTGTGTGTGTGTGGCTTTATCTACAGGGTGTGTGTGTGTGTGTGTGTGTGTGGCTTTATCTACAGGGGGGTGTGTGTGGCTTTATCTACAGGGGGGTGTGTGTGTGTGTGGCGCTGTCTACATGGGGGGTTGGCGCTGTGTCCATGCACAGTGTGATACTGTCAGTATGTAGGGACACATCCCTGTGAAAGAGGAATCATAACACCCATTTTTTAATGCTTGTGCAAAAAGGTAGTGTTAGCAATAGTTATGGCGCGGCAGGGTGGCGGTGGAGAAGGGGTGCCCAAGTTTGGGTAACAGCCCAGGGCCCATAGTCTTCTTAATCCGCCACTGTATACAGGGGTGGGCTATATCTACAGGGTGGCTATATACAGGGGTGAGCTATCTGTGGAGCACTATATACAGGGGTGGACAATATGTGGAGCACTATATATAGGGGTGGACTATATGTGGAGCACTATATACAGGGGTGGACTATATGTGGAGCACTATACACAGGGGTGGACTATATGTGGAGAACTATATACAGGGGTGGGCAATATCTACAGGGGGGCTATATACAGGGGTGGGCTATCTGTGGAACACTATAGGGGGAGCTATTTGTGGGACACTATATACAGGGGTGGGCTATATGGGGGCACTATCTACAGGGGGCTCTATGGCAGGCACTATCTACAGGGGGCACAGTGTGTGTGTGTGGGACACGGTGTATGGTGCTCTTATAATCAGAGGTGCAGTGTATGGCGCTATTATATTTAGGGGCGTAGTGTGTGGTATAATGAGAACTTTATCTTTATTTATAGATGTAGAAATGTTGGAAAAGTGAGAAGCTGAAGATATCTGAGCGGCAAACTGCAGAAATGGTCTGTGACCGGGAGTCATCATAGAGGTCTGGACCGGATGGAGAAAAAGAACTAGAATCTGAGACGTCACCGGTAAGTCAAAAAATGTAAATGTTTATTCTGCCTCAAATCAGTAATGTAGTCACTGTATGATCTGCAGCGAGATGATGGGCTGTATGATTATGATATGATTTATTTTTTGTGAAACCGCATCTCCCAGCATATCCTCACCATTGTTCGGGCCATGCTGGGAGCTGTAGTTTTACGCCGTACATACCTATACATCAGGGGTTGCACTAAATTGAGCTGTATTTGTGCTGGTGTTGTATTTATGTACTGAGCTTGGTTCTGGTGTTGTGTATAGAACTATATTGCTTGTAAAATGTACAAATGTTTTTATGCTCGAGTTACATAAAAAGAAATATGGAAAAGAGATGACATGTCATTGATTGTTAGAGAAAACAAACATGGAGAGGTGGAAGGAGATTTCGGGAAAGAGGTTGGGGGGGGGGGGCGCCAAACTGATTATTTGCCCCGGGTGCTGGAGAACCTAGCTACGCCTCTGTATAAACACACATAGAGGTGTATTTGGAAAATTTACTTACTGAAATTTTAATTTCCTTGAGTCCAAGGCAGCACTTACATAGGGGTTAAAGTCTATTGACTGCCGGATAGAAGAGACAGGGTTAATAAGCAGTATATGCACTCAGGCTTGCCCAATAAAGCTGTCAGAGACCAGAGTGAAGATGCATTAGTTGCAAGCAGTAGAAAATTATCGGGCGGGATATTGTGCTGCCTTGGACTCCAGGAAATTAAAATTTCAGTAAGTACATTTTCCAATTCCTGTTCGTCCTACTGCAACACTTACACAGAGGACTTATTGTCACGTAGGGTTCGTGGACCCACTGGACCCTACTGCCTTGGTGGTATGGCAGCTGGCCAACATGGCGCAGGTCAAAATCTTTAGTTTATATAGGGTACCTGTGGCAGCTGAGACAGTATCAAGGCAGGCTTGGCAGGAACTAGGCAGCAGGTAGACGTCAGGCGTGGAAAAACAGGACAGGCGTGGTATACAGCACAGCACGGCTACAGCTAAGCACGGCACTACATCAGGATACAGGTTACAGGAACAGAAACAGGAAACACTGGGAGCAGGAAACCCTAGGGGACCATTTGCAAGACAGACTAGGTATACAACAACAAAGCTCAGGCGTGGGAGGATGGGGCTGGGACCTTCTTATAGCCCAGGGTACTCTGGACCTATTAGCTCAATCACCAACATGCTTGCGCTCTGGCTTCTCAAATCCGGACTGAGCTCGTGAGCGCACCCTGGTGGTCACTGTGGAGCAGGATGGCCATATGTGCAGACATCTCTTGAGAGAAGGGCGTCGACTAAATGGAAGGAGTTCGTGGTCAGCGACCACAGACGTTACACTTATAAAGCAGTATATCAAGGGAGGGAAGATGTATTAGCAGCTTTAAGCATTCATTCGCCAAAGGCCCTCTGCAGAATGGACATCCAGCCGGTACTGCTTCACAAAGTTGGATGGTGATGCCCATGTTGCTGCCTTACAGATTTGATCCAGAGAGAGATTTGACTTTTCCGCCCAGGAGGCGGTAGTGGATTTGATTGAATCCACCCTTATATTAAGGGGGGAATCTTGACCTCCTAGATTTATAGTACTTTATAGAACTCTTATCCACCTGGCAAGAGTTGACTGGCGAATAAAGCCTCAGAACTCCTGAAAGGTCGAGAGTGCTGAAGATATGCCAGGATTGCTCTTTTCACATGAATTAGGTTCAGGTTCGATGATAGCTCTTGACTCAAAAAGGACTATTCCCTGATTTATGTTTGAGACAGAAGAAACCTTTGGAAGGAACCCTAGCATGGTTCTGAGGACCACAGCATCAGGAAGACATCTCATGCAGTGGCGTAAATACCGCTATAGCAGCCGTAGCGGCTGCTATGGGGTCCGCAGCATGAGGGCGCCCGTGACACCCGCCGGCACGGCCCCCCCATGGCCTGAGGCTCCGCTAGCACCCGCTATGGCTGCTACAGCGCGACGCCACTAAAGGGGTTGTTCCTACAAAAGACATTCATCCCCTATCCACAGGATAAGGGATACATGTGTGATCGCTGGGACACCCAGCGATAAGGAGAACGGGGGACCGAAAGTCCCCCGAAGTTCTCCATGACAAGCCTCGGACTTCCGGGGTCTGTCTGCAGCTCCATAGAAATGAATTGTGCACCGGTCACGCCTGTGCGCATGCATGACCAGCGCTCCTTTCATTTTTATTGAACTGCGCAGACGCCGGAAGTCCGAGGTTTGTCATGAGAACTTCGGGGGAATTTCGGTCCCCCGTTCTCCTTATCGCTGCCAGCGATCACACATGTATCCCCTATCCGGTGGATAGGGGATGAATGTCTTTTGTAGGACAAACTGTAGGACGTTTTTTTTTGGGGTGGGGCTATATGGCGTTATCTACAGGGGGGGTCTGTATGCCGTTATCTACAGGGGGGGTTCTGTATGGTGTTATCTACAGGGGGGTCTGTATAGCGTTATCTATAGGGGGGTCTGTATGGCGTTATCTACAGGGGGGTCTGAATGGCGTTATCTACATGGGGGTCTGTATGGCGTTATCTACAGGGGGGACTCTGTATGCCATTATCTACAGGGGGGTCTGTATGGTGTTATCTACAGGGGGGTATCTGTATGGCGTTATCTACAGGGGGGTATCTGTATGGCGTTATCTACAGGGGGGTGTCTATATGGCGTTATCTACAGGGGGGGCTGTATTGCGTTATCTACAGGGGGCTGTATGGCGTTATCTACAGGGGGGATTTGGGGCTGTAAGACGTAATCTACAGGGGGCTGTGTATGGCGCTATCTACAGGGGGCTGTGTGGTGGAATCTATAGGGAGGCACTATCTACAAGGGGGGGGTTGTGTGATACCCAGCGGAGGGGGGCCCCAGTCAAAAGTTTGCTATGGGGCCCAGTCTTTTCTAGTTACATCCCTGATCTCATGTATGAGACCTTAGAGGACAAGGCTTGTATTTTACAGTTTACAGTTCTTCTGGCCGATTTTATGGTCACTAGAAACCGTCTTAAATGAAAGCTACTTCAGAGAGCCTTCCTCAATTGGTTCAAAGGGAGGATTACATAGGTGATTTAAGACAATAGAAAGGTCCCATGATGGTACTGGTCTATGGAATATAGGTCTCAGTCTATGGATTCCCTTGAAGAATCTGGACACCAAGGAGTGACAAGTAAGCTTTTCTTCAGAGAAGGCATTAATTGCTGTTATATGAATTTAAGCGTGTTAGATCTGACTCCCTTCTTGTAAAAATTGAAGGGAAGTCATATCAAAGAGGTCTGTTTCTCTGGAAACACTCGAATAAGAATATATTCCAGATGCGGGAATAGACTTGAGGTACTTGGTTTCCTAGAGGCTGATAGAGTCGTGCAACTGTGTGTCCATCACATGACCATGGACAGAATCATATCCACTAGTAAACAATAAATGTTCCTACTAAATAACAACATGCAGAGATCTGAAAACCGTAAAGAATTATAGGGGTTGTCCAGTCACAGGGCAGTTTTTCATACTGATGACCTATCCACAGGATAGATCACCAGTATATAATCGGTGGGGTTCCGACACCCAGATCCCGCAATGATCAGCTGTTCCGGCTGCCTCCTGGCACTGTTATGAAGTGGCCGGTGTCAGAAGCAGATGGCTCCGTACACTGTATAGCAGCCCTGTTGCAGTACTTATTGACTTAAATATGATTAGAGCTGTAGTACTACAGCACAGTGGCTACACTGTGACCAGAGCCATCTGCTTTCGAGAAGGGACACAGGGCCGTTTTAATTTAAAGTGTGGCCCTGAGATAAGTTAAAAGTGGGGCCACAAAGGCTGAATTATTGTATCAATAATGCAGTCAATTGAGAAGTCGGTGTGCAGAGAACTGCAACGTTGATTTCTAGCGTGTCCAGGAGTGTTGCAAGCTCCAAATTATATGTACCCCCTCTCACATAAAAAAAACACCTATATACATATACAGTTATTATATCACACCACTATACAAGATGAAATATTACCTGCATACTGTTATTGAACACAACTCACTATTATAAGACCAATTTTAAAAATAATAGCACAATATAAGTTCTAAATAATACCGCCACACCATAACCACAGTGACGGAATAATACCCCCATACTGATACTGAATAATACCGCCACACCATAACCACATAGTGACTGAATAATACCCCCATACTGTTACTGAATAATACCGCCACATCATAACCACATAGTGACTAAATAATACCCCCATGCTGTTACTGAATAATACCGCCACATCATAACCACATAGTGACTGAATAAGCTATGATTAAGAACCCCAGAGGTTTGAAACGCGTAAGCGTGGTCCCAGGATTTTCATTTTAATTGTTCTGGATACACCATTTTTGTCTTTCTCCATTGCCTTGTATACCTGCTGTCGATTCAGGATTCTTCTTGGGATATTTTCGAGCACCTGTACCATTTAAAGGGAATGTGTCGCAAATTAAAAATTTTTTTTTTTTTAAGTAAGTTACCTATTTATATTATATTTTTACGTTTTTTGCTGTATTTTTTTATTTTTTTTCCACATGGTGGAAAGTATTCAAAATGAAATAATAATTTGACATGTTTTCCTATGTTGGCCACCAGATGGAGCACTTCCCAGAATTACAGCAAGGTGAATAAGGCAAAGCAACCTGACTCACAGCTGCCGTAAATGTGGGAGGGAATCTCACGTCCCCCCTCGTACAAGCCAGGAAAAGGTGTCTTCAAATTGCTAAGCAGTGTCCGACTGTCATTTTGGGTGTGATTCTGCAGCTGGCAGAAGCTATAGGACACACCAAAAGGCTAAGGCTCTGTTCACACGCTTACTAAACAAAGGGAAAACAGCTCCTTATTTTCAGCCATTTTTTAATCAAACTCGCGTTTTTGGCGACGTTTATGGCCCGAAAAATGGCTGAAAACCTTGCGTTTGAACATACCCTTAGAATGATGAAAGTGAAGTGAATGACTTTTCAGTTGACAGGTTCACATGACGTGTATTTGACACTTTTTTTACGCATTTTACGTGCAAAAAAGCACATTAAAAAACGCTTGCTTACGTTTTTATTTACATTATTGGTAAAGTGCGCTGCTAGTACATACAACGCGCTTTTTACACACGCGTTTTAAAAAAACTGTTGGGTCAATGGGAAAGCGAGCCATTTGTTTTTTACGCAAGCGTTTTAAAAAAACGTGTTGCGTAAAAAAGAACAGTGGGTGGGGTTGTGTGTGGCATAGTTGCATGTTTAGGGGGAATTGTGTGTGTGTGTATCGGGGGGGCTTGCCGCTGATTCTTCAAAACAGCTGATAAGCGGCTTTGAAGGATCAGCGGCGCCCGTGCATACGCCACATGTGCTACACAGACACACACTGAGCTCTGCTACACAGACACACACACAATCAGCTCTGCTACACAGACACACACACACACACACACACTCAGCCTTGATACACAGACACACACACACTCAGCTCTGCTACACAGACACACACACTCAGCTCTGCTACATAGACACACACACTCAGCTCTACTACACAGACACACACACACACACACATACACACACTCAGCTCTGCTACACAGACACATACACACTCACTCAGCTCTGCTACACAGACACACACACTCAGCTCTACTACACAGACACACACACGCACTCAGCACTAACACATCTCACAAGCTTAGCTCCGCACACCGTCCACACTGACAATACATCTAGCGACGGGGGGCATCGGGGGGTCGTCAGGGGGCCCCGTTGGGTGAGGGGGCCATCAGGGGGGGGCAGTCGGGTGGGTGGGCCCATCGGGGTTCACGAGAGCGGGGGTCTGTGAGAGAGAGAGAGAGAGGGACAAACAGAGACACACACCTTACCTGCAGTGCAGCTGGTCTCCATAATGGCACCTGCTATCTCCCTACAAACACCTTCTCTGCTGTGTGACTCTGACCTGCGTCTGCACAGTACAGAGCCAGATAGCAGAGGTAATGGACGGGAGCCGTTCATTGACTCCTATGCATTGTAGCTGCCGTATTCCATCTCTGTATGTGTCATTAATCGACACATACAGAGATGAAAAAAATTGGCAACCCCCATAGACAAGTAAAAGTATGAATACATAAAAAAATAGAAAGTGACAACACAAGTAAATAAAATTTTTGTTTACATTATATTAAAAGCAATATAATAAAAAAAATTAAAAATCATGACACCTTCCCTTTAAGACGTGGAATCAACTAACGCATGGACTAATGCAGTGGAAATGTGGTGAGCGAACCTTTGTAATCACTTTTTTCTATTTTGACTGAATAATACCCCCATACTGTTACTGAATTATACCTCCACACCATAACCACATAGTGACTGAATAATACCCCCATACTGTTACTGAATAATACCTCCACATCATAACCCCATAGTGACTAAATAATACCCCCATACTGTTACTGAATAATTCTGCCACACCTTAACCACATAGTGACTGAATAATATCCCTATACTGTTACTGAATAATGCCGCCACACCATAACCACATAGTGACTGAATAATACCCCCATACTGTTACTGAATAATACCGCCACACCTTAACCACATAGTGACTAAATAATCCCCCCATACTGTTACTGAATAATACAGCCACACCATAACCACATAGTGACTGAATAATACCCAGATACCCAGATACCCAGAATAGATGCCAGATATACACAGGAGCTCTGCAGACTATATATTACCGCCATATAGTGACCACCATATAGTAGTAGATATTAGTTATACGCAGGAGCTCTGCAGACCATATAAGTGATTACTGCACATTTATATCCAGTGACTCACAGATGATGTTTTCTCTTAGAATTGTTCACTTTCCCTTTTTTTCTCCATCCTGCCCAGACCACTGTGATGACTTATTCCAGTCACGACTCGTCTCTGCAGAATTTGACACATAGACATGTTGGTTTCTTGCTTTTGCAGCATGCTGCCCACCTATACCAGAACCTCTACACAAACTCATAATCCACAATGCCCAAGATGGTAATAATGATCCCTCAGTAACCGTGCCCCCACACAGTAATAATGCCCCCTTCGTGCACCCTGATAATGCCACAGTGCCATTGTGGATAGCGCCACAGCGTCCCCTGTATATAGCGCCACACATTACCCCCTGTAGATAGTGCCACACACAGCCGCTTGGGAAAGTGCCACACAGCCCTCCTTGTAGACAGTGCCACACACCCCATTTTGTACATAGTGCCACACAGACCCCCTTGGAGATAGTTTGTCAGTAAATAAGATACATAAAAGATTACACAAACCACCTGGAACACCAATAGTCTCAGGGATAGGGTCTATCTTTACACCTATTGCCACATTTCTAGATCAAGTATTAAGAGAAGGGGCTACTAATGCAAAGTCCTATATTCAGGATACAACACAGTTATCAATAAATTAAAAGGTATTGAGGTCTCTGATGATTGCTTTTTTGCATCATTTGATGTAGTATCATTATATACAAGCATTGAGCATGAAAAGGGTATGTTGGCAGTTGCGGAGTTATTGTGACATTGGACCCTAGGTAATGAACAGTAGGAATTTATTATGGCATTATTAAAGATTGTGCTCCAATGCAACTATTTTCTTTTCCAAGATACTTTTTACATTTAGTGCAGAGGTACTGCTATGGGGTCCAATGTCGCACCAACATACGCCAACATATTTATGGCATACTTCGAGGAAAAATGTGTGTACCCATCCAGTTTCTTTCGGCTGGATGAGGTACATAAATGATGTCTTCTTTGTATGGCTTTACACTGAACAGAAACCACTGGAATTTAGAGACGAAATCAATGGTAGTTTTTCAGAACTACAGTTCACTCTAGTATACTCTAAGGAGAAATTAAAATTTTTGGATACGGTTGTCCTTAAGAGAGATAAAATTTTGACCACAGACTTATTTGTGAAGCCAACAGACCATCACAACCTAATTCACTTCAAGAGCTGTCATCCGAGAGGTACCGTGGAGTCATTGCCATATAGTCAATGTCTGAGAGTAAAAAGGATAGTATCAGATATTACGGTCGTAGATGAAAGACTGAATACCATGTGTGGGAAGTTTAGAGGGAGAGGCTATATAAAACCAATACATGAAAGGGCAATTAGGAAAGTGAAGGAACAGGATAGAGGGGATCTCTTGACTAAGAAAGGTAAGAAAATACCTCTAGTAGGATTCCTCTTCTATGTATTTTCTCTCCTATTAGTGGAAAAGTCTCAAAGATCTTAAAAGATTATTGGCCAATATTAAAGAGACTCTATCACCACATTATAAGTGCCCTATCTCCTACATAAGGAGATGGGGGCTATAATGTAGGTGACAGCAGTGTTTTTTATTTAGAAAAACGATCTATTTTTACCACGTTATTAGTGATTTTAGCTTTATGCTAATTACTTTCTTAATGCCCAACCGGGCGTGTTTTTACTTTAGACCAAGTGGGCGTTGAGGAGTGTATGACGCTGACCAATCAGTGACCAATCAGCGTCATACACTTCTCTCCATTCATTTAGTCAGCGCATAGTGACACTGCGTTATTCACTATGTGCTGTCTTATACTGACACATTAACGTTACTGAAGTGTTTAGACAGTGAATAGATATTTCTTCCAGCTAGGACGCGATATCTATTCACAATCCCGACACTTCGGTAGCGTTTCTGTGGTACTTACAGCAGAGCAAGCGTAATCTCACTGTAACCTGTCATTTACAGCGTGATCTCGCGACAAAGTGTCGGTATTGTGAATAGACATCCTGTCCTGGCTGGAAGGAATGTCTATTCACTGTCAAGACACTTCAGTAACGTTAATGTGTCAGTATAAGACAGCACATACTGATCTAGCAGGATCGTCGTTGAAAGGCGCTGATTGACAGATAAGCGTTCAACCCCAGGAGACCTGCGCAGAAGAGAGCAGATCTCCATTGCTGCCAGACGGCGTGGGAACGGGATTAAGGAGAGTTTGAATAGTTTGTTATTTTATCGTAATAAAAAAGTGTGTGGCATTATCTACGGGGGTGGCTTTATCTACAGGGGGGCTTTATCTACAGGGGGGGGCCTTATCTACCAGGGGGGGCTTTTTCTACGGTGGGGCTCTATCTACAGGTGGGCTAAATACTGGGGTGGGTTATATGTGGAGCACTATATAGAGGGGTGGGCTATATCTACAGGGGGGCTATATACAGGGGTGAGCTATCTGTGGAGCACTATATACATGGGTGGGCTATATTTACAGGGGGGCTATATATAGGGGTAAGCTATCTGTGGAGCACTATATACATTGGTGGGCTATATCTACAGGGGGGCTATATGCAGAGTTGGGCTATACGTGGAGCACTATAACAGGGGTGAGCTATATCTACAGGGGGGCTATATACAGGGGTGGGCTATCTGTGGAGCACTATAGGGGAGCTATATGTGGGACACTATACAGTGGTGGGCTATATGGGGGCACTAACTACAGGGGGCTCTATGGGGGGCACTATCTACAGGGGTCTCTATGGCAGGCACTATCTACAGGGGGCACAGTGTGTGTGTATGTGTGTCGGGGACACGGTGTATGGTGCTATTATAATTAGAGGTGCATTGTATGGCGCTATTATATGTCGGGGCGTAGTGTGTGGTATAATGAGAACTTTATCTTTGTTTATAGGTGTAGAAATGTTTGAAAAGTGAGAAGCTGAAGACATCTGAGCGGCAAACTTTAGAAATGGGCTGTGGCCGGGAGAAGTCTTAGAGGTCTGGACCGGATGGAGAAAAATAACTAGAATCTGAGATGTCACCGGTGAGTCACTTAAAGAGGCTAGATCACCACATTATAAGTGCCCTATCTCCTACATAAGGAGATAGGCGCTGTAATGTAGGTGACAGCAGTGTTTTTGAATTAGAAAAACGATCTATATTTACCACGTCATGAGCGATTTTAGCTTCATGCTAATTCGTTTCATAATGCCCAACTGGGCGTGTTTTTACTTTAGATCGTTTTTCTAAATAAAAAGCACTGCTGTCACCTACATTACAGCGCCCATCTCCTTATGTAGGAGATAGGGCACTTATAATGTGGTGACAGCAGTGGCGGACACAGACTGCAAAAGGCCCCTGTGCAGATAATGTGCCAGGGCCCCCCCGCCCCCCCCCCAATACCGACAAAGTTACCTAAACATATATATGCATATAAAAATAAACCTTACTAATAAAAATTATGAAGGAAGATTTATATTGTACATTTTATTACCAGTTTAGAACACAAGTAACACATTTTTTTCCGGGTTAAATTCTTATCTAAACTAAGTCCCTAAATGTGGGCAAAGAAAATGAAAAACCTATACTCACCTCCTCCGGCGCCTCCGTTCCCCCTCCGCAGCCCCTATCCCTTTCTGTGTTTACAAAGCTGCTGTGGTGACGCGCGGTCGATGGCACATGACCGCTGCAGCCAATCAATGCCCTCAACAGCGATTTGCTGTGGAACTACTGTCCTCAGCAGCACACCAATGAGGAGTTATTGGCAGCAGCGGTCACGTGCCATCGGCAGCGCGTCACCAGTGCAGCCTTGTACACTTGTAACACAGACCGAGACAGGAGGATGGGGGCTGCGGCGGGTGAACGGAGGCGAGGGAGGAGGTGAGTATAGTTTTTTTATTTTCTTTGCCCACATTTAGAGACTTAGGTTAAATTGAATCATTGAATATAACACAAAGCACTCATGCAACTGAGATGCAATAATTTAGATGATCTTATCATGCTTAGCTTACTGCACTGTATGGCGCTATCTACAGGGGGGACTGTATGGCGCTATCTACAGGGGGGACTGTATGGCGCTATCTACAGGGGGGACTGTATGGCGCTATCTACAGGGGGGACTGTATGGCGCTATCTACAGAGGGGGCTGTATGGCGTTATCTACAGGGGGGCTGTATGGCGTTATCTACAGGGGGCTGTATGGTGTTATCTACAGGGGGGACTTTATGGCGTTATCTACAGTGGGGTCTGTATGGCGTTATCTACAGGGGTTCTGTATGGCGTTCCCTACAGGGGGGGTCTGTAGGGAAAGTCATACAGCCCCCCCCTGTAGGGAACGCCATACAGACCCCCCTTTAGGGAACGCCATACAGACCCCCCTGTAGATAACACCATACAGCCCCCTGTAGATAACGCCATACAGCCCCCCCTGTAGGGAACGCTATACAGCCCCCCCTGTAGGGAACGCTATACAGCCCCCCCTGTAGGGAACGCTATACAGCCCCCCCTGTAGGGAACGCCTTACAGCCCCCCCCTGTAGGGAACGCTATACAGCCCCCCCCCTGTAGGGAACGCCATACACCCCCAATCACTCAAAAAAATGCGACCTACAGTGTGAAAAGACAAAAGACATGTATCCCCTATCCACAGGATAGGGGATACATGTGTGATCGCTGGCATTGATAGGGAGAGCGGGGGACCGAAAGTCCCCCGAAGTTCTCCATCACTCACCTCTGACTTCCGGTGTCTGCGCAGCTCAAGTGTGACCGGCGCTCCATTCATTTCTACGGAGCTGCCGACACAGACCCCGGAAGTCCGAGGTTTGTGATGGAGAACTTCAGGGGACTTTCGGTCCCCCGTTCTCCCTATCAATGCCAGCGATCACACACGTATCCCCTATCCTGTGGATAGGGGATACATGTCTTATGTTTAATGGCAGAGCGGGGAGATACTCCCTGCTCTGCCGTAGTGTTCCGTGGCATCGCGCTGTAGCAGCCATAGCGGCAGCTAGCGGAGATTCCGGCCAAGGTGGGGGCCCGTGCCGGCAGGTGACGCGGGCCCCCTCATGCCGCGGCCCCGTAGCAGCCGCTACGGCTGCTATAGCAGTAGTTACGCCCCTGTGTTAGGGGGAGTTCACACTGAGGTTTTTTTCGCGAAAAACGTCAGAAAGTGCCTCCCATTGAAATCCATGAAATTTTTCCTGCGAGCAGTAAAAACCGCATGCGGGAAAAAGAAGCGCAATGCCCTTTCTTCGGGCGTTTCTGTCTCTGACTTCCCATTGACAACAATGGCAGGCAGAAAATGCGTTTTTTGCTGCGTTTCCCTGCCCACGGCCCGATGGCCGAAAAACGCCACAAAAAAACGCAATGAAAAACGCGGGAAGTGTTCTACCGGCAGGTCAAAATATGCCTCAAAATTCCGGAAGGAATTATGAGGCAGATTTTTCTACATAAAAACTTCTCCCTTCTGACATGAACTTTTTAACTTCATCTACCTGTCCTCTGCAGTCTGCACGTCCTCCACTCGTCCTGTGTCTGTCCTCCGCTCATCCTATGAGTTCTCCGGCAGTCCTGACTGTACTGTCCAGCCGCCCGAAGTCTTACGTCGCACCGCCCCCTGTCCTCTCCCCTGCCTGAGCGCTCCTCCTACCACCAGCATCGCCGTCCTGTCCTATTCATCTGTGCCAGATTGGCAGTGCAGTGTAGCGGCTATCACCGGGCCCGGGCACCCGCCCCCTCCCTCCCGATTGGTAGTGCAGTGTGGCGGCTATCACCGGGCCCCCGCCCCCTCCCTCCCCTCATGCCTAGTGTTGTGATGCTACTAGGCATGAGGGGGCCCGTGCCGCCAGGCCTGGTACATAAAATGTAATGTGCCTGTCAGGGCGACACGGGCCCCCCCATGCCGCGGGCCCCGTAGCAGCTGCTACGGCTGCTACTGTGGTAGTTACGCCACTGAACGGGCCCCCTTCCCACGCGGGGCCCTTGTGCAGCTGCACCGGCTGCACATGCGGTATGTCCGCCCCTGGGTGACAGAGTCTCTTTAATGTAAATGTTTATTCTGCCTCTAATCAGTACTGTAGTCACTGTATAATCTGTAGCGAGATGATGGGTGGTATAATTATGATATAATTATTTTTTATTTTTTTTGAAACATCAACTTCCAGCATATCCTTACCATTGTTTGGGCCATGCTGGGAGCTGGAAACAATTTAGTGCAAACCTATATCAGCTGGGTTCTGGCGCTGCATATATGTACTGAGCTTGGTTCTGGTACTATATATATATGTACTGAGCTTGGTTCTTGGGCTGTATTTACGTACTGAGCTTGGTTCTGGAGCCGGAGTTCCAGGGTGAATATCTCGGTGGCAGATGTGAGCATGTTGGTCACCTGGAAGCTCGCATTAGAGATCTGGAGGAGCAGAATGCAACACTGAGGATGATAGACAATCTTGAGCTGAGCTTGCTGCTCACGGAGCATGCAGTTAGTGGGGCAGAACTGGAGGGTGAAGACATGGGTGAGCAGGATCAGGTAAGTAGCTGGGTTAATGTAGTTAGAGGCAGTAGAAAGGGGTCAAAGAGAAGGAAGGCCGATCCGGTTTCTGACATTCCAAGCAAAATTGCCAAGTTGGGTGATGATGCGAGGGTGTCAGTCTCAGAAATGGCAGCCCTAGTGGATACTGATCTCCCTAACAGCCGGGAGAACAGCCCAGCTAGTAGGCGGCGGGATGGTAATGCAGGTAAGCCAAGACAATTGATAGTTGTAGGGGATTCTATAATCAGGAAGACGGATAGAATAATTTGTCGCCAAGACCGCCTCAACCGAATGGTTTGCTGTCTCCCTGGTGCCAGGGTTCGGCATGTGGTGGAACGGGTGGACAAATTGCAGGCAGGGGCTGGTGATGATCCAGCTGTTGTGGTCCTTGTCGGTACCAATGACAGAATAAATGGTAGGTGGAGGAGCCTTAAGAATAATTTTAAAGAACTAGGCTACAAGCTGAAGGGAAGGACCTCCAAGGTTGTATTCTCAGGAATACTGCCTGTGCCATGCGCATCACAGGAAAGACAGCGGGAGCTCAGGGAGTTAAATGCATGGCTTAAGTCTTGGTGTAGAGGAGAAGGCTTTGGGTTCCTAGAGCACTGGGCTGACTTTTCATTGGGGTACAAACTGTATTCTGCAGATGATTTGCACCTAAATGGAAGGGGGTCCGCTGTGCTGGGGGAGAGAATTCTAGCTGGGGTGGCGGAGTGTTTAAACTAGGGCTGAGGAGGGAGGCCAATGTAGAAAATAAAGGGGTAGTTAGGTTAGAGAGGGGTCAGACTATATTGGTGGGGGGAGAAACAGACGGTGGGGAGAGGACTAGGCAACAAGATAAGGAGATCCTTTCATTACAAAACAGCAGTGAAAATAAAAAGGCCCAAATGTCAAATAATCACATTTCTGATACTGAAAGTGAAACATTTAAAGGCAAGTTAAAGTATATGTTCACAAATGCCAGAAGTCTAGCAAGCAAAATGGGGGAGCTGGAGGCCTTGATACTGGAAGAAGATATAGATATAGTTGGTGTTGCTGAAACATGGCTGGACTCTTCACATGATTGGGCTGTAAATCTACAGGGTTTTACACTGTTTCGGAAAGACAGGGCCAATAGGAAAGGTGGTGGTGTATGTCTGTATGTGAGAAGCGATATGAAGGTGAGTGTAAATGAGACATTAGAGGGTGAAGATTGTGAGGAGGTTGAAACCTTGTGGGTGGAATTACAAAGGGAGGTAAACACTGAAAAAATTACTTTTGGTGTAATCTATAGACCCCCCAATATAACTGAAGAGATAGAAGGTCAAATATATAAACAGATGGAGCGGGCTGCACAGGCGGGTATTGTTGTGATAATGGGAGATTTTAATTATCGGGATATTAATTGGTGTCATGGTTCGGCTTCAACTGCAAAGGGGAGACATTTCCTCAACCTGTTGCAGGAAAATTTTATGGGCCAGTTTGTGGAAGACCCGACTAGAGGTGAAGCTCTGTTGGATCTGGTCATTTCTAATAATGCAGAGCTTATTGGGAATGTCAATGTTCGTGAAAACCTTGGTAACAGTGATCATAATATAGTTATATTTTACCTATACTGTAAAAAACAAACACAGGCTGGGAGGGCAAAAACACTTAATTTTAAGAAGGTCAATTTCCCCAGGATGAGGGCTGCAATTCAGGATATAGACTGGGAAGAACTAATGTTAAATAATGGGACAAAGGATAAATTGGAGATTTTCAAATCTACTTTGGGTAATTATAGTGCAAAATTTATTCCTACAGGTAACAAGTATAAACGACTAAAATTAAACCCCACATGGCTTACACCTTCTGTAAAAAGGGCAATACATGACAAAAAAAGGGCATTTAAAATATACAAATCTGAGGGTACAGCTGTAGCCTTTGTAAAATATAAAGAGCTTAATAAAATCTGTAAAAAGATAATAAAATCAGCAAAAATACAAAATGAAAGGCAGGTGGCCAAGGATAGTAAAACAAATCCTAAAAAATTCTTCAAGCATATAAATGCAAAAAAGCCAAGGTCTGAACATGTAGGACCCTTAGATAGTGGTAATGGGGAGTTGGTCACAGGGGATCAAGAGAAGGCAGAGTTACTAAATGGGTTCTTCCGCTCTGTATATACAACAGAAGAAGGAGCAGCTGATGTAGCCGCTGCCGGTGCTGTTAATATATCAGTTGATATACTGAATTGGATGAATGTAGATATGGTGCAAGCTAAATAAAATAAAATAAATGTACACAAGGCCCCGGGACCAGATGGGTTACACCCTAGAGTTCTTATGGAGCTTAGTTCAGTTATTTCTGTCCCCCTCTTCATAATATTTAGAGAGTCTCTCATGACTGGTATAGTGCCAAGGGACTGGCGCAGGGCAAATGTGGTGCCTATTTTCAAAAAAGGGCTCTAGGTCTTCGCCGGGTAATTATAGACCAGTAAGCTTAAAATCAATTGTGGGGAAAATCTTTGAGGGGCTATTGAGGGACTATATACAGAATTATGTGACAATAAATAGTATTATAAGTGACAGCCAGCATGGTTTTACAAAGGACAGAAGCTGTCAAACCAACCTGATTAGTTTTTATGAAGAGGTAAGCAGAAGCCTAGACAGAGGGGCCGCTGTGGATATAGTGTTTTTGGACTTTGCAAAGGCATTTGACACTGTCCCTCATAGACATCTAATGGGTAAATTAAGGACTATAGGTTTAGAAAGTATAGTTTGTAATTGGATTGAGAATTGGCTCAAGGACCGTATCCAGAGAGTTGTGGTCAATGATTCCTACTCTGAATGGTCCCCAGTTATAAGTGGTGTACCCCAGGGTTCAGTGCTTTGACCACTATTATTCAACTTATTTATTAATGATATAGAGAATGGGATTAATAGCACTATTTCTATTTTTGCAGATGACAACAAGCTATGCAATATAGTTCAGACTATGGAAGATGTTTGTGAATTGCTGGCAGATTTAAACAAACTAAGTGTTTGGGCGTCCACTTGGCAAATTAAGTTTAATGTAGATAAATGTAAAGTTATGCACCTGGGTACGAAAAACCTGCATGCATCATATGTCCTAGGGAGAGCTACACTGGGGGAGTCACTTGTTGAGAAGGATCTGGGTGTACTTGTAAATCATAAACTAAATAACAGCATGCAGTGTCAATCAGCTGCTTCAAAGGCCAGCAAAATATTGTCGTGTATCAAAAGAGGCATGGACTCGCTGGACAGGGATGTAATATTACCACTTTACAAAGCATTAGTGAGGCCTCATCTAGAATATGCAGTCCAGTTCTGGGCTCCAGTTCATAGAAAGGATGCCCTGGAGTTGGAAAAAATACAAACAAGAGCAACGAAGCTAATAAGGGGCATGGAGAATCGAAGTTATGAGGAAAGATTAAAAGAACGAAACCTATTTAGCCTTGAGAAAAGACGACTAAGGGGGGACATGATTAACTTATATAAATATATGAATTGCACATACAAAAAATATGGTGAAATCCTGTTCCATGTAAAACCGCCTCAAAAAACAAGGGGGCACTCCCTCCATCTGGAGAAAAAAAGGTTCAACCTTTCAGAGGCGACAAGCCTTCTTTACTGTGAGAACGGTGAATTTATGGAATAGCCTACCGCAGGAGCTGGTCACAGCAGGGACAGTAGATGGTTTTAAAAAAGGCTTAGATAATTTCCTAGAACAAAAAAATATTAACTCCTATGTGTAGAAATTTTTTACTTCCCCTTTCCCATCCCACTTCCCCTTTCCCATCCCTTGGTTGAACTTGATGGACATGTGTCTTTTTTCAACCGTACAAACTATGTAACTATGTAACTATGTATGTTAAGGATCTGCCAGGTACATCGTCTGCATCCACGCCCATAGGTAATCAGCCTGCACCTGCTTCTATGTCTGTGAGACTGACTCCATCGTCCACCACTCAGGATGGCAGGCTTAGGAGTGGGAGAGCCTATCACAGCCTGGCCAGATGGAGCTAGCTCCCGCCCTCTGTCTATTTATACCTGCCTTCCTGTTCCTCCTTGCTTGTGATTCTTGTTTTGTTTCCTGGCACTGCTGCAGCTTCTTTAACTATTTGACCCTGCTTCATATCGACCCTGGCTTACTGACTACTCTCCTGCTCTGCGTTTGGTACCTCGTACACTCCTGGTTTGACTCGGCTTGTTCACTACTCTCCTGCTCTGCGTTTGGTACCTCGTACACTCCTGGTTTGACTCGGCTCGTTCACCTCTCTTGTTGCTTGCGGTGTTGCCATGGGCAACTGTCCCTTTTTCCCTTGCTTCTGTGTACCCTTGTCTGTTTGTCTGTCGGGCACTTATTGAGCGTAGGGACCATCGCCCAGTTGTACCCCGTCGCCTAGGGCAGGTCATTTCAAGTAGGCAGGGACTGAGTGGCGGGTAGATTAGGGCTCACTTGTCTGTTTCCTTACCCCGTCATTACAATGTAACTATGTATTTAAGCTTTGTTCTGGTGCTGTATATATGTAATGATCTTGGTTCTGGAGCTGTATTTATGTACTGAGCTTTGTTCTGGTACTGTATATATGTAATGAGCTGTGTTTTGGTGCTGTATATATGTAATGAGCTTTGTTCTGGTGCTGTATATATGTAAAGAGCTTGGTACTGGAGCTGTATATATGTACGGAGCTTGGTTCTGGGGATGTATATGTGTATTGAGCTTGGTTCTGATGCTGTATTTATGTACTGAGCTTTGTTTTGGTGCTGTATATATGTAATGAGCTTCGTTCTGGTGCTGTATATATGTAATGAGCTTTGTTCAGGTGCTGTATATCCTGAGGACGCAGACACAATAGAATGTGGCAATCAAAAGCACCGGGGGCCCCTCGGTGCTAGTGACGCCACCGGGCAATTGCCCAGTTTGCCCCCCCCCTACTGGGCGTGTTTTTACTTTAGATCGTTTTTCTAAATAAAAAGCACTTCTGTCACCTACATTACAGCGCCCATCTCCTTATGTAGGAGATAGGGCACTTATAATGTGGTGACAGAGTCTCTTTAATGTAAATGTTTATTCTGCCTCTAATCAGTTCTGTAGTCACTGTATAATCTGCAGCGAGATGATGGGTCGTATAATTCTGATAAATTATTAATTTTTTTTGAAACATCAACTTCCAGCATATTCTTACCATTGTTTGGGCAATTCTGGGAGCTGTAAACAATTTAGTGCAAACCTATACCGCAGGGGTTGCACTAAATTGAGCTGTATTTGTGCTGGTGTTGTATATATGTAATCAGCTGTGTTCTGGTGCTGTATATATGTACTGAGCTTGGTTCTGGTACTATATATATATGTACTGAGCTTGGCTCTCGTACTGTATTTATGTACTGAGCTTGGTTCTGGAGCTGTATTTATGTATTTAAGCTTTGTTCTGGTGCTGTATATATGTAATGATCTTGGTTCTGGAGCTGTATTTATGTACTGAGCTTGGTTCTGGTACTGTATATATGTAATGAGCTGTGTTCTGGTGCTGTATATATGTAATGAGCTTTGTTCTGGTGCTGTATATATGTAAAGAGCTTGGTACTGGAGCTGTATATATGTACAGAGCTTGGTTCTGGGGATGTATATATGTATTGAGCTTGGTTCTGATGCTGTATTTATGTATTGAGCTTTGTTTTGGTGCTGTATATATGTAATGAGCTTTGTTCTGGTGCTGTATATATGTAATGAGCTTTGTTCTGGTGCTGTATATATGTAAAGAGCTTGGTACTGGAGCTGTATATATGTACAGAGCTTGGTTCTGGGGATGTATATATGTATTGAGCTTGGTTCTGATGCTGTATTTATGTATTGAGCTTTGTTTTGGTGCTGTATATATGTAATGAGCTTTGTTCTGGTGCTGTATATATGTAATGAGCTTTGTTCTGGTGCTGTATATCCTGAGGACGCAGGCACAATTGAATGTGGTAGTCAAAAGCACCGGGGGCCCCTCGGTGCTAGTGACGCCACCGGGCAATTGCCCAGTTTGGCCCCCCCTAATGCCGGCCCTGCACAGACATCCTGTGCCCAGAGGCAGCAGGAGAGCTGATTTGTTCGGGGTCCAGGTGTCGGACCCCCACCGATCATACACTGATGACTTATCCTGTGGATACTTCATTATTATAAAAAACTGCCCCGTGCCTGGCAACCCCTTCAGCACAGAAAGTATACTGGAAAATTATATTACCTTTTATTATACAAAAAATAACATCAATTTGCCTAAATCGGACTACCCCTTTAATAACGTTGAGTATTACACTCGCTCTGATGTTGGTGAGCTGAACACAGCGGCGTGGCAGTGATATTAATACTCTAAGCATGTATTTTGCTTGAATTTGCCTAGAGATTTACGAAGTTATTGAAATTTGGAGAAATAGACGAGGCATATATGGGATCTGGGGGAGGAAATCTAAGTAAAAAACTATCACAAATGAAAAGCAGATGGATCTATAGAATGGGGTTTTTAACTCCCAAAGGCCTCAATGAAAATCTGGTCTTTAATGCTTTTTGGTAGTTGTTTTCATGGTTGGGGAAGTTTTTAACACTTGTATTTTAATTTCACAGTAACATATTCTTTTTTTAATTTATAGACCGATATGTATCGATGTTTAACTTGATCAAATTCCCGGGACAAATAAGTGGAAGTCAACTGAGTTTAAAAAAAGCTAAGAATCCAACAGGAAATGGAAGTGGAAAACGTCGACAACTATCAAAGCAAATTTGTTAATTTTTGCTGAAAAAATTCTCACCAGAGAGACATATTTTGCATTCTTCAACCTTGACTCTTTAGCTTATCTGGAGCTTGGATAATCTTTGAACTCCTTGGAATTTCCGTCAGTTATTCATACAATTGGCCTCTGTATGATTAACATTTACCGGTATATATATATGTTTATCTATTTTAGATTAACTCTTTTTACATTGACTTTTAAATGTAACTTACACACTAAGACCATGCTTCCAAGAGCAAAAAGCTTGAGATGTCTGTCTTGGACAATGAGGGGATGTCCAGTCATAAAAAACTGATGGCCAAACCTCAGGAAAGGACATAAATACCTGATCAGTGGGGGTCCGACTCCTGGCACCCCGCCAATCAGCTATTTAGAATGGGCTTCCTCTTCATTACTGTCACTGCTCGCACTGTGAATCGCTGACACACTTGTATTACAGCCTTTTCCTATTCACTTGAATGGGAGAAAGCTGTTATACTATGTTATACTATGAACCATATGAGAAGATAATGAAGGGGAAGCAGTGCTCTTAATCTAAAAGACATACTATTACATCTTTCAGGGAAAAAACAACGGAGGCAAAAGTCCGTGGAACTTCTTTACCCTTTGACAAAGGGCCACAAAGCGAACCAAGCAGAAAGTTACACACTTATGTGAAGCTCAGCCATCTGAAAGTGAAGTAGACATGGACAGTTTCAATCCTCAGCTCTGCGCTTAGAACGTGTAACCTTTTCAGACAATACTATTACATCTTAATTGCTGTCTCCTTATAATAGTACATCCTGGTGATCATGCAGGCACAGCTTTTGTAATTGACAATCGGACTCCTACTGTAACGGCCGGGATAAGCGAAACCAAGAATCACAACCATTTAACCTCTCAGATGCCGCAGTCAATAGCACCTTGCCATCTGGGGAGTTTGACAGAGCATGAGGTCTACTTCTACTTCTGTTTTGGAATTTTCTGTCTTGTAAATCCTTTCCTGAATCTCTGTGATTTCTATATCTACTTCCTCTAAAAGGCTTAATTCTTGGATTCCTACGTACCTGTGGAAACCCCTGACCTTTTCCTTATTAGCCTTAGAACCAGTTTTTATGCAGAGGCGTAGCTAGGTTCTCCGGCACCCGGGGCAAAGATTCAGAGTGGCACCCCCCGACTTATTTCCCGACATCTCATTCCCCCTCGCCATGTTTGCTTTCTCTACCAATCAATGAGATGTCATTTTTTTTCACAATTTTTTTAATGTAACTCAAGCATAAAAGCATTTCTACATTTTACAAGCGCTATAGTTATATAATGTAATTAACATAACAATAAATTAAAAGAAAATAAATTAGAGGCCACACACAGCCCCCCCTGTAGATAGCGCCACACACAACCCCCCTTGTAGATAGTGCCACACACAGCCCCTCTCTTGTAGATAGTGCCACACACATCACCCCTTGTAGATAGCGCCACACAGCCCCCCTTGTAGATAGTGCCACACACAGCCTGCTTCCCCCCTTGTAGATAGCAGCACACTCCACCCCTTGTAGATAGTGCCACACACAGCCTGCTGCCCCTTTGTAAATAGCGCCACACCCCCCCCCCCCTTGTAAATAGTGCCACACCCCCCCTTTTAAATAGCGCCACACTCCCCCCTTGTACTTAGCGGCACACTGTAAACAGAGCGGTGAGCGGTAGCCTACCGCTACCACTCTCCGCTCTGTCTGGTGTGACTTACCGGAGGAGCCGAGGAGGTCATGCAGCGCAGGCAGCGGCGGAGTTCCTTCTGACTAGGGTTGGTGACAGCCAGGGCCGGCCTTAGCTTGGATGGCGCCCTATGCGGGACTCTCTATTGCCGCCCCCTACACAAACAAAAAATTAACCACATATATGGACACGCTGGAACATATATACTGTACATACATAAAGACAGATATTTAGACATACAAGCAAATATACATACACACATTCTGGAATACATACATACAGGTAAATATATAGACGTACAGACACATATACACACTCACACACACACACACACACACACACACACACCGGCAGATAAATACACAGACAGAAACATATACAAATACATAAAAGGCACAAATATACAAGCAAAAAGACACATTCACAAACAGACCCATATATACCCACACAGGCACATATATGCACAGTACAGATATTGTTGTAGATTTCACGTGCAGCCCTATGTAACACCACAGATAACACAGTAATAACTCTCTGAGTACAGATAATGTAGTAGATCAGGGGTCTCAAACTCGGCCGGGTAAGTGGGCCGCATATAGAAAAAATGGGAAGTTGACGGGCCGCATTACTTTCAAATTTGATACAATACAAAATTATTGTTAATCAATTAGTTATTTGAACTACTATAACGCTATATTACTATAATAATAATACTACATTACTATAATAATACCGCTAGGTTTAAAATTTGAGATATTTCTCCACGTGCTTATTTCAACAATCCAGCTTTCCAGTTAAGTGTCGCTAAATGCAGATGCTGCCGCAGAGTCCTCCGTAGATGCTGCCGCAGAGTCCTCCGTGGATGCTGCCGCAGAGTCCTCCGTGGATGCTGCCGCAGAGTCCTCCGTGGATGCTGCCGCAGAGTCCTCCGTGGATGCTGCCGCAGAGTCCTCTGTGGATGCTGCCGCAGAGTCCTCCGTGGATGCTGCCGCAGAGTCCTCCGTAGATGCTGCTGCAGAGTTCTCCGTAGATGCTGCCGCAGAGTCCTCCGTAGATGCTCCCGCAGAGTCCTCTGTAGATGCTGCCGCAGAGTCCTCCGTAGATGCTGCCACAGTGCCGTCAGTGGCTTGCCCAGAGCTGGAGTCCCGGAGCAGAGCTGCTTCTGGCACTCTGCCTGGGATTCCAGCTCTGCTCCTGACATCACTGTCCATATATGGACAGAGATGTCAGGGGCAACCCCAGAGCTGGAGTCCCGGGCAGAGCGCTAGTAGGCTCTTCCTGGGACTCCAGCTGTGCTCCTGACATCACTGGGACTCCTGCTCTGGGGAAGCCCTGACATCATTGTCGATGTATGGACAGCGATGTCAGAGGCTTCCCCAGAGTCCCGGAGCAGAGCCGATAATAGCTCTCTGCCCGGGACTCCGCTCTGGGGAAGACCTTGACACACTGTCCATATATGGGCAGCGATGTCAGGGAATTCCACAGAGTCCCGGAGCAGAGCCTGTACTAGCGCTCTGCCCGGGACTCCGGCTCTGGGGAAGCCCCAGACATCGCTGTTCATATGTGGACAGCGATGTCAGGGAATTCCACAGAGTCCCGGAGCAGAGCCGATACTAGCGCTCTGCCAGCGACTTCGCTCTGGGGAAGACCCTGACACACTGTCCATATATGGGCAGCAATGTCAGGGAATTTCGCAGCGTCCCGGAGCAGAGCCTGTACTAGTGCTCTGCCCGGGACTCCGGCTCTGGGGAAGCCCCAGACATCGCTGTTCATATGTGGACAGCGATGTCAGGGAATTCCACAGAGTCCCGGAGCAGAGCCTGTACTAGCGCTCTGCCCGGGACTCCGGCTCTGGGGAAGCCCCAGACATCGCTGTTCATATGTGGACAGCGATGTCAGGGAATTCCACAGAGTCCCGGAGCAGAGTTGATACTAGCGCTCTGCCCGGGACTCCGCTCTGGGGAAGACCCTGACACACTGTCCATATATGGGCAGCTATGTCAGGGAATTCCGCAGAGTCCCGGAGCAGAGCCTGAACTAGCGCTCTGCCCGGGACTCCGGCTCTGGGGAAGCCCCAGACATCGCTGTTCATATGTGGACAGCGATGTCAGGGAATTCCACAGAGTCCCGGAGCAGAGCCGATACTAGCGCTCTGCCCGGGACTCCGCTCAGGGGAAGACCCTGACACACTGTCCATATATGGGCAGCTATGTCAGGGAATTCCGCAGCGTCCCGGAGCAGAACCGATACTAGCGCTCTGCCCGGTACTTCGCTCTGGGGAAGACCCTGACACACTGTCCATATATGGGCAGCGATGTCAGGGAATTCCACAGACTCCCGGAGCAGAGCCGATACTAGCTCTCTGCCCGGGACTCCGCTCTGGGGAAGACCCTGACACACTGTCCATATATGGGCAGCTATGTTAGGGAATTCCACCGAGTCCCGGAGCAGAGCCTGTACTAGCGCTCTGCTCGGGACTCCGGCTCTGGGGAAGCCCCAGACATCGCTGTTCATATGTGGACAACGATGTCAGGGAATTCCAGAGTCTCGGAGCAGAGCCAATACTAGCGGCTCTGTGTCCCGCGGGCCGCAGATGACAGCCCCAGGGGCCGCATGCGGCCCGCGGGCCGCGTGCTTGAGACCCCTGTAGTAGATGTTACCTGCAGTCCTATGTAACACCACAGATAACACAGCGATAGCTCTTTGAGTACAGATAATGTAGTTATGTCACCTGCAGTCCTATGTAACACCACAGATAACACACAGTAATAACTGAGTACAGATAATGTAGTAGATGTTACCCACAGTCCTATGTAACAACACAGATAACACAGTGATAAATCTCTGAGTACATATATTGTTGTAGATTTCACGTGCAGTCCTATGTAACACCACAGATAACACAGTGATAAATCTCTCAGTACAGATAATGTAGTTATGTCACCTGCAGTCCTATGTAACACCACAGATAACATAGTGATAATGTTCTGAGTACAGATAATGTAGAAGCTGACACCTGCAGTCCTATGTAACACCACAGATAACACAGTGATAACTCTCTGAGTACAGATAATGTAGTAGATGTAAGAGACAAACACATGCAGAGACACACACACACACACACACACACACACACACACACACACTGTAACATATACACATACAAACACAGAGAAACATACTGTATACACACTACACACACATATACACACAGACACTCACCATGTCTCCTTGCTGACAGGATCACAAGTTTCTTTCAGAACGGGCTGTGTGCGGAGCTTCCTCCTCTGCTTATCGGCTGTTATTTACTCCGTGTGTGTGTAACAGCAGAGCACAGAGTAGAGGCAGAGCCCAGTGGCGCCCCTACATGCTGGGAGGGTGCAGCATGGGAGTGGACCAGTCCAGTCCCCTGACCTGAGTCATCTGACCTCATGTCACTGACGTGAGGTCAGGTGACAGGTAAGGTGTCTGGACTGGTCCACTCCCTGGCCGTCACAGACCCCAGTCAGAACGCCGCTGCATGATTTCCTGGCTCTTCTTAAAGCTGCTGCAGGTGTCCGACATACAGGGCGCCTATCAGCAGCGATCAGCTGCTCTGCAGCGCCCCCCCCTTCCCTACCACCTAGTTGCACCCGGGGCACATGCCCCGCCTGCCCCCTAGCTACGCCCGTTTTATGGTTCAAAGGGTAAGGCACAAAAATTAGACTTTTAGACATAATTGCCATACCAGGTGTAATGTCCGTGGTCGCAGACCGCAGACTCCTATCATCCTGCAGATGTCTTCCTCCCCGGAGATGCCAGCACATGCGGCTGTCCTGTGACCACTAGAATGCGTGCCTGAGCTCATTCCTTAAAGGGCCAGCGCACACACATGTAAAAGACTTGACTGATTACTCCCAGATCACCCTAGACTATAAGAAGGGCCCTGCCCCTTCACTGCCCTGCATAAGCGTTGTTGTGTTTTCCCGTGTCATTTTAGCAAATGGTCTCTTGGTATTTTCCTGTTCCCAGTTTTCCCGTACCTGTATCCTGTATCCCGTGCCTTAAAGAGTTGGAGTCGTGCTGTGTTACACCAGGCCTGGTGTCTGCCTCCAAGGTCCAATCTGAGCCTAGCTGTCACTACTGTCTGGACTATCACAGGTACCCTTGCTTGGACTATAGACTTTACTTGGTACCCTGTTTGGCCAGCCGCTATCCGGCTATGGCAGTACGGCCCAGTGGGTCCACATACCCACAGATCATGACACCAGGGTTGTAGCCAAATAGCTTTTCTAAATTTGTTTGAGTGCTAGATTTTTTGGACAAGACTCTAAGTACGCCCAAGGCAAAATCACACAGGTGTTCTGCAACCAGTAGAAAACTGGTCTGATAGTTGATCTCTAGGAACTCTATGTTAAAGCTGGCGATATACATGTTTTTCCAATGGGAACAAAGGATTGGGCATGTTAAAATCCAACATGCCCGAGCTTTCTTTCCCCCGCCATCTGAGGTCAGGAGAGAGTCGGTAGTCCCTTATACACAATAGATAGTCGGCCGACATTTATCTATCGTGTATAGCTATGTTAAAAAGCGCAACGTTTCGGATCTCAACACAAAGATACTTTGTCCGGCTTGATGAAGTGAAAGAATCACAATAAATGACATGATATAAATACATGTATATGATATAACTACGTATCCATACATATACGAGCCACAAACAGCAAAAGAGTGAATAATAGACGATTCTTGCATACATAGTGAAACAATATGGTACAGTATAGGGCAAACACATGGGATGTAAACCATGTAGTAATATCAAATACCAGTGTAAAGGGTATTTAGAATGGCCCAAACAAATGATCGCAGGCCTGATGGTAATTCATAGTGTCACACAGGTATAATATACTGGTATGGAGGTATAACATGGGTATAATATACTGGTATGGAGTTATAACACGGGTATAACATACTGGTATGGAGGCAGTGGCGTAACTACTGATGTAGCAGCCGTAGCAGCTGCTATGGGGCCCGCAGATTGAGGGGCCCGTGCCACCCGCCGGCACGGCTCCCCCCATGGCCGGAGGCTCCGCTAGCAAACGCTATGGCTGCTACGGCGCGATGCCACTGAAGGGGTTGTTCCTACAAAATACATGCATCCCCTATCCACAGTACGCAGATACAGTTGAACCTAATGCTAAAGTAATAAAGAGAAATGTGCCTAGGCACAGAGTCCCAATTTCCCAGCCACCAGTCAATTAGTCGATAAGTGTCAGTAAAGGCAGTTAAAATATAACTTTTATTAATGTACCAAACAGACAAACAACACTGAAAAGTTAAAATTGTATCAAGAGACGGCCAGTATGTAACGCAGGAGTCAGTGTGCGTGCACCCAGTGCAATGCTGGACGCAGTGAGAGAGACTGATTAGGCAGCTGCAGACTGCCGTACATAGGAACAGTTCCCCACGAATGGAGGCAATAACTGGACCGTCAGTGATATGTTAAAATGGCGATAGCCCCCCCGACATGTTTCGCTGCAGAAGCAGCGTCCTCAGGGGATAACACAGGGCTAATGAGCGCGCGTTTGAATACCTGCTCCCTAAATAGACTCGTGTGCCTACGTCTGCATGACGTGTGACGGCAACAATACTCCTCAAAGCCAATCAGGTAATCGCAAATGACAAGCCCCCACGCCAAGAAGAGTGGCATGGCAGAAGGCCAATAGAACACCGTAATCAGGCATCCAATCACCACGGAGGCTGAGCGCAAGCGCACATCAGTCAAAACGGGTGATAGTCATTGAGAAGGCTCTGTATGCGGGGAGATAGACAGTAAGGGCAGCCAATAAGGAGTACAGAACGGCGCCCAATTAGGATACACAAATCCAAGCAAGTGGATACCGTAGAGAGCCTCAATACATGGTGACAGTAAATGCCAAGCAACGCATGAAACATGCATTCAGTACCAAATGTGCGTCATGACAATCGCAGAGAGAGCACAAATACAGTTACACAGCGAAACATGCAGAGTCAATATACACAAGTGTATGATAATATTTTTACATAAGCAAGTACGGTGGACAGAACTAAATAGTAGGAGAGAGCAGGGATCAGAGCAGGTCGTCTGTTGTATCGATAACAGCATCAATGGTATTATACATGCTCACCAAGCATCAATATGGTATAACTAAGTATACATCAAGACCGCATACGTGGTGATCAGTGTGTCACATAACTGTCAGACCGACAGAGGTATCACAAGAGAAAGTATATTCAGCAGAAAAGACTAATTCAGCAGAAAAGGTTTAATAAAAAGTTTATAACAACAGGAGAAGAGTGTTCAGTTCCACCTACAGAAAAGCCATGAAGGTGAACCCCTCATTTAGGCCATTAGGACTCAGAGAGCTGAGCCTATGTATCCATCGTGCCTCCTCCTGCAGTAGTCTCCTGTCTAAGTTGCCGGCCCTAGGTCCAAGTTTTAATTGCGTAATGCCCCAAAATTGAAGGACCCTGGAGTCGCTCCCATGAAAAGATCTCACGTGTCTGGAAATAGAAGTATCCTCTTTCATATTAATACTGCTAACATGTCTGGAGATTCTTCTCCTGAGTTGCTGAGTGGTCTTGCCAACATACAACTTGGGGCAAGGGCATCTGGCGACATAAACGACGCCAGTGGTTTGACAGTTAATAAAGTGTCTGATGGTAAATTGACAGCCATTTAGAGGGTTGGTAAAACACTTGATCTTGGGCATATATGTGCAGAAGGAGCACCTGCCACAGGGAAAGGAGCCCACCGTAGGGGCTGAGAGCCATGTATCGCGAGGGATGAGTGGTCTAGAATAATGACTCCGTGTAAGAAATTCACGGAGGTTCCTACCACGTCGAAAAGTCACATTCGGAGTGTCGGAAATAGCGTCCGCTAAGTCAGGGTCAGACCGCAGAATAGCCCAATGCTTCCTTAAAATCTTAGAGATCTGAGTGGAACAGGTGTCAAAGTTGCCAATACACCTGATATTGGAACCTACAGATCTTTCCTCAACATTAGTTTTTCTGCCATAGAGCAGTTCGTCTCTAGGGGTGGCCTTAGCTCTGGCATAAGCTCGATGTAGGGTTTTTTTGGGGTAGCCTCTTGCCAAAAATTTATGGAAGAGGGCATCACATTCTAATTTGAAAGTGTGTTCCTCGGAACAGTTCCTTCTGGCCCTAAGGTACTGACCGATGGGTATCCCCCTCTTAAGTGCTGGTGGATGAAAGCTACCATATTGTAAAAAACTATTGGTAGCAGTCTTCTTTCTGAAGACATTAGTATGGACACCGCCACCAGAATCCAGAGAGATCTGAAGATCAAGAAAATCAATGGTGTTTCTATGTATGTGGTGAGTGAATTTCATGCCAATGTCAGTAAGGAACAGTCAGCTCCCTGCTTCAGCATTAGTTCAGAGCACTGAAGACTCCCCGGGCACAGCGCTACTTTAAGCACTGTGCCCGTGAAAGCCCTTAATGTCACTGTCCATATATGGACAGTGACGTTAGTGGCTCCCCTGAAGCGGAATCAACGTTGCCCACGCTCTGGCAGGGGATTCCGCTCCAGGAGTACCCCTGACGTCACTGTCCATATATGGACAGTGACATCAGTGACGTCACTGTCCATTTATGAACAGTAGCATCTAGGAGCGGAATCTGCGGCCTATGCTCTGGCTGGGGATTCCTCTCCTAGAGGGAGTCCCAATGGCACTATCTACAGGGAGAAGTGCTATCTACAGGGATGGTGGCGGTATCTTCAAGGGTGTGTGGCACTATCTACATGGGCGCTGTGTCACTATATAGAGGAACTATCTACAGGGGACACTGGCGCTATCTACATGGGCACTATCTACATGGGCACTGTGGCACTATCTACATGGGCACAGGCACAAGGGTCATCTAATGGGGCATTATAGTGTATGGGGGCATCTAAGGCGACATTATACTGTATGAGAGCATTATACTGTATGGGGAAGCTATAGAGGCATTATACTATATGGGGCAGCTGTGGGAGTATTATACTATATGGTGGCAGCTAAGGGGGCATTAAACTGCATGGGGCAGCTATGGGGGCATTATACAGTTTGGGACAGTTATAGGGCATTACACTTTATGGGGCAGCTGTGGCGGCATTCTACTGTATGGTGGCAGCTATAGGGCATTATACTGTATGAGGGCAGCTATGGGGCACTATGCTGTATGAGGCAGCTAGGTGGCATTATACTGTATGGGGCAGCTATAAGGGCATTAAGCTGTATGGGGGAATTTGATTGGGCATGATACTTCATGGGGGGACCTGTGTGGGCATTATGCTGCATGGGAGAATCTGTGTGGGCATTATACTCTAAGCTTTGTACTGTATGGGTGCATCTAAGGGGGCATTATACTGTATGGTGGCAGCTATGGGGGCATTATACTGTGTGGGGGCAGCTAACGGGCATTATACTGTGTTGCCATGAGCGCCGCATCAGTTGCCCCCCTTTCTGATATTTGAAAGTTGGGAGGTATGGAGGAATTTCTGGCCAAAGCATTCCCGACGCTCTTCCCTGGGATTTTGCTCCTAGAGAAGCCCCTGAAGTCACTATCCATATATGGACAGTGAAGTCAGGGCTTCCTTTAGGGAGCTCCAATGGCGCTATGTACAGGGAAGGGGGGTGTAGTGCTATTTACAGGAGGATGTGTGTTTCACTATCTACAGGTGGGGTGTGTGTGTGTGTGTGTGTGGCAGTATCTACAAGGGGGGAGGGTGGCAATATCTACACCGCATTCCAAATTATTATGCAAATGTTATTTTTCGCTGATTTTCCTAAATAGTCGATGCAAATGACAGTCAGTATAATCTTCAAGTCATCAACCGTTGGAGTATAATGCAAATTTTATTGAACAAATCTCCTAATGATAACAGATTTTTTTTAGAAGTAAAAAACTCAAAATGCACTGTTTAAAATTATTATGCACAACAGAGATCAAAACATTTTAAAGGTTGTAAAGAGAACTAAAATGGTAATTTGTTGAATTTGCAGCATCAGGAGGTCATATTTACAGAAATCAAAAGCTCTTTCAATCAAAAAAAACTTAGCAGGCCAAGTTACATGTTAACATAGGACCCCTTCTCCGATATCACCTTCACAATTCTTGCATCCATTGAATTTGTGAGTATTTGGACAGTTTCTGCTTGAATATCTTTGCAGGATGTCAGAATAGCCTCCCAGAGCTTCTGTTTTGATGTGAACTGCCTCCCACCCTCATAGATATTTTGCTTGAGGATGCTCCAAAGGTTCTCAATAGGGTTGAGGTCAGGGGAACATGGGGGCCACACCATAAGTTTCTCTCCTTTTATGCCCATAGCAGCCAATGACACAGAGGTATTCTTTGCAGCATGAGATGGTGCATTGTCATGCATGAAGATAATTTTGCTTTGGAAGGCACGGTTCTTCTTTTTGTACCACGGAAGAAAGTGGTCAGTCATAAACTCGACGTACTTTGCAGAGGTCATTTTCACACCCTCAGGGAGCCTAAAGGGGCCTACCAGTTCTCTCCCTATGATTCCAGCTCAAAACATGACTCCGCCACCTCCTTGCTGACGTCGCAGCCTTGTTGGGACATGGTGGCCATTCACCAACCATCCACTACTCCATCCATCTGGACCATCCAGGATTGCACGGCACTCATCAGTAAACAACACGGTTTGAAAATTAGTCTTCATGTATTTCTGAGCCCACTGCAACCGTTTCTGCTTGTGAGAATTGTTTAGGGGTGGACGAATAATAGCTTTATGCACACTTGCAAACCTCTGGAGGATCCTACACCTTGAGGTTTACGGGACTCCAGAGGCACCAGCGGCTTCAAATACCTGTTTGCTGCTTTGCAATGGTATTTTAGCAGCTGCTCTCCTAATCCTATTAATTTGTCTGGCAGAAACCTTCCTCATTATGCCTTTATCTGAACGAACCCGTCTGTGCTCTGAATCAGCCACAAATTTTTTCACAGTACGATGATCATGCTTAAGTTTTCTTGAAATATCCAATGTTTTCATACCTTGTCCAAGGTATTGCACTATTTCACGCTTTTCGGCAGCAGAGAGATCCTTTTTCTTTCCCATATTGCTTGATACCTGTGGCCTGCTTAATAATGTGGAACGTCCTTCTTAAGTAGTTTTCCTTTGATTGGGCACACCTGGCAAACTAATTATCACAGGTGTCTGAGATTGATTACAATGATCCAAAGAGCCCTAAGACACAATACCATCCATGAGTTTAATTGAAAAACTAATAATTAAATGTTTATGACACTTAAATCCAATGTGCATAATAATTTGGAACACGGTGTACAAAGGGGGGCTGTGTGGCAGTATCTACAAGGCTACACGTTTCAAGACTAGACCGGTCTCTTCAAAAGGTTGAAAAAAACAGCCTGATGAAGAGACCGCTCCGGTCTCGAAATGCGTAGCCTTCCTATTTTAACTTTTTTTAAAACACAATAATAAACAGACAACATATCCATTTTGGGACATACCTGAGTTTATATGGATCACCGCCAGTGATTGTTCACCGGCGCAACTTGACAAGTATTCATCACTAGGGAGGAACAGCGCCAATAAGTGGGATTTCCTTTTTCTTGAACTCTGCACATCCTGCCAAACGGAAACCTACGACTCACCGGTTGAATTCCAGGCTGTGGACCTCCGTATTATAAAGTACATTCAAGGACGTTGTGCTCCTAGCACAACGCTATCAGGTGAGCACCATTCCTCTTCCCTGACCTCACACGTTCAAAACCTTGGGATGATGCACCATGTGCGCCATGTATTCTTTATATTTTTTTAACACACAACAATAGTCTCTTACACTATACTAGATGCCATGCGCATCATTAGCAATTCATCGGTCAGTGAAATTAGAGATGAACAAATGGCCTCGAAATTTTAAGAAAGAGGCTTCCCTGATCGGGTACCTGAAACCCACATAGCTAGAGTTGCAGCTATGGATAGACAGACCCTTTTAAAACCAAAAGGTCAGACAATCCTCACAGCCTTATCGTATACCGTGTTACCACCTATGCCTCAAACTCTCAGGAGATCAGACAGATTGCCGGTCTACAGGGTCTACAGGGTGAAACGCGCGTCGAGGCGTTCACCCATCCATCCATTTTGGTACTTTTGCACCGCTCTCCATCATGTCCCAGGGTATGTGCTGACCTCTAGTCTTTATATTATCTATGTATCACTATTAGCTAGGGTTAGTTGGAGTCTCTTGGCCACTTGTGCCTTCATGTTTTGTTAGGGCTCTTCCTGTCTAGTTAGATATTATTTCCTACTAGTTAGGCAGCATTTTGATTACATGTGGGTTTTGGCTATTCAGTGCCCACGTTTACTTTCTTTCCTGTGGGTTATTTTAGTGTGTGTTTTAGTAATCTTTGGATGGTTGACTCTGTTTGTCCATGATCTGTTCCATCTGACCCTGCTGTATATTTTCTTCCATGTATGGTTACTCTTTTATCCTGTATTATGTCATTGTGTAATATATTTAATAAAGATTTTTGTACTCTTGTATATCATCAGTATACTATTTCTTTGAGGGTCATGTCCCTTTTTTTGGTTCGCTTTTAGGTTGTCAGATTATTACTCGACACTGACACTTAGTAGGAACTATCCTGAACTTTTTTCACACATACTGTACCCATAATGTCGTACAAAAGAGGAAAAAATCCATGGGAAAAACTAGTTAATTCAGATCTATGTAGGTCCCCAAAAGTGTACTATTCAGACCACAATTACGGGCAGCAAGAATCCTGGCTCCTTTCCTTGCCTCAATTGTGCCCAACCACGTACCGGCAAAAAATATAACATCTTGGGTGACTACACATGTGAACAAACATATGTAGTTTATCTGGTCAAATACCCCTGTGAGTTGGGGTATGTGGGTGAAACTACACAGAGTGCCATAGATTTGATTTTAAGACACAAGTCTTCCGTTAGGAACAACCTTATAGACCACCCTCTCCCCTCCCACTTTAATTCTTGCGGCCATTCTGTACACCAGCTACGCTTTTAGGTCATATATTGGGTTCCGCCACAGAGGAGAGGGGGTAACCGAGAACAAATTCGTCCTGACAGGCAAATGAGGTGGATTAAGAAACTCAACACCCTACACCCAAACGGTTTAAATAGAGAGTATTTTACTAATCCCTTATCTAACGGTTTTTCCATTATTCTCTTTTCTTCATTTATTATCCTTCCAGGTATGTAGTAATGGTTGGGTGACCGCCACGAGACATTCCCATCATGACCATCTGTAAAGTAACCAACACTGCTGCCTCTATGTCTCTCGTTTCTGTCTTGAATCTCATATACAGCTACAGTTTATGGGCACTGCTCATCCTAACGTCAATCATTTCATTGTACTTTTCTAGTATTTTTCTAGTATTCCACGTGTACTAATATGCTTACTTGTATTTATTGATTACATTTTGCATACTTGTCTTGTACTATTATACTTGACACTTTATTAGGGACTAAAGATGATTCGCCACTGTAGATCTTCAATTATTGTATGTCTCCCTTCACTATCTGTTTTCGCAATTTACTTGCATTTTGGGTACATTAGGTCCTGTATTCCAGGTATTCAACATTGCCCTCTAGTATTCCCTCTCTTACATTAACCATTGGCTGTGCATTGCGTCTAGTTATATACAGCCCCCTTGTGGTTGTTTCGGTGACCCAGGTTTTCCTCCAAACATGCAGCCCCGCCAACATGTTATGTCAACACCTCTATACGTGACGTCACTACTCTCGTCTAGCTGTGCTTAACAGCGTTTCTATATGGAGATTAGCTCAGAAGTCCCAGCCCCTTCTAGTCCTCAGCGCGTGACGTCAATGTGCCGTTACGTCGCCAAGCCCCTTGCACTTTGTGATGTCAAGTTTAAAAGTCCTGATGCAGCCGCACGCTGGCGTTCCTACTTCAATTGGTGTCTGAACGCCATAAATATGGTGCCATCACCCTCTGCACATCTGACATTGGTTGCAATATACCAGCTTTGCGCTATTCGCAGCCCAGCATTGAACTATTACAGCGCAGCTACAATAAGTGAGTTTACATCCCCTTGGGCCCGTATACATATATAAATATTTGCTCTGTAGCATTTATTTAGGCCTTTTGTATAGTTGCCAGTACATTATATGGTACTTTAAATGCTACCAATAGAAACTACAACTCCTCCCACAAAAATAAGCTGTCATACCACTCTATTGACGGAAAAATAAAAAAGTTATGGCTCTTGGAGGGCGGGTAGTGAAAAAAACGAAAACTAAAAAGCTAATTGGCAAAATGGCTCAGTACTGGAGGGGTTGGGTTTGCCAGCCACTTCCATTTTTGCTATGTTGATTGCCTCCATATCAGTATGTTATACCCATGTTACACCTCCATACCAGTATGTTATACCCGTGTTGTATCTCCATACCAGTATGTTATACCCGTGTTATACCTTCATACCAGTATGTTATACCCATGTTATACCTCCATACCAGTATGTTATACCCGTGTTATATCTCCAAACCAGTATGTTATACCCGTGTTATACCTCCATACCAATATATTATACCTGTGTTATACCTCTATACCAGTAAACTATACCCGTGTTATACCTCCATGCCAGTATGTTATACCCATGTTATACCTCCATACCAGTATGTTATACCCGTGTTATACCTCCATACCAGTATATTATACTTGTGTTATACCTCTATACCAGTATACTATACCCGTGTTATACCTCCATGCCAGTATGTTATACCCATGTTATACCTCCATACCAGTATGTTATACCCGTGTTATATCTCCATACCAGTATGTTATACTCGTGTTATACCTCCATACCAGTATATTATACCCGTGTTATTCCTCTATACCAGTATGTTATACCCGTGTTATTCCTCTATACCAGTATGTTATACCCGTGTTACACCTCCATACCAGTATGTTATACCCGTGTTGTATCTCCATACCAGTATGTTATACCCGTGTTATACCTTCATACCAGTATGTTATACCCATGTTATACCTCCATACCAGTATGTTATACCCGTGTTATATCTCCAAACCAGTATGTTATACCCGTGTTATACCTCCATACCAATATATTATACCTGTGTTATACCTCTATACCAGTATACTATACCCGTGTTATACCTCCATGCCAGTATGTTATACCCATGTTATACCTCCATACCAGTATGTTATACCCGTGTTATACCTCCATACCAGTATATTATACTTGTGTTATACCTCTATACCAGTATACTATACCCGTGTTATACCTCCATGCCAGTATGTTATACCCATGTTATACCTCCATACCAGTATGTTATACCCGTGTTATATCTCCATACCAGTATGTTATACTCGTGTTATACCTCCATACCAGTATATTATACCCGTGTTATTCCTCTATACCAGTATGTTATACCCGTGTTATTCCTCTATACCAGTATATTATACCCGTGTTATTCCTCTATACCAGTATGTTATACCCGTGTTATTCCTCTATACCAGTATATTATACCCGTGTGACACTGATTTACCATCAGGTCTGCGATCATTTGCTTGGGCAATTCTAAATACCCATTACACTGGTATTTGATATGTCTAAATGGTTTACATCCCATGTGTTTGCCCTATACTGTACCATATTGTTTCACTATGTATGCAAGAATTGTCTATTATTCACTCTTTTGCTGTTTGTGGCTCATCTATGTATGGATACCTACTTATATCATATACATGTATTTATATCATGTCATTTATTGTGATTCTTTCACTTCATCTAGCCGGACAAAGGATATTTGTGTTGAGATCCGAAACCTTGCGCACTACAATAAAGAATTTGAAAACAAACTAGACTCTAAAGTCTGCAGCGCAGTCTAATTTTTTTGGATGGTGGGATACTACTAATCTCATGGACGGATGAGACGAGACAAGCACGCAGCACAAACGTTATGACAAAAGGGCATGCTGACCTTGGAATACGTGGCTATATTAAAGAGGACCAGTCACTTCTCCTGGCATGACTGTTTCAGTAAATAATTGTATTCCCTATGAAATAATGATTCTGGAGCATCTTTTCTTAGCAGTCTGCTTTGTACCATTCCTCTGTTATTCCTCCTAACAAATTTATGAATAAATTGGGAACTGGATGTTACAAGTTGGGGGTGTGTTTCTACACAGTCTGACACTGTCCAATCAGTGCTCACAGTCTCAGATTGTGTAGGGACACACCCCTTTTGACAAGTGGAATGGTATCACCCAGTTATCAATCTATTAATACATTTCTAGGAGGAATAACAGAGCAACAACACAGAGTTCTAAGAAAAGATGTTCCAGAATTGTGATATTCTGGGGGATACAACAGACATCTCAGGAGAGCTGACAGGTCTTCTTTAAGCCAGATATGAAGGGGCTCAGGAAGCATAAGAAGAGTTGGCTTTGCGATCCATAAAGTCTCTCAATAATTCAGAATCTTCCACAGGAAAAAAACAATCTTCAGGTTGTCTGGCCATTGTGGCTGGAAATTCCCCCTTTCAGATTCCGCACAGTCTGACATGGGAAATAAAACAAAACTTTCCTTATAAAGTAGTTATAATAGGGGATTTCTAGTACATAAATTGAGAAGCTGAAACCTGCAGGTCTATTAAAGGAAATAGGTTTCTGACAATAATTAAAGATGATAACCTTTTACTACTGATATAGAGAACAACTAGAGGGGTGGGGGCAATTTAGTCATAAAGGGGTCTTGTGGGGACCAAAAAGTATTAGCAGTGTAGTCACTACAGTATGTGAGTACACTCGCTAATATACATTCCAGCCCCGTCGCGCTGATTATGGGACTTTAATAGATTTAGCGCTGGCGGGGGAGCGGTTGTCTAGTTGCACAGTCTTCCTTCATGACGACACGACTCTTTGTCATGTGAACGGCCCCTCGGTACGCTATGTAATCGCTCTACTACTTCTTCTGTTTGTACATAGAGTACAGCGGGGCCGCATAACGAAGACCAGAATGTATATTAGCAGTGTATTCACAATGAGTGTACTGCTAATACTTTTCGGTCCCCACATAACCTCTTTAATATTAACAAATAGACCTGACAGAATATCAAATATACAGGTCATGGGAGAACCTGAGTAATAGTAACCACATAATATCAAGATACCATATAAGATTTGAGTAAGATCTGTTAATAAGATTGGACGGTGGGGCCCCAGATGGTGTTTAGGGCCCGGTGCAGGTTGTGTTTCAGAACAGATGTGATGGCAAAACACATCTTTACTTTCAGACCAGTGGTAAACGTCACACACACGGCCATGGTAGACAATTATGACAACTCTTCTTGGTAGTCTCTTAGAGGCACAGTCTTACATGCAGTGGTTCAGGCACTGTATACTTCAGGCAGATCGAGGACCATGGGCACCCCTCCTCTATGCAAGGGATATGGCGCCTGCTGGCTGCTTTGCTTTGGGCCTAGTTGGCCTAAACATGGCTGTCTGACCGTGTTTCACTAGTCTCTGAACTTCACTGCACTGACTGACCTGGTCACGCCTTTCCCTTAAATACCCTTCCACTGCTAACACGCTCATCTATCTGTACAATGGATATCTACACCACCACCCACTGCTCACTCTTTGACGATAGATACTAGCGCTGCCCTCGCTGTCCTCATTAATCTAATGCAAGCTCCTCAGTTAGGCTTCCTTCACATCTGCGCTAAGGCTCCGTTCCGACGTTCCGTCTGAGCTTTCTGTCTGAACGGAACACCGACAGACACAAACGGAAACCATAGGTTTCCATTTCCATCACCATTGATTTCAATGGTGATGGATCCGGTGCCAATGGTTTCCTTTTGTCTCCGTTGTACAAGGGTTCCGTCGTTTTGACGGATTCAATAGCGTTGTCGTCTACGGAACGTCGGAACGGAGCCTTAGGGCAGATGTGAACAAAGCCTTAGAGGCCTCTTTTCCTTGAGTCTCCTGGGATTATATGTCACATAACATAATAATAATCATAAACCAATAATATAAACAAATATTAAGTACAATAATAATAATTATAAACCAATAATATAAACAAATACTAAATAAAATAATAATAATAATAATAATAATAATAATGATGATGATGATGATGATGAAACACAGTTTGGAACAAAATGGCCGCTGTGCTTTATTAAGGGTTACTTAACCCCTTCCACCTGTGGCCACTTTTGACCTTCCTGACAGAGCCTCATTTTTCAAATCTCACATGTCTCACTTTATGTGGTAATAACTTCGGAATGCTTTTACCTATCCAAGCGATTCTGAGATTGTTTTTTTGTGACACATTGGACTTTATGTTACTGGCAAAATTTGCTCGATACATTCAGTATTTAATTGTGAAAAACACCAAAATGTAGCAAAAAATTGCAAAAATTAAGATTTTTCTAAATTTTAATGTATCTGCTTGTAAGACGGACCGTTATACCACACAAAATTGTTGCTAATTAACATTTCCCACATGTCTACTTTATATTGGCATCATTTTTTGAACATCCTTTTATTTTTCTAGGACGTTACAACGTTTAGACCATTAGCAGCAATTTCTCACATTTTCAGGAAAATGTCATAAGGCTATTTTTACAGGGACCAGTTCAGTTCTGAAGTGGCTTTGAGGGGCCCATACAATGCAAAACCCAATAAATCACCACATTTTAAAAACTGCACCCCTCAAAGTATTCAAAACAGCATTTAGAAAGTTTCTTAACCCTTTAGGCGTTTCACAAGAATTAAAGCAACGTAGAGGTGAAACGGCAGTTTATCACCACAAATGGGGTATTGCCGCACTCAGGACAAATTGGGCAACAAAATCGGGGATTTTATTCCTTGTGAAAATAAGAAATTTTGAGCCAAAACTACATCTTATTGGAAAAAATTTAATTTTTTTAAATTCACAGCCCAATTCAAATACGCGCTGTGAAAAAACTGTGGGGTCAAAATGGTAACAACAACCATAAATTAATTCCTTGAGGGGTGCAGTTTCCAAAATGGGGAATTCCTACATTTTTGGCACCTCAACACCTCTTCAAACCTGGCATGCTGCCTAAGATATATTTTAACAAAAAAGAGGTCCCAAAATGCAAAGGTGCTTCTTTGCTTCTGGGGCTTGTGTTTTAGTCCACGAGCACACTGGAGCCAGATGTGGGACATTTCTAAAAACTGCAGAATCTGGACAATACATATTTAGTAGTGTTTCTCTGGTAAAACCTTCTGTTACAGAAAAAAAAATTGAAATTCAGCAAGAAAAATGAAATTTGCAAATTTCACCTCCACTTTGCTTTAATTCCTGTGAAATGCCTAAAGGGTTAAAAAAAACTTTCTAACTGCTGTTTTGAATACTTTGAGGGGTCTAGTTTTTAACATGGGGTGTTTTATGGGGGTTTCTAATACATAGGCCCCTCAAAGCCACTTCAGAACTGAACAGGTACCTTAAAAAAGGCTTTTTAAATATTCTTAAAAATATGAGAAATTGCTGTTTATGTTCTAAGCCTTGTAACGTCCAAGAAAAATAAAAGAATGTTCAAAAAACGATGCCAATCTAAAGTAGACATATGGGAAATGTGAACTAGTAACTATTTTGAGTGGTATAACCGTCTGTTTTACAAGTAAATAAATAGGCTCCAAGCGTATTGTAATTGTAGGCTGGGTGAAGTGTGAGACATCCACTCCCCCCCATAATTAGCATATAGACTGCTCCATAACAATTAGAACCATACCGAAAAATTAGAGCTCATAGTCAGAATATATATGAGAATATAATGATATTATTACACAAATATAACATACATTCACAACATTTAAAAACCAAATAGGTTTTAGGACTCTAGTAAAACCACTGCGGTATTTAAGAGCACAACAGGGAAAGTACTGACTAAACAGAAATAATGGATCGACTACAAACCACCCAGATTACCTATCACGATTGTGTAAGATATCTCAGCCACACTGGGTTCAAAACTGAAACACCCTAGTAGCCTCCAATGACCCCTATAAATACACATCCAATGAAGGTGGGGGGGAGGCAGAGGGAACGATCAGTATCAATAATAGGCTGTCAGGCATGTAGTCTTACCCATAGTATGTAAGGAAAAAGTTTGCAGATCCGTGTTGGCTCAACCGCAGGGACCCCAACGCGCGTTTCGCCGTTAGATGCTTCCTCAGGGGGTACATATTCACATCTGAACTATTCCGGTCTTTATATGATGTTTACATGTGTATCCAATTGACCCGAATCACTGAGATGAGTCTCGGCGCATGTCCGCTGGCGCGACAGGAAGCGAGGCATGCCCCACTTCCGGCCTCACACGCTGTAGCACACATCCGGAATCCCGACACGTAACGGGAGTTCCGGTCATGCGCAGTGCGTGAAGAGAGGCCGAAAGGGGCTGTGCATCGCCGCCGGCAGCAGCAGCAGGCATGCGCACAACATCTAGGGGATGATTGTCAATGTTAAAGTAAGTGTCATATATTACTTATGTAAAATAAAATATTGTGTATACGACTATAGTGAAGTCCCAGATGTTTAAGAGGAGGTGACATATCAGCCAGTGACATAAGTATGAGAAAATGCTAGGGAAGTGATAAATAAGGCATACAAAATGATAATGAATAGTGAATAATAAATAAAAAGTAATAAATACTAAATAATAAATAATAATTAATAATTAAAAAAATAATGAATAATGAAAAAGTGATTACAAGTGGCACTATCCGTGGGTATGTGGACCCACTAGGCCGCACCGCCGAAGCGAAGCGCCGAAGTCCAATCAAAGGTACTCTTGTACTAGGACTGTTGTTTGTCCAGCTGCTATTCCGCTTCGGTGGTGCGGCCTAGTGGGTCTACATACCCATGGATAGTGCCACTCTGAGTGCCCCCTGTAAATAGTGCTACACATTACCCCTGTAGAAAGTGCCACAGTGCCCCTGTAGATAGTGCCACACACTGTTTCCTGTAGAATGTGCCACAGTACCCCCTGTAGATAGTGCCCATGTAGATAGTGCCACAGTGCCCCCTGTAGATTGTGCCACAGTGCCCCCTGTAGATTGTGCCAGAGTGCCCCCTGTAAATAGTGGCACAGTGTCCCACTACATTTGCCCATATAGTGTACATGAGAAGGACACCCACCTGGACCATTATTTAAATATAACCAGGGATGCCCCCTGGATAATTACTAACAGGCCACCATGACCTATATCAACCTTTGACATAGAACGTAAAAGTAATTTCATACAGGTAGAGTATGGGATTGGATAACGTAAAAGGTACAATAAAGTTGTGCTTTTTACAATGTGAAGATAGTGTCTTATTGTCTATTTTGTAACAACTATAACTATTTTTACTTGTTAGGCCAAGGACAGACCCCCTCCCCCCCCCCGGATAATTTCTTACAGGCAGTGCTGTATTTTCTTATAGCTACAGTAGGCCGTGAGGAAGATTTCCATATGAATATACTGAACTTTGTGTATTGATAATAATTATACTTATTAATATGTTAATTGGGTAATGTGTGTGAAAGCCCTGGGAGGCACAAAGGCAATACTTCAAGGGGTGCTAAATTAAACTTCCCTGATGTGGTCGAAAGTGCACCATCATTTTCTGCTGCACAGCAACCCCACAGGAAAAGGGCTCAATTTTGACAGGACTGTCCCAAGAACTGGACCACTGGTTATTCTGATTGGCATTAAAATTGGCCATTTCTGGTCAATTTTGCAGGGTGGTCCAATGCAGCATTGGAACGGGGCTTAAATTATTGCCCAATTTGTGAATCAAATGTTGATAAGTAGAAGTAGGAAAGGTGAGTCAAAAGGAAAGCTAAAATAAAAAAATCAGAAACACGGGGGTTGGTGGTATGGTTTTTACTCTGTACTTTACAAAACTTATGTATCAATATATGATCTTTATTCATTCACTATATAAAGATAAAGGAGATTTGACTGAACAGAAAAAAATAACAAATTGACTTTGCAAAAATGTATTAAACAAAAAATTCAGAGATATGTATTTCCTTCTGTGGAAAAAGTCACTTGAATACCTAGTATTGCCTCTTTGGCCAGAAACAACCTCCAGCAGTCATGTATTATAAGGGTCTACCAGTCTCTGACATTAAATTGAATTATTTTTTTCTTACAGTAATTTTTTTCAGCTGTCAGATGTGTTAGGGGTTTCTTGCATTCAGCCCGTTTCAAGTCTTAGGCTGGGTTCACACGACCTATTTTCAGACGTAAACGAGGCGTATTATGCCTCGTTTTACGTCTGAAAATAGGGCTGCAATACGTCGGCAAACATCTGCCCATTCATTTGAATGGGTTTGCCGACGTACTGTGCAGACAACCTGTCATTTACGTGTCGTCGTTTGACAGCTGTCAAACGACGACGCGTAAATGGACTGCCTCAGCAAAGAAGTGCAGGGCACTTCTTTGCCACGTAATTTGAGCAGTTCTTCATTGAACTCAATGAAGCACAGCTCAAGATTTACGAGCGTCTCAGACGCCTCGTAAATTACGAGGAGGAGCATTTACGTGCGAAACGAGGCAGCTGTAAACAGTCTGTCTTTTCACACGTAAATGCCTCTCATCGTGTGAACATACCCTTACAAAAACATCTCTATGTAATTTAGATCCAGGCTTTGCCTTGGCCATTCAAGAACCCTCCACTTCTTTTAGCAATTTTGGATTTTATTTAACGGCTTAGCTTCAATCATATGACATATGATCTTATATTATCCTCAATCACCATCTGCAACAATGAAGACTATATTATTTTATAATGGATTCTATGATGGTCCTGGCTCAGGCTCTGATGCAGCAAAGAAGCCCCAACCTATAACATTTCCACCGCCACCATGCTTGACAGTTGGTTCTGGTGAAATGCTGGCTTTGGTTTTTGCCAACCATGTCTTCCGGTACTGTGGTCAGATAACCCTACCTTTGCCTCGTCTGTACAGAGAATATTAGTCAAGAAGTCCTTGTGTTTGTCCAGATGTTCATGCCCTGATGTTCTTTCAGGATAGAAAAGGTTTCCTTATCCTTTACATACACCACCGCCCCGTGGGAAAATAAAACAACCCATAAGAGATTTCCACAATGAATGTCCGGATCATTTTATTATTAGATTTTTCTATTGATTGTCGTTGTTAGACGGGCTTGTTCTATGGCTAATACAACAAGGCTAGATTTACGATTCATTGTTGCCACAGAATAAAAAGGAAAATACAATGTCATAAACCTGAGGTTGAACTTGGAAAAGCCGAAATACAATAAAGTTGTCATTCTCCTCATGAAGCGCTAATAAATGCTGAGAAACATTGAGGACTTTTTACCATTTTTAACTATTTTTTATAATGGTTTTGTAGTAAACCTTGATCTATTTTTGTATTTGAGCCACTGTATTTGATGACTGTCTGTTGATCTTACTAAAGTTTTACTCTAAAAGATCGGGATAATATCACGACGAGGATCCCTGGAATTTACATTATAACACTCATTGAAAGAGCTATAGGCATTCATTTGCCTTAGGGCGTACATATCAAAAATATGGATCATTCAACTGCTATGAGGACCTTAGAGGAGGGAGCCCCAGCCCTTCTTGTCCTCTTTACTATTGGTTACCTATGAACGAGTACCCTCTCCAGAGGAACTGCTTTGTTAGCAAGCAAGAATTGGGAAATTGATCCATGTGTAAAGGAAAGGGCATGGAGGGGGAAACAAATGACAGGTCCTTCTGTCCTGGGTGGAAATGTAGATTATTATTTTTTTTTAAATCTTTGCTATGGTGCCCCCGGTATAATATTTATGCCACTGCCTTTGCCTTACTACACTATTGGGCATGGTTATTTGTTTTTGTTCTTTGTCTACTGGACACCTGGTTAATTTCAACTTCTGCCCAACCCTAAACAATACAACCTACAGATTTCACTAAAGACCCTTTTACGCTGACCAATGATCGGGCGAACGAGCATTTATACAAATGCCCATTCCTGATCATTGTCCTGTGTAAACAGGGCAACGACCAGCCGATGAACGCAAAATTGCTCATTTATCGGCTGATCGACTTGTTTATGCGGCCAATAAAATGGTTGCTAGGCGGCGGCACATTTTCCCTTTGTAAACAGGGAGATGTGCTGCAGACATGATGGAAATGTATGGGGACAAGTGATTGTAGTAACTATTATTTGCATCAAAGTGACAAAGAGACAGTTGGCTTGATTTTCCTGTTGCACTAGCGCAAAATTATTGGGCAATATTGGGGTAAAAATGACACCGGTATCATGAGGCAAGTATGCTGTAACTTATAAATTTACCTGACTCTAGCACATAGCAGGGGGAGTGAAGACTCAGATGGTCTAGTCTAGGCCCAGGAAATGGGATACAAAGCAAGTATTGCAAGCACCCACAAGTACTAAGATTAAGGAGTCTTCGGTGGAAGGAGTTGACCCACAATGACCAAACAGAAGAAAATCTACAAAGATTTCATATAACATATAATGTGGTGAATGATTCTACATAACCATCACCCATTTTGATGGTCATGAATTGTCCGGCGCTGTAGTAGCCTATGCTTAAAAAGTCCAATATTAAACCAAACTAGAAACAAGGCTAGTGATGTTTTGCCCGGCAATGTAAGAGTTCAAAATGTCACAGCTTTTCTCACTGAGTAGGGATAGGACACTGGCCGGTGGCTTTCTGCAGCACATGACATCTCTGGCTGGCACCTCCTAGTCTAGTAAATTGGCAAGCAGCGGACATATTGCCTGTGCTGCTGTAAAGGATCTGCCAGACACAACTTCTGTGTCGACGCCCATAGGTAATCAGTCTGCACCTGCTTCTATGTCTGTGAGACTGACTCCATCTTCCACCTCCCAGGATGGCAGGCTTAGGAGTGGGAGAGCCTATCACAGCCTGGCCAGACGGAGCTAGCTCCCACCCTCTGTCTATTTATACCTGCCTTTCCTGTTCTTCCTTTGCTTGTGATTCTTCTCTGCTGGTTTCCTGGCTCTGCTGCAGCTTCTTGAACTACTGATCCTCTGCTTGTGGTTGACCTTGGCTTTACTGACCACTCTTCTGCTCTGCCTTTTTGTACCTCGCTCATCTCCTGGTTTGACTCGGCTCGTTCACTTTGCTTGTTGCTCACGGTGTCCCCGTGGGCAACTTCCCAATTTCCCTGTCTTCTTTGTACCCTTGTCTGTTTGTCTGTCGTGCACCTATTGAGTGTAGGGACCATCGCCCAGTTGTACCCCGTCGCCTAAGGTGGGTCGTTGCAAGTAGGCAGGGACTGAGTGGCGGGTAGATTAGGTCACCTGTCTGTCTCCCTACCCCGACATTACAGCTGCCTGTTCAGCTACAGATGAGCCCTAAGGACGAAAGGCTGTAAGAGTATAGGGGAGAGCTCCCAATTAGGACTTTGATGTCTCATTTGTACACATGCCAGAATATGTTTCGTTTATTTGTGTACTGTACTTTAAAACTCCTTAATGACCAGCCTGATTTAAACCTTAATGACCAAGGTATTTTTTACGTTTTTCCATGGTCGCATTCCAAAAGCTATAACTTTTTTATTTTTGCATCGACATAGCGGTATAAGGTCTTGTTTTTTGTGGGACAAGTTGTATTATTTAATAGCACCATTTTGAGGTACATATTATTTATATATTAACTTTTATTAACTTTTTTTTGGGGGGAGAATAGAGAAAAAACCTAAAATTTCGTCACTCTTTTTCGCATCCTAAATCTACGCCGTTTACCATGTGGTATAAATAACACAATAACTTTATTCAGCGGGTTGTTACGATTGCAACGATACCAAATTTGTATAGATTTTGTATGTTTTACTACTTTTACACAGTAAAAACGCTTTTTTTTCAAAATTATTTGTTTTTGTGTCTCCATATTTGAAGAGCCATAACTTTTTTATTGTTCCACCGATGCAGTTGTATGAGGGCTTTTATTTTGCAGGAAGACTTGTACTTTTAATTGGTACAATTTTGGAGTAGATGCAACAATTTGATCACTTTTTATCACATTTTTTTTAAGTCAGGATTCACAGAAAACAGCAATTTTTCCATAGTTTTTTATTTAATTTTTTACAGCGTTCACCGTGTAGGTTAAATAACGTAATAGCTTTATAGTCGGGGTCGTTACAGACACGGCGATACCAAATATGCGTAACTTTTTTACTTTATTTTGGTTTTTTAATAGTAAAGCTGTTTGTAAGGGATAAAAGTGGATTTTTAATTTTTTTTTCACATTTTTATTTATTAACTTTATTAAACTTTTTTTTTTACTTTTTTACTAGTCCCACTAGGGGACTTTAATATGCGATCATCCGATCGCTATTATAATACATTGCAATACTTTTGTATTGCAGTGTATTACTGCCTGTCTGTTTAAAACGGACAGGCATCTGCTAGGCCACGCCTCTGGCATGACCTAGCAGGCATTCACTACAGGCAGACCTGTGGGCCATTATTAGGCCCCCGGCTGCCATCAAAGACACAGACACTCGGTGATCTTATCACCGGGTGTCGGTGGGATGAGAGGGAGCTCCCTCCCTCTCTCCAAAACCACTCAGATGCGGCCCACGCTATTGAGCGCCGCATCTGAGGGGTTAAACAGGTGAAATCGATACTGATATCGATCTCACACGTTCGAGCAGGGACGCCCCCAGCCCTCAGCTGCCTCTGGTAGCTGAGAGCAGGGAGATTTAACGGCTCCCTGCTCTGTTTACTCATTCGGATGCAGTGATGTAAAAAGGCTTATGCATCAGAATAAAGCCCATTAGTGGCCGCCGTGAAAAGGCGTATTGGCGGTCACTAACGGGTTAAAAGGGGTTTCCATCCAATAAAAATGGAAAAAGTGATGGCCTATCCTCAGGATAGGACATGAATAGCTGATGGGTCGGGGTGCGACACCCTGTACCCCTGCCAATTAGCTGTTTTGAAAGGGCCCCAGCACTCGTACGAGTGCTGCTTCCCCTTCATTCCTTCTTGCTCACTGTGAAACTTTGACACGCATTTAGCGGCGATTCACAGATATTGCAGCCTTCTCGCATTGAAGTAAATGGGAAAAAAGACTGCAATACCTGTGAATCGCCACTAAATGTGCGTCGAAGTTTCACAGTGAGCAAGAAGGAATGAAGGGGAAGCAGCGCTCGTACGAGTGTGGCGGCCCCTTTAAAACAGCTGATCGGCGGGAGTCCCAGGAGTCAGACACAGACCCATCAGCTATTGAGGATAGTCCATCAATTTTTATTGGCTGGAAAACTCCTTTAATGTGTAATGTTTATATTGTCACCGAGTTGGCATTCCACATGAGGAGTAACCTGTCTGACCTGTTGTACTTATTGTGTGCTGCTATTTTGTTATTGCACGGTAAAGCATTTTTTACATTTTTACAGGCAAATTATAGTTGACTCGCTGGTGGACTGGCGCCAGGATAAACGGCCCAGATGCAATTTTAGCCAGTGTGCTGTCATGTCATAACAGTGCCAGAGACGCAGCATGGCTATAACGTGTCCTGACGCTGGGGGAGTGGGCTTGCCATATAAAAGGGCAGTGTTTCCTCCAATGTGTGTTCAGTGTTCGGGTGGTAGAGGGGGAACCTGGCTAGTGTGAGAGCTGCTGCTTGGCGAGCTGTATGGGAAGAGCTGCTGAAGCAGTGCTAACTACAGTGACAGATGTTGGGCCTAAATGTGGGTCCTGGGGTACTGGCATGGGCCTACTCATGAATGTGCAAGTGTCATGTGGTCTGCAGTGGGTACGGGCTGGTGTCTCCTCCCCCGTTGTTTGTAGAGTGCAGCAAATCAGCAAGCCAGTAGTGCAGTCAGCTAGTTGCGGTCTAGTAGGCCCTAATCACGGACCAAGCCGTGCATAAGGAAGTAGCCCCCATAGAATGTGTAAAGCCAGCAAGCCAGCCAGCCATTATCTACCTGTCTGAGCTGTGTCATAAGGGAGTGTGCCTCTCCAACTTGGAAGAAGTAAATACAATGCTGACATGAGATGCTGCGGATTAAAAAATGTACCGCTAATCAATTTCTGAAAAAAATTTCCGCTCAGTATATACGCACCGTGTGGATGAGACTTGTTCAAATCTCATCCGCTCATGCTGCTACTGTATTATGCTGCGGATTTTCCACAACTAAATCAGTTGCAGAAATTCTGCAGAATTTACGCTATATGTGAACTTACCCTTTCTGAGCTTGGTGGTTTAAGTGGCTTGTGATCTAAGTGGAGTTCTAAAACCGGAGTTCGAAAAGAGGAGTTGAAGCCCCAGTAAGTACTCTTCTTTTCTTTTACTTTGACAATTGTTCGCTGTTTTGTTGTAACTTGGATAATGGATAGCAAGATTGGAAGTTTTCTTCAGTGCACAGTTTGCCATATGTATACACGACTGGAGCCGGAGTTCCAGGGTGAATATCTTTGTGGCAGATGTGAGCATGTTGGTCACTTAGAAGCTCGCATTAGAGATCTGGAGGAGCAGACTGCAACACTGAGGAGGATAGACAATCTTGAGCTGAGCTTGCTGCTCACAGAGCATGCAGTTAGTGGGTTAGAACTGGAGGGTGAAGACATGGGTGAGCAGGATCAGGTAAGTAGCTGGGTTAATGTAGTTAGGGGCAGTAGAAAGGGGTCAAAGAGAAGGAAGGCCGATCCGGTTTCTGACATTACAAGCAAAATTGCCAAGTTGGGTGATGATGCGAGGGTGTCAGTCTCAGAAATGGCAGCCCTAGTGGATACTGATCTCCCTAACAGCCGGGAGAACAGCCCAGCTAGTAGTCGGCAGGATGGTAATGCAGGTAAGCCAAGACAATTGATAGTTGTAGGGGATTCTAGAATCAGGAAGACGGATAGAATAATTTGTCGCCAAGACCGCCTCAACCGAATGGTTTGCTGTCTCCCTGGTGCTAGGGTTCGGCATGTGGTGGAACGGGTGGACAAATTGCTGGGAAGGGCTGGTGATGATCCAGCTGTCGTGGTCCATGTCGGTACCAACGACAGAATAAATGGTAGGTGGAGGAGCCTTAAGAATAATTTTAAAGAACTAGGATACAAGCTGAAGGGAAGGACCTCCAAAGTAGTATTCTCAGGAATACTGCCTGTGCCATGCGCATCACAGGAAAGACAGCGGGAGCTCAGGGAGTTAAATGCATGGCTTAAGTCTTGGTGTAGAGGAGAAGGCTTTGGGTTCCTAGAGCACTGGGCTGACTTTTCATTGGGGTACAAACTGTATTCTGCAGATGATTTGCACCTAAATGGAAGGGGGTCCGCTGTCCTGGGGTAGGGAATTCTAGCTGGGGTGGCGGAGTGTTTAAACTAGGGCTGAGGAGGGAGGCCAATGTAGAAAATAAAGGGGTAGTTAGGTTAGAGAGGGGTCAGACTATATTGGTGGGGGGAGAAACAGACGGTGGGGAGAGGACTAGGCAACAAGATAAGGAGATCCTTTCATTACAAAACAGCAGTGAGAATAAAAAGGCCCAAATGTCAAATAATCACATTTCTGATACTGAAACATTTAAAAGCAAGTTAAAGTGTATGTTCACAAATGCCAGAAGTCTAGCAAGCAAAATGGGGGAGCTGGAGGCCTTGATACTGGAAGAAGATATAGATATAGTTGGTGTTGCTGAAACATGGCTGGACTCTTCACATGATTGGGCTGTAAATCTACAAGGTTTTACACTGTTTCGGAAAGACAGGGCAAATAGGAAAGGTGGTGGTGTATGTCTGTATGTGAGAAGCGATATGAAGGTGAGTGTAAATGAGACATTAGAGGGTGAAGATTGTGAGGAGGTTGAAACCTTGTGGGTGGAATTACAAAGGGAGGTAAACACTGAAAAAATAACTTTTGGTGTAATCTATAGACCCCCCCAATATAACTGAAGAGATAGAAGGTCAAATATATAAACAGATGGAGCGGGCTGCACAGGCGGGTACTGTTGTGATAATGGGAGATTTTAATTATCGGGATATTAATTGGTGTCATGGTTCGGCTTCAACTGCAAAGGGGAGACATTTCCTCAACCTGTTGCAGGAAAATTTTATGGGCCAGTTTGTGGAAGACCCGACTAGAGGTGAAGCTCTGTTGGATCTGGTCATTTCTAATAATGCAGAGCTTGTTGGGAATGTCAATGTTCGTGAAAACCTTGGTAACAGTGATCATAATATAGTTATATTTTACCTATACTGTAAAAAACAAACACAGGCTGGGAGGGCAAAAACACTTAATTTTAAGAAGGCCAATTTCCCCAGGATGAGGGCTGCAATTCAGGATATAGACTGGGAAGAACTAATGTTAAATAATGGGACAAATGATAAATGGGAGATTTTCAAATCTACCTTGGGTAATTATAGTGCAAAATGTATTCCTACAGGTAACAAGTATAAACAACTAAAATTAAACCCCACATGGCTTACACCTTCTGTAAAAAGGGCAATACATGACAAAAAAAGGGCATTTAAAAAATACAAATCTGAGGGTACAGCTGTAGCCTTTGTAAAATATAAAGAGCTTAATAAAATCTGTAAAAAGATAATAAAATCAGCAAAAATACAAAATGAAAGGCAGGTGGCCTAGGATAGTAAAACAAATCCTAAAAAATTCTTCAAGCATATAAATGCAAAAAAGCCAAGGTCTGAACATGTAGGACCCTTAGATAGTGGTAATGGGGAGTTGGTCACAGGGGATCAAGAGAAGGCAGAGTTACTAAATGGGTTCTTCCGCTCTGTATATACAACAGAAGAAGGAGCAGCTGATGTAGCCGCTGCCGATGCTGTTAATATATCAGTTGATATACTGAATTGGATGAATGTAGATATGGTGCAAGCTAAATTAAATTAAATAAATGTACACAAGGCCCCGGGACCAGATGGGTTACACCCTAGAGTTCTTAAGGAGCTTAGTTCAGTTATTTCTGTCCCCCTCTTCATAATATTTAGAGCGTCTCTTATGACTGGTATAGTGCCAAGGGACTGGCGCAGGGCAAATGTGGTGCCTATTTTCAAAAAGGGCTCTAGGTCTTCGCCGGGTAATTATAGACCAGTAAGCTTAACATCAATTGTGGGGAAAATGTTTGAGGGGCTATTGAGGGACTATATACAGAATTATGTGACAATAAATAGTATTATAAGTGACAGCCAGCATGGTTTTACAAAGGACAGAAGCTGTCAAACCAACCTGATTTGTTTTTATGAAGAGGTAAGCAGAAGCCTAGACAGAGGGGCCGCTGTGGATATAGTGTTTTTGGACTTTGCAAAGGCATTTGACACTGTCCCTCATAGACATCTAATGGGTAAATTAAGGACTATAGGTTTAGAAAGTATAGTTTGTAATTGGATTGAGAATTGGCTCAAGGACCGTATCCAGAGAGTTGTGGTCAATGATTCCTACTCTGAATGGTCCCCAGTTATAAGTGGTGTAACCCAGGGTTCAGTGCTGGGACCACTATTATTCAACTTATTTATTAATGATATAGAGGATGGGATTAATAGCACTATTTCTATTTTTGCAGATGACACCAAGCTATGCAATATAGTTCAGACTATGGAAGATGTTTGTGAATTGCAGGCAGATTTAAACAAACTAAGTGTTTGGGCGTCCACTTGGCAAATGAAGTTTAATGTAGATAAATGTAAAGTTATGCACCTGGGTACGAACAACCTGCAGGCATCATATGTCCTAGGGGGAGCTACACTGGGGGAGTCACTTGTTGAGAAGGATCTGGGTGTACTTGTAAATCATAAACTAAATAACAGCATGCAGTGTCAATCAGCTGCTTCAAAGGCCAGCAAAATATTGTCGTTTATCAAAAGAGGCATGGACTTGCGGGACAGGGATGTAATATTACCACTTTACAAAGCATTAGTGAGGCCTCATCTAGAATATGCAGTCCAGTTCTGGGCTCCAGTTCATAGAAAGGATGCCCTGGAGTTGGAAAAAATACAAAGAAGAGCAACGAAGCTAATAAGGGGCATGGAGAATCTAAGTTATGAGGAAAGATTAAAAGAACTAAACCTATTTAGCATTGAGAAAAGACGACTAAGGGGGGACATGATTAACTTATATAAATATATGAATGGCAAATACAAAAAATATGGTGAAATCCTGTTCCATGTAAAACCCCCTCAAAAAACAAGGGGGCACTCCCTCCGTCTGGAGAAAAAAAGGTTCAAGCTGCAGAGGCGACAAGCCTTCTTTACTGTGAGAACTGTGAATTTATGGAATAGCCTACCGCAGGAGCTGGTCACAGCAGGGACAGTAGATGGCTTCAAAAAAGGCTTAGATAATTTCCTAGAACAAAAAAATATTAACTCCTATGTGTAGAAATTTTTTACTTCCCCTTTTCCATCCCACTTCCCCTTTCCCATCCCTTGGTTGAACTTGATGGACATGTGTCTTTTTTCAACTGTACAAACTATGTAACTATGTAACTATGTAACCCTAAGTGTCGATAAAGGGTGGAAGTAATAAATTTAACAACGAAACTGCCTGCAGTCCATTCGATACAATTCATGCGGACAAATGCCAAACATTCATTTTGAGAGAATCATTGTTTTATTATATCATTGAAATTCTAGAAATGTGAACACTCCTTGTTTAGTTTTGGTTCTGCACTAAAGTTAATAAATAAAGATTACCCTTGATCACTGGCTGTCAGGTTCCCCCTCGGATCACTGGTCCCGTAACAGTTTATGTGATCACTTTATCGTCAGGGGACCCTTCTAACAAAAAATGTATTATCTATAGAAGATAAAACCATTAGGGGGATCCATATAGCCACATGGTTGATGAAATGCTGCAATCTCCTACCTTATTGTACACTTGACTTTATTATAAAAGGTAAAGGCCCTTTTACACTGGGCAATTATCGGGCAAATGAGCGTTCACAGAATGCTCGTTCCAGATAATTGCCCTGTGCAAGCAGGGCAACGATCAGCCGATGATTGAGAAAATACTCCTTCATCGGCTGATTGTATCTCTTTAAATACTGAAAATATTATCGTTGTCGGCAGCACATCTCCCTGTGTAAACAGGGAGACGTGCTGCTGACATGATAATAATGTATGGGGACGAGTGATCGGCGTAACAACCTCTCGTCCCCATACTAGCTCCTTGTGAAAGGAGCAAAGGAGCGCTGATCAACTAGCTGTCTCATTGATCAGCGCTCGTTGCATCGGCAAGACTTGGCTGGTGTAAAAGTACCTTTAGGGCTTATTCAGACGAACGTTGAATACGTCCGTGTGACAGCCGTTAAAACAACGGCCGTCACACAGACGCATGTATTTCAATGAGGCCATCCACGTTGTTTCAACGAACCGTGTGAAGGGTCCATTGAAAAATAGAACCTGTCCTATTTTCTTCAGTTTTCATGGATCCCTCCATAGACTCAAGTCTATGGGGATCCGTGAAAACGGGACCCGCACTGGGTCAACACGGACGTGAAAAACTGCAGTATTCACGTTCATCTGAATAAGGCCTTACTCTCAAAACCAATCAAGGGAAATAACGAGAATATTGTTAGACATGTTAGAACGGTGCTGGTATAGTGTGTGTGCCCATTTCTCTTATTGACCTGTGCCAAAGTGTCTCTACGCGTAGGTATTGTTTAGTGGATTACAAGAATTGGTGCAGACAATTTTTATATAAACATTTATAGAAACATTCATTAAACAGCCGGATACCACTGTTTTTGTGCTGATTGAGCCTCCTGGCGTGTGTATGACTCGGATGTAATGGCAGCACCTCCGAGTCGTACACGAGCCAGGAGGCTCAATCAGCACAAAAACACAATTAATGAATGTTTCTATAAATCCCTGATGACGTATCACACTGTTTGGTGATACTGAAACGCGTAGGATTTGTTGGAAATTTATGGCAAGGGTTCAGTGAATATCTATAATACAATAAGGGATAGCGGGCTCTGGGTGTAAAACACGTACTATCACCCGCCGACGCTTCTACATCTCTGACCACTTGCTTTTGCCTGTTTCTGGATAAATTGGCCCTTTTGAGCCATGTTTTATATAATCAAATAATAAAGTGTTCTTTTAATCGTTCTTTCAGGCGGTGAATTTATATTTAATAATTTAAATTGAACGTCATTCTTTATCAGTTATACAGTGAATAATAGATCAGGGGTAGGCAACCTTTTTTTTATGGCGTGCCAATGAAAAAAAAAAGTACTCAGTGTGCCACGCAAACATGAAAGTCAAATAAGGCAAACTGTTATCGCGTATGTGATATAAAACAATCAGGTAATAAAACTTTAATGTCATTTAATTTCAGTGTGACCCTTGTCCCTGAGTTTACTTGCAAAGATGATTAATCTGTGGCACATACAAGGCTGCAGAACACCAACTCGGGAAGGGTGCACACAGGAGAGCCCGCAGCTACTGAATATCAGCTTGGGGGCGCTGCACACAGGAGATAGTGACTACTGAACACCAGCCTGGGGGGTTCACATAGGAGAGACTACGGCTACTAAATACCAGTTTGGAGTCGCTACACACAAAAGAGATAGCGACTACTGAACACCAGCTTGGGGGCCTGCACATAGGAGAGAGAGCGACTACTGAACACCGGCTGGGGAGAGGTGCACATAGGAAGAACATGACTACTGAACACCAGCTGGGGAGAGGTGCACATAGGAGAGACCGCGGCAACTGAACACCGGTTTGGGGTCACTACACCCCGGAGAGACAGCAACTACAGAACACCAGATTGGGGGCCTGCACATAGTTGAGACCACTACTACTGAACACCAGCTTGGGAGAGGTGCACATAGGAGAGACCACGACTACTGAATACCAGCTTGGGGTCACTACACAAAGGAGAGACAACAACTACAGAACAGCAGATTGGGGCCCTGCACAGAGGAGAGACCGTTAGTACTGAACACCGGCTGGGGAGAGGTTTCCCCATGGAGAGAGCGACTACTAGACATCAGATCTGGGGGATGCACATGGGAGAGACCGTGGCTACTGAACACAAGCTTGGGGGGGTGCACATAGTAGAGATGCCAACTTTTGCTAACTTTTTCTTCTACAGAGGAGTTACTGAACTCCGTCCTCACGGCGCTGATAACCAGGAGAGAGCAGTGCTTCATTATGCGCTTGGTGACGCTGAACACCAGGACAGAGAGTAGTGCCACATTGTGTGCAATGAAGCGCCGTTCTTTCTTCCTGTGATCAGCACCGCTAAGCACACAACAGTGCTGGACACTGGGAGAGATAAGTATGCCAGCAAATCATGCCCCATGTGCTGGCTGTTGCACCGGTGCCACAGGTTGCTGACCCCTGCCTTAGATGCTGTGGACATTAGTGACCGCGGCATATAAGTGGTTAGAGAGAAGGAGGAGGTTTCCTCTGTCACCGGTAACATGATAATAGAGTAACAAGGTGAACGACATAAATAAACAATGGCGGACTTGCTTGTTTTTTTCCATTCCCCCTTAAAAACAAAGTTAATAAAAGTTCAATAAGTTATATGTACCACAATATGGTGCCAATAAAATATATAAAGTCGTCCAGCAAAAAAAACAACAAGCCTTCAGTTCCTAAAGGGTTAAGGTGTATATTTATATAATTCATTTTTACTGCAGCTTTTGTATGCTGCATACCTTTTAGGGCTTATCCACACGTAACGGAATTGCTGCAGAAAATTTCTGCAGCAATTCAGAAGAAACTACCACAAATTCCACTGCGGAAAAAGCGCACCATTTCCTGCGTTTTTTTACTGCAGAAAATGGTGCAGATTTGCTGTGTTTTTTTTAAATGCTGCAATTCAGTCCACTTTCCACAGAAGGAATTGACATGTTGCAGTACGAAAAATACGCATCGCAGGTGAATTTATGGTTGGAAATTTTACGCAGCATGTGGATGAGATTTGTTAAATATCACCACTTTGCTCCTACTGTATCCTGCTGCGTATTTTCCATCCGCAATTGTGGACGGAAAATACGCAGCAATTCCGTTATGTGTGGACAAGCCCTTATACTACCAAAGAAGGTGTAAAAATTTGCAGTGAATAATTTTTTTTAAATCTCAATCGGGAGCAAGGTGGCTGGAATAATGAGAAGTGTATGAGGCTGATTAGTCACTGATTGGTCAGCCTCATACACTTCTTTACAACACCCACTTGGTCAAAAGTAAAAACACGCCCAGTTGGTCTTTAAGAAACTCATTAGCATAAATCTAAAATTGCTCATAACTTGCTAAAAAATGATCGTTTTTCAAAATAAAAACCACTGCTGTTATTTACATTCATCAATACCTATACCAGACTGTGAAGACTACTAGTATATCCAGAAAATGAAACACATATAGCACAAGTCATGTACCATGACAATATAAAATAAACTTTATTGAAATATACATAACATATTGGCCATCAAAATATAAAAACAATATAGCACACAGTTAAAAAGGAGAGTATGGAGGAGCTGCATGAATAATCCAATATATATGCTACCATACTATAAACATCCTGTGATGTGGTAACAAATGCAGATATCTATAGAAAAGATGATCATATAGATCAAGTATTTGGACAACAGAAGCACATAAATATATTTAGCACCTGACAGAAGAGCACACAATTGTGCATGCATATAAAAGTATACAGCTAGAGCTCCAAGTTGCACCCAAAACAAAGACCATGCTTTATAAATAAAGGATATTCTGCTGCGGATCTGCACAAAATGTGCAGTAAATTGATGCGGACTAGCTGCTGCGGACTGCGGTAAAAGTGCTTCCCTTCTCCCTATCAGTGCAGGATAGAGAGAAGGGACAGCACTTTCCCTTGCGAAAGTCAAAGAAATTCATACTTACCGCCCGTTGTCTTGGTGACGCGTCCCTCCTTCGGCATCCAGCCCGACCTCCCTGGATGACGCGGCAGTCCATGTGACCGCTGCAGCCTGTTATTAGCCTGTGATTGGCTGCAGCCGTCACTTAGACTGAAACGTCATCCTGGGAGGCCGGACTGGAGACAGAAGCAGGGAGTTCTCGGTAAGTATGAACTTCATTTTTTTTTACAGATACATGTATATTGGGATCGGTAGTCACTGTCCCGGGTGCAGAAACAGTTACTGCCGATCGCTTAACTCTTTCAGCACCCTGGACAGTGACTATTTACTGACGTCTCCTAGCAACGCTCCCGTCATTACGGGAGCCCCATTGACTTCCTCAGTCTGGCTGTAGACCTAGAAATACATAGGTCCAGCCAGAATGAAGAAATGTCAAGTTAAAAAAGCAAGACGGATCCGCAGCAAACATAACATGTGCATGACAGCTGCGGACTTCATTGCGGAAATTAGAATCTCCATTGAAGTCAATGGAGAAATTCCGCCATGAGTCCGCCACTGCTCCGCAACAGACAGAGCATGCTGCGGACACCAAATTCCGCTCCGCAGCCTATGCTCCGCAGCGGAATTTTACGCATCGTCTAAACGAACACTGCTAAATTAAAGTGTAAGTCAATGGACAAACGGCTCCGCTGCGGATTAACGCTGCGGAGTGTCCGCAGCGGAATTTAAGTGAAATTCCGCCACGTGTGAACCCAGCCTTAAACAGCAAAAATTATCAGCAGTACCAAGAAGGATACATGGAAGCAAAAATATGATTTTTATGCTGGAAACATTGCAAATTGCTAAAAATAAATAAATTAAAAAAAACAGCTAATAACAGCATTTTAGGACTTTTTGGCATGAAAATAATTCATGGGATAAACCACACCTTCAACTTGCTATATTTCCATATGTATGTGCTGCTGTGCAGGACGTCCATTCTTCTTTCCTGTAGTCCAAACATCAGCGCATAAATTCCATCCTAAGGACTTATATACACAAACGTGTTTCCTGTCCGTGATTTTCACGCGCGTCGCAGGGACCTATGTAACTCAATGGGGCTGTTCAGACAGTCCATGATTTTCACGCAGCATGTGTCCGCTGCGTAAAACTCACGACCTGTCCTATACTTGAGCGGTTTTCACACATCACGCACCCATTGAAGTCAATGGGTGCGTGAAAATCACGCGCGGCACACAGACGCACTTCCGTGTGTTGCGCGTGATTCGTGCAACAGTTGTTTAAAAAATGAAGGCAAAAATAAAAGCACCTCCATCATTTCTGTTTCTAAACATGAAAACAGATTGTCATAATGATGCCATAGGTGCGAAAATCACACAGCCACGCACCAAACACTTATGACACACGGAACATTCATGTGAATTTCGCCTAATAAAGTAGTATTTTTTCTTTCATTTTATCTTCTTTTAAAATCTTTTAAAAATCCACAAGGTGGGGAAGGAGCAAAGGTCGTTTTCATAGGGTTGGTTAGAATTGAATTAACCCCCTGATGTCATTTGTTCATAGCACGTGGTGGAGGATCTATATGTATGTGCTGCTGTAGCCTGTATGGATAGACAAGAATATCTGTAATTTGGACTATTTCCTTATTACATAATGCAGGATATTACTGACGCTGACACATTACATATTACACCAGTTACAGAATTTTTTTTGCCATTTCCTCCTCATCATTGTTTCGTTTCATGATTTCTTTCACACATTGGAAGTGAAATCATTGATGAGTCATTCGTCTTTGTTACAAAGGTTTTCCGTTTTTTGGAAAGGCTCTATTCGTGTGAAATAATTATATGCACTCATATGTATACCAGTATGAACTGCTCACTTGGGGAACTCTAGTCAAATTGTCATACTGCATAAATATGTTGGCTTCTTTGCTCCCTAAATGCACAGTATTTTGTGATACCCCGTAGCCACACAGCGCTTACCTCGCTGATCCCGCTTCCTGAATCCTGGAGCAAGGAGGTGTTTCCTTGCTCTAGCATTCACTCTGCCGTGAGCGGCTCGGCGCAGGCAGGCGCGATGTATTGACGTCATCGCACCTTTCTGCGCCGAGTCACTCACAGCACAGACAGGAGAAAGATCCGCCACCCGTCGTGGGAACGGGGATAGGTAAGTAATTATGTTATTATTTTTCTATAGCCACTATGGGGCATTATACTGGGTATGGGAGGGGGGCTAATATGGTGGCAGCTATAGGAGCATTTTACTGTATGAGGGGCATTATATACTGTATGAGGGGCATTATACTGTGGGGGCAGCTATGGGGGCATTATACTGTGGGGGCAGCTATGGGGGCATTATACTGTATGGGGGCATTATACTGTGGGAACAGCTATGGGGGGATATATATATTGCGGGGGCAGCTATGGGGGGAATTATGTTGTGGGGGCAGCTATGGGGGGCATTATATTGTGGGAGCAGCTATGGGGGCATTATACTGTGGAGGGATGCTATGGGGGGCATTATACTGTGGGAACAGCTATGGGGGGCATTATACTGTGGGGGCAGCTATGGGGGGCATTATATTATGGGGGCAGCTATGAGGGGGCATTATACTGTGGGGGCAGCTATGGGGGCATTATACTGTGTGGGGCATTATACTGTGGGGGCTGCAATAGGGGGCAATATTCTGTTGGGGCAGCTATGGGAGGAATTATACTGTGTGGGGGCAGATATGGGGAGCATTATACTGTGGGGGTAGCTATGGGGGTATTATGCTGCATGGGGCAGCTATGGGGCATTATGCTGTATGGGGGAATTTGTTTGGGCATTGTACTGCATGGGGGGATCTGTGTGGGCATTATACTGTATGGGGCATTATACTGTATGGGGCATCTGTGTGGGCATTATACTGTATGGGGCATCTGTGTGGGTATTATACTGTATGGAGCAACTATGCTGGCATTATACTGTATGGGGGCATCTATGGGTTAGTATACTGTTTGGTGGCAGCTATGAGGTTGGGGCAGCTATTTAGTATTATACCGTGTGGGAGGCACTATGGGAGCATGATACTGTGTGGGTTGAACCAGGTGTGTATGGGCGGGGATTGCGTAAGATTAGAGGCATGGCTTAAAATAAAAAAAATTGACGCGATGCGCTGCATCGATTGTCCCTCTTTGTGATACTTGAAAGTATAGCACTGTCTACAGGGAGGGCTGTATAGCACTGTATGGGGAGACTGTATAGCCCTGTCTACAAGGGGCGCTGTGTAGCACTGTCTACAGGGGGTGCTGTGTAGCACTGTCTACAGGGGGTGCTGTGTAGCACTGTCTACAGGGCGTGCTGTGTAGCACTGTCTACAAGGGGGCTTTTTCCACATCCAATCCACGATTCTACCCTCTACAATCAAGAACGGACTCTATTGCCATAGAGCAAGATCTACAGAGCCTGTATGATGCTAGTACTCACAATATGAATAAAATAAACATGTCCCCAGCTCAATTTAATGCAGTTAAATCTCTAAAAGATAACCCAGAGATTATCATTAAAATGGCTAACAAGGGGGGTAGTATCACAATTATGGATACAAGTATGTACAAATCTCAAATTCAAGAGCTTCTATCAGATGTAGACACCTATAGAAAATTAGAAGGGAATCCCCTAAAAATCTTTCAAATAAATTACCTAAAATTATTGGATGAAAGCTTCCAAGAAGGCATAATCACCAAAAAAAATACGATTATTTGATTGTAAAGTTCCCAATTAGTCCAATTATGCACGTTCTCCCAAAGATCCATAAACAGGTACATCCCCCCCTCCCCCATGCGTCCCATTGTATCGGGGATTGGATCTCTTACTGAGAGATTCACTCCTTCAGCCACTAGTATCCAGAGTTCCAGGTTACTTAAGGGACACAACTGATGTACTACGTGCCCTCAATAACAGGGTTTGGGACCATGACCACACATGGTTAAGTTATGATGTCGTATCACTCTACACCTGTATACCCCACAGTATTGCATCCAGAGCTCTCATTTTTCACCTACAAAAGTACAGCACAGACACACCAAAATTACAATCTTTCTGTGTCCAGGTACTAGAATTGTTAATGACACATAACTATTTTCAGTTTGATGGAACATTTTACCTGCAACTAAAAGGAGTGTCAATGGGTGCAAAGTTCTCACCCTCTCTAGCCAAGCTTGTGATGAGCTGGTGGGAGGAATTCACCATTTTTACTATTGATAATCCATTTGGAAGTTATTTAGAATGGTACGGAAGGTACATTGATGACCTCCTTATGATCTGGAAGGGTGACGTGTCAGTTATACCAGACTTCATTAAATATTTAAATAACAATATTTGTAATCTCAAATTCACCTATTCAATTGAAGCTGATACCATTTGCTTTTTAGATCTGGAATTACTAGCCACACCAAGAAATACCATTCAAACTAAAACATACCGAAAACCTACCTAAGGAAACACTATCTTACATGCCAAAAGCAGTCACCCAAGGCACACCATTTCATCTATACCTGTAGGAGAAATGGTTAGGGCAAAAAGGAACTGCAGTCAAACACACAACTTCCAAAAAGAACAAACACAGATTTGTCAGAGATCACGTAACAGGGGATACCAACAGTGGACCCTAGATAGGGCTGTGGCAATAGTGGATACCAAACCAAGGGACCAGTTACTCTATAAAAATAGGAATAAAAACAACCATAAAAATGAAAATTTCAACAACCGAACTGAATCATAACAGGGTGACAATTCTGACAAGCCAACTCTAGTGCTAGAATACAGCAAACAATTTACAAAGATCAAAAACATCATACAGAGATACCTTCCCATCCTCTATGAAGATGATAAGCTAAATAAAATCTTAAAGGATGGGTGCCGCAAAGTCTCACGGAGGGCACCTACATTAGGGAATACACTATCTCCCTCCTTATTCTCATCACATACAATTAAGCCTACCTGGCTAAAACATAAGGTTTTTTTTTTAATGTGGTTCACACCCCTGCAGGACATGCTGTTTTGCACAACCTACTAAAAATTTCCAGGATTCAGAAGGAGCTAATAGTTTCCCAATTAAATCTTACATCAATTGCAACACTGACCACGTCACATACATCATTGAATGCACAGAGTGTAACCTTAAGTACGTGGGCTGCACAATGAGAAAATTAAAAATTAGGGTCTTGGAACACCTAGGGTACATTAGGAACCCAAATATTATCGGAATTTCGAATGCGGCCAGACATTTTTTTACAAATCATAATTGGTCCATCAAAACATTCAAAATATATGCCATCGAAAAGGTGACATGTCCCATACGAGGTGGAAACCAGAAACAACTTTTATTAGACAGAGAAGCATTTTGGATCTTTAGGTTAAAAACTAGATTCCCAAATGGTCTAAATTTAAGAAGAGAACTCATGTTCCACTATTAATTTAAATACATTAATTACAGTACACAGTCTTTGAAAACTTTTAATATATTTCCCTTTTTTGTCTATAACTAATGTATGCCCGTTTCGAATCACACATTTAAAACAGTATTCATACTATGCACACAAAATACGCACACAAAATATATGGCTCAGCTTGACCCCATAAATAAAGAGCACAAAGCAAAATCAGAGCTGTGGCTGTATTGTCAGCCACAAATGCAAACAGCCACTGCCCATTGGGTTATTCTAAATGCAAGACTCATAATGCAGAAAATGTACATATTCTGGAAACGGAGCTCATACCCATTTGAACAGGTCACCGTCACTGGCGTCACCCCGACAAAGGCTCCCGGGCCGAAACGCGCGTCGGGGTGACGCCAGTGACGGTGACCTGTTCAAATGGGTATGAGCTCCGTTTCCAGCATATGTCAATTTTCAGCATTATGAGTCTTGCATTTAGAATAACCCAATGGGCAGTGGCTGTTTGCATTTGTGGCTGACAATACAGCCACAGCTCTGATTTTGCTTTGTGCTCTTTATTTATGGGGTCAAGCTGAGCCATATATTTTGTGTGCGTATTTTGTGTGCATAGTATGAATACTGTTTTCTTTGTCTGGCTCTTATCAGGGGTACTTACATTGCAATACACGCTGTAATTTACATTTATTCTAATTCTACCTTTTTTGGTGTAGATAGATATACAGAGCTGTCCTGCTGCTGAATAGCCCCCTTTTTTCTGCTGCTATTTATTTTTTCATGCTGGCTATGTAACAGAATATGCACATCATATAAATGTAACATACCACTGATGTATCTTTGCATTTCTGTGTCTTAACAGTGTCGCCCATTACCCATATATTTGGATATATTACATACTTGTGATCTGGTTGTCTTTCTGCACTGTGGAATTCATCTCTGTTTTTAATTCATGTTATTTTTTAGATGTATTTAATAAAGAAACTTTTGTTTTAAACTATTTTGGTGTGTCAGACTCCGAACTTTAGGTCTTGTCATTTATTCAGCGGGTTCACCGTTATTACCATGCCTCATTCCCCATAAACTATTATGTATTAAGTCAGATTTGTGACTACAATAAATGTATCCGGGGGATATTTTTCGTGGTGTTCTTCATGTAGGTTTACTACTTCATTCATTTTACTGCCTATGTAATAACTGAGACGTATTTGTTCATGAACTATTTTATCCTTGAGGGTATGTGCACACACACTAATTACGTCCGTAATATACGGACGTATTTCGGCCGCAAGTTCCGGACCGAACTCAGTGCAGGGAGCCGGGCTCCTAGCATCATAGTTATGTACGACGCTAGGAGTCCCTGCCTCTCCGTGGAACTACTGTCCCGTACTGTAATCATGTTTTCAGTACGTGACAGTTGTCCTGTAGCGAGGCAGGGACTCCTAGCATCGTACATCACTATGATGCTAGGAGCCCGGCTCCCTGCACTGAGTTCGGTCCGGAACTTGCGGCCGAAATACGTCCGTAAATTACGGACGTAATTAGTGTGTGTGCACATACCCTTACGTTTGCTGCTTGAGTCTAATAATCATTTTTCTCTGTAACATACTTCATGTTTTTACTTCTGTGTTTTTTAATCTTTGTTTCTCTTCTATTTTATTGTTAATTTTCCCAGCCTATTTCTGCAGGTACTCTGAGTTCACATCTTGCTCCCTTTTCCTACAGTATATATCTCAATTACTAATTTCCTAATCAACAACCAATAATACATATAAGACAACCCATATCTAATCTCTTAAAAACTAGGGAGTATATTAAAAAATAAAAAAATACTTTTTTTTTGACAAAAACAATTATCAGTTCACACATTTAATTTATAGTTAGTGAAAGCATGATTTAATTTAAATATCCAAACGAATTTCGTTAGTAATAATACTATTCTCACACCTCATACTACTTTCAAGTTTCAAATCACTTTACTCTCACAATTATATACAATAAACAAATAACAATCACTGGTACTTTTACCGGCTTTTCTGAGTCTTTGACCTCTGGAGGAACAGCTGATTAGTAATTTTCTCTCTGAAGATTCAATTTAAACCTTTGAACGAATTTCGTTAGAACAAATATTATTATTACATTTTTCACTGTTATTAAGCTCTAAAACAGTTAAACCTTATAATTACATACAATACATAAATAACAATCACTGGAAAATTTACTGGATTTTCTGAGTCTTTGACCTCTGGAGACACAGCTGATGAATAATTGTCTCTTTGAACACACAATACCGGAAATAAAGGTCAGGAGTGAACACAGAGTATTCATGCATGCCATGAATAAGGACACGAGACGTGTCAGAAACGCGTAGGCACATTCCAACAAGGAAAATTTTGATCCTTTACCCATCACTCATCCCTGTACTCTCCACGTCGCAGAACTATTCTATTTAGTTCTTTTTACTGGTATATCAATAAAATTGGAACAGGAGTTCCTTTTTACTTTCACCCAGCGCTGGATTGTGGTTCACTTTTTTCTCCTGTTGTATGCCGCTGGCCGTGCGGGAATCCGGACGCTGTCTGTTCCCAGACACAACGAATGGTGAGCTGGAGGTCCTCCCCCCCCCGCCCTCTTCCCCACTTACAATATCTTGGGTATTATACTGTATGGGGGCAGCTATGGGGGAATTACACTCTGTGGGGGGCACTATGGGAGCATGATACTGTGTGGGCTGAACTGGGTGTGTATGGACGGGGATTGGGTGAGATTAGGGGCATGGTTTAAAAGAAAAAAATGTGCCGCTGCGTGCCGTATCGATTGTCCCTCTTTGTCATACTTGAAAGTATAGCACTATCTGCAGGTGGGGGGAAGTATAGCACTGTATGGGGAGGCTGTATAGCCCTGTCTACAGGGGGTCCTGTATAGCACAGTCTACAGGGAGGGGATGTAGAGCACTGTATGGGGAGGCTGTATAGCCCTGTCTACAGGGGGTGCTGTATAGCACTGTCTATAGGGGGGGCTGCATAGTACTGTCTACAGGGGGGGCTGTATAGCACTGTCTACAGGAGGGGGCCATATGGCACTATTTATAGGGAGGCACTATCTACAAGGGCGGGCTGTGTGTGGCACCCAGGGGAAGGAGCTCCAGTCAAAAGTTTGCTATGGGGCCTAGTGTATCCTAGTTACACCCCTGGGCATGAGATATATATGTACTGTAAATTTGCTATGATAGCACTACAATTATATTAAGGCCGATTCTCCTAGTTTGCTCCTTGTTCTATATATCAATTGGCCTGGCAATTTTTAATAGTTTTGATTATTTAATACCATATTTATTGTATGAATTTTAGACTACGAAATTTTTGCAGAACTATATATAGATTAATTCATGTCTTGTATTTTGGATTATATATAATATCTTTCGTTATTTAATAATTTATACTACATACACTAACATTAAAATTACAACACCAAGAAAGACAAACTCTTTCTGAGCTTGGTGGTTTAAGTGGCTTGTGAACTAAGTGGAGTTCTAAAACCGGAGTTGAAAAGAGGAGTTGAAGCCCCAGTAAGTACTCTTCTTTTCTTTTACTTTGACAATTGTTCGCTGTTTTTTTTTTGTAACTGGGATAATGGCCAGCAAGATTGGAGGTTTTCTTCAGTGCACAGTTTGTCATATGTATACACGACTGGAGCCGGAGTTCCAGGGTGAATATCTCTGTGGCAGATGTGAGCATGTTGTTCACCTGGAAGCTCGCATTAGAGATCTGGAGGAGCAGAATGCAACACTGAGGAAGATAGACAATTTTGAGCGGAGCTTGCTGCTCACAGAGCATGCAGTTAGTGGGTTAGAACTGGAGGGTGAAGACATGGGTGAGCAGGATCAGGTAAGTTGCTGGGTTAATGTAGTTAGGGGCAGTAGAATGGGGTCAAAGACAAGGAAGGCCGATCCGGTTTCTGGCATTCCAAGCAAAATTGCCAGGTTGGGTGATGATGCGAGGGTGTCAGTCTCAGAAATGGCAGCCCTAGTGGATACTGATCTCCCTAACAGCCGGGAGAACAGCCCAGCTAGTAGTCGGCGGGATGGTAATGCAGGTAAGCCAAGACAATTGATAGTTGTAGGGGATTCTATAATCAGGAAGACGGATAGAATAATTTGTCGCCAAGACCACCTCAACCGAATGGTTTGCTGTCTCCCTGGTGCCAGGGTTCGGCATGTGGTGGAACGGGTGGACAAATTGCTGGGAGGGGCTGGTGATGATCCAGCTGTTGTGGTCCATGTCGGTACCAATGACAGAATAAATGGTAGGTGGAGGAGCCTTAAGAATAATTTTAAAGAACTAGGCTACAAGCTGAAGGGAAGGACCTCCAAGGTTGTATTCTCAGGAATACTGCCTGTGCCATGCGCATCACAGGAAAGACAGCGGGAGCTCAGGGAGTTAAATGCATGGCTTAAGTCTTGGTGTAGAGGAGAAGGATTTGGGTTCCTAGAGCACTGGGCTGACTTTTCATTGGGGTACAAACTGTATTCTGCAGATGATTTGCACCTAAATGGAAGGGGGTCCGCTGTGCTGGGGGAGAGAATTCTAGCTGGGGTGGCGGAGTGTTTAAACTAGGGCTGAGGAGGGAGGCCAATGTAGGAAATAAAGGGGTAGTTAGGTTAGAGAGGGGTCAGACTATATTGGTGGGGGGAGAGACAGACGGTGGGGAGAGAACTATGCAACAAGATAAGGAGATCCTTTCGTTACAAAACAGCAGTGAAAATAAAAAGGCCCAAATGTCAAATAATCACATTTCTGATAGTGAAATTGAAACAGTTAAAGGCAAGTTAAAGTGTATGTTCACAAATGCCAGAAGTCTAGCAAGCAAAATGGGGGAGCTGGAGGCCTTAATACTGGAAGAAGATATAGATATAGTTGGTGTTGCTGAAACATGGCTGGACTCTTCACATGACTGGGCTGTAAATCTACAGGGTTTTACACTGTTTCGGAAAGACAGGGCAAATAGGAAAGGTGGTGGTGTATGTCTGTATGTGAGAAGCGATATGAAGGTGAGTGTAAATGAGACATTAGAGGGTGAATACTGTGAGGAGGTTGAAACCTTGTGGGTGGAATTACAAAGGGAAGTAAACACTGAAAAAATTACTTTTGGTGTAATCTATAGACCCCCCAATATAACTGAGGAGATGGAAGGTCAAATATATAAACAGATGGAGCGGGCTGCACAGGCGGGTACTGTTGTGATAATGGGAGATTTTAATTTCCGGGATATTAATTGGTGTCATGTTTCGGCTTCAACTGCAAAGGGGAGACATTTCCTCAACCTGTTACAGGAAAATTTTATGGGCCAGTTTGTGGAAGACCCGACTAGAGGTGAAGCTCTGTTGCATCTGGTCATTTCTAATAATGCAGAGCTTGTTGGGAATGTCAATGTTCGTGAAAACCTCGGTAACAGTGATCATAATATAGTTACATTTTACCTATACTGTAAAAAACAAACGCAGGCTGGGAGGGCAAAAACATTTAATTTTAAGAAAGCCAATTTCCCCAGGATGAGGGCTGCAATTCAGGATATAGATTGGGAAGAACTAATGTCAAATAATGGGACAAATGATAAATGGGAGATTTTCAAATCTACCTTGGGTAATTATAGTGCAAAATGTATTCCTACAGGTAACAAGTATAAACGACTAAAATTAAACCCCACATGGCTTACACCTTCTGTGAAAGTGGCAATACATGACAAAAAAAGGGCATTTAAAAAATACAAATCTGAGGGTACAGCTGTAGCCTTTGTAAAATATAAAGAGCTTAATAAAATCTGTAAAAATGTAATAAAATCAGCAAAAATACAAAATGAAAGGCAGGTGGCCAAGGATAGTAAAACAAATCCTAAAAAATTCTTCAAGCATATAAATGCAAAAAAGCCAAGGTCTGAACATGTAGGACCCCTAGATAATGGTAATGGGGAGTTGGTCACAGGGGATCAAGAGAAGGCAGAGTTACTAAATGGGTTCTTCCGCTCTGTATATACAACAGAAGAAGGAGCAGCTGATGTAGCCGGTGCCAGTGCTGTTAATATATCAGTTGATATACTGAATTGGATGAATGTAGATATGGTCCAAGCTAAATTAAATAAAATAAATGTCCACAAGGCCCCGGGACCAGATGGGTTACACCCTAGAGTTCTTAAAGAGCTTAGTTCAGTTATTTCTGTCCCCCTCTTCATAATATTTAGAGAGTCTCTCATGAGTGGTATAGTGCCAATGGACTGGCGCAGGGCAAATGTGGTGCCTATTTTCAAAAAGGGCACTAGGTCTTCGCCGGGTAATTATAGACCAGTAAGCTTAACATCAATTGTGGGGAAAATGTTTGAGGGGCTATTGAGGGACTATATACAGAATTATGTGACAATAAATAGTATTATAAGTGACAGCCAGCATGGTTTTACAAAGGACAGAAGCTGTCAAACCAACCTGATTTGTTTTTATGAAGAGGTAAGCAGAAGTCTAGACCGAGGGGCCGCTGTGGATATAGTGTTTTTGGACTTTGCAAAGGCATTTGACACTGTCCCTCATAGACATCTAATGGGTAAATTAAGGACTATAGGTTTAGAAAGTATAGTTTGTAATTGGATTGAGAATTGGCTCAAGGACCGTATCCAGAGAGTTGTGGTCAATGATTCCTACTCTGAATGGTCCCCAGTTATAAGTGGTGTACCCCAGGGTTCAGTGCTGGGACCACTATTATTCAACTTATTTATTAATGATATAGAGGATGGGATTAATAGCACTATTTCTATTTTTGCAGATGACACCAAGCTATGTAATATAGTTCAGACTATGGAAGATGTTTGTGAATTGCAGGCAGATTTAAACAAACTAAGTGTTTGGGCGTCCACTTGGCAAATGAAGTTTAATGTAGATAAATGTAAAGTTATGCATCTGGGTACCAACAACCTGCATGCATCATATGTCCTAGGGGGAGCTACACTGGGGGAGTCAATTGTTGAGAAGGATCTGGGTGTACTTGTAAATCATAAACTAAATTTCAGCATGCAGTGTCAATCAGCTGCTTCAAAGGCCAGCAAAATATTGTCGTGTATCAAAAGAGGCATGGACTCGCGGGACAGGGAGGTAATATTACCACTTTACAAAGCATTAGTGAGGCCTCATCTAGAATATGCAGTCCAGTTCTGGGCTCCAGTTCATAGAAAGGATGCCCTGGAGTTGGAAAAAATACAAAGAAGAGCAACGAAGCTAATAAGGGGCATGGAGAATCTAAGTTATGAAGAAAGATTAAAAGAACTAAACCTATTTAGCCTTGAGAAAAGACGACTAAGGGGGGACATGATTAACTTATATAAATATATGAATGGCGCATACAAAAAATATAGTGAAATCCTGTTCCATGTAAAAGCCCCTCAAAAAACAAGGGGGCACTCCCTCCGTCTGGAGAAAAAAAGGTTCAACCTGCAGAGGCGACAAGCCTTCTTTACTGTGAGAACTGTGAATCTATGGAATAGCCTACCGCAGGAGCTGGTCACAGCAGGGACAGTAGATGGCTTTAAAAAAGGCTTAGATAATTTCCTAGAACAAAAAAATATTAACTGCTATGTGTAGAAATTTTTTACTTCCCCCTTCCCTTCCCTTGGTTGAACTTGATGGACATGTGTCTTTTTTCAACCGTACAAACTATGTAACTATGTAACTATGTAACTATGTAAGGTAATGCAAATCAAGGAAGCAGCAGGTGTCGCTAAGATCTGCAAATTGTCAAATGTTCAAACACCTAGCTCCAATCTGTGGCATGTGGGAGGCATAAAATCCAGATTGAAAGTATAGTTTTTTAGCCACATGAAACCTCCAAAATCGGATAAAGTGGTGTGGGACGATTGAGCGATGGCTCCTGTTCATCGACGCCATACTTGTCACAAACTCAGAGGGACAGAATACTTGAACCAAGAGACCTTGGTTTATCACTCCAGCAGATCGCTACGCGCCTAGGCCAAGATGATAGAACTGTTCAACGTTGCATGTCCCGGAGGTTGGGTGAACAACAACGATCGGGAATGACAGCAAAAGGTGCGCAGAGGCGAACCCCAGCACGGACGGATCGTCTGATTGGAAGAATGGCGCGTAGGGATCCATTCTGTACTGCAAGTGAAATTGGACGTCACATACCAAACCTAGGGCGGCAACCAGTGTCAACACAAACTATCAGAAGGCGTTTCTACGACATTGGGCTATGAGCCAGACGTCCAGCTACAGGTGTTCCATTCACCACATGCCACCGCTCCCAAAGGCTATCATGGTGCACAGGAAGACGGCAAATGAGGCTGGAATGGAGGTCTATCCTCTTCAGTAATGAGGCCTTCACAAGGGAACGTCACACCGGTCCTACTCCCAGGATTATGGTGTAGGGTGGTATAATGTACGGTAGTCAGACCCCTCTAGTCTTCATTTCAGAGGAGCTAACAGCTCGGTGTTACATTGGTTTGGTCGTGGAACCAGTGGTGCAGCCATTTCTCCAAAGTGTCCCAAAAGTCGTTTTCAAGAGGACAACGCCAGGCCGCTCGTGCTACTGTGAAAAGCCGGCGTGGCCTAAACATGCTACCCTGACCTGCAGCGTCTCCGGACTTCTCTCCCATCAAGCACATCTGGTTGGTCATTGGCTGGCAATTGAAAGGGAGCTGCCAGCAGCCAATCTTGATGATTTGCGTGCACAAATGCATTCAGCGTGGCATAACATTCCTCAGACGATTAATAACCTCATTGATAGCATTCCAAGGCGTGTAAGTGCGTTTATTTCTGCATGTGGTGCTCATACTAGATACTGAATAAATCAAGATATTTGGAATATTTTGTTTCCATTTTTCTATCATTAACATTCTATTATATCATTAACATGTCTATCGAATCTGTGATTTCCACAATTCCAGAACTTTTCCCTCTTGGTGTTGCAATTTCAATATTGAGGAGTTTATATATCATGTGTATTATCAATCATAGACTAACTGGCCAGTGAGTTTCAGGGGTGAGTTTGTGGGAATAATGCATAAACTTATTTATTTTTTTGATAATTTTGGACTGAGGTTTGATATTTAATATGATTTTTTTTTATAATAAAGCAAAATATTTCTATATGTATTTTTTCCTGCTTGAGTGCTTGGCTTTATTACCTCTAATATTTTCAATGTTTTCGAATGTTTATTATGTGGGTGTTAAATCTGGCGATAAAAAAAAAAAAGGTACTTGAGGGGTTGATTGTATGATCTGTCTCCCACCAACCACAGAATACAATATGAGTAGTTTCCAGACTATGTAACTTATGCTACAGTTTTTCCATTGACGTAGCTGTATGTAAGCTTGTTTTTTTTTTAGGACTTATATCTAGTTTTTAATTGTACCATTTTCAGGAACATATAAAGGTAGCATTTAACTTTTTTTTGTAACTTTTTTGAACTTTGTTTTATTGATGATTTTGAATTTTAACCCCTTAATGACGCAGCCTAGTTTTGGCCTTAAGGCTCAGAGCCAATTTTTCAAATCTGACGTGTCACTTTATGTGGTAATAACTCTGGACTGCTTATACCTATCCAAGCGATTCTGAGACACATTGGACTTTATGTTAGTGGTAAAATTTGGTCGATATATTCAGTGTTTATTTGTGAAAAATAGCAACATTTTGATAAAATTTGGAAAAAATAGCATTTTTCTTATTTTAAATGTATCTGCTTGTAAGACAGAAAGTAATTATACACAAAATAGTTACTAGTTCACATTCCCCATATGTCTACTTTATGTTGGCATAATTTTTTGAACATTCTTTTATTTTTCTAGGATGTTACAAGGCTTAGAACATAAGCAGCAATTTCTCATATTTTTAAGTATATTTCAAAAGCCTCTTTTTTTAGGTACCAGTTCAGTTCTGAAGTGGCTTTGAAGGGCCTTATATATTAAAACCCCCAATAAAACACTCCATTTTAAAAGCTAGACCCCTCAAATTATTCAAAACAGCATTTAGAAAGTTTCTTAACCCTTTAGGCGTTTCACAGGAATTTAGAGCAAAGTAGAATTGACATTTTCAGAAAATCCTTTTTATTCAATTTTTTCCTGGAGAACAGAAGGTTTTACAAGAGAAATGCAACTCAATATTTTTTGCCAAGATTCTGCAGTTTTTAGAAATATCCAACATTTGGCCCTAGTGTGCTAATGGACTGAAACACAGGTCTTTAGAAGCAAAGAAGCACCCAGAGGATTTTGAGGCCTTCTTTTTATTAGAATATATTTTAGGGACCATGTCAGGTTTGAAGAGGTATTGTGGTGCCAAAACAGTGGAAACGACCCAAAAGTTACCCCAATTGGCAGACTACACACCTCAAAGAATTTATCTAGGGGTATAGTGAACATTTAGACCCGCAGTTTTTTTTGCGGCACTTTGTGGAAGTAGGCTGTGCAATTGAAAATCACACCGATAATAGGTATGCATTTTTAATTTTTACAAGGAATAAAGGAGAAAAAACACCCCAACATTTGAAAATCAATTTCTCCCGATTACGGCAATACCCCATACGTGGTCTTAAACTGCTGGTTGGACAAACAGCAGGGCTCAGAATGGCAGGAGTGTTATCTTGCAGGCAGATTTTGCTGGATTGGTTTCCGGGCAACATATCGCATTTTCAGAGCTTCTGGGGTACCAGTACAGGGGAAACCCCCTCAAAAGATCCCTCCAGGAATTCAATGTAGTTTTCATGTATGCAACTTTTTCATCAGTTTATTTTTTATATTTAAAATTTTTATTGATTTTAATACAAACAAGTACACACACAATCGGAGAAAATGTGTCCCCATAATAAAAAGAACATGAGAATAAGGGCACAGCCCAAACAGGAGAGTGAACATCCCAAGCCATAACAAGCCCAAAATACAACAGCAGTCTGAGGAAGCTTAACCCGTTAGTGACCGGCCCATCGTGTTTCTACGTCGGTCACTAACGGGCCTTATTCCGATGCCATAGACTTTTTACGTCGCGGCATCGGAATAAGTTTACAGAGCAGGGAACTGTCAGATCTCCCTGCTCTCAGCTGCTAGAGGCAGCTGAGGGCTGGGAGCGTCCCTGCTCTGCCGTGTGAGATCGATATTAGTATCGATCTCACCCGTTTAACCCCTCAGATGCGGTGCTCAATAGCGAGCACCGCATCTGAGTGGTTTTGGAGAGAGGGAGGGAGCTCCCTCTCTCTCCCACCGACACCCGGCGATAAGATCGCCGAGTGTCTGTGTCTCTAATGGCAGCCGGGGGTCTAATAAAGGCCCCCAGGTTGCCTGGAGTGAATGCCTGCTAGATCATGCCGCAGGCATGACCTAGCAGATGCCTGTCCGTGTTAAACGGACAGGCAGTAATACACTGCAATACAAAAGTATTGCAGTGTATTATAAATGCGATCGCAGAATCGCATATTATAGTCCCCTAGTGGGACTAGTAAAAAAGTGAAAAAAAAGTTTAATAAAGTTAATTTAAAAAAAAATGTGAAAAAAAATTAAAAACCCAGCTTTTCCCCTTACAAAATGCTTTACTATTAAAAAAACAAAATAAAGTTAAAAAGTTACACATATTTGGTATCGCCGCGTCCGTAACGACCCCGACTATAAATCTATTACATTATTTAACCCGCACGGTGAACGCCGTAAAAAAAATAATAAAAAACTATGGAAAAATTGCTGTTTTCTGTGAATACTGACTTTAAAAAAATGTAATAAAAAGTGATCAAAAAGTCGCATCTACTCCAAAATGGTACCAATAAAAACTACAAGTCGTCCCGCAAAAAAAAAGCCCTCATATGACCGCATCGGCGAAAAAATAAAAACGTTACGGCTCTTCAAATATGGAGACACAAAAACAAATAATTTTGAAAAAAAAGCGTTTTTACTGTGTAAAAGTAGTAAAACATACAAAAACGATACAAATTTGATATCGTTGCAATCGTAACAATCCGCTGAATAAAGTTATTGTGTTATTTATACCACACGGTAAACGGCGTAGATTTAGGACGCAAAAAAGAGTGGCGAAATTTCTGATTTTTTTCTATTCCCCCCCAAAAAAAAGTTAATAAAAGTTAATCAATAAATAATATGTACCTAAAAATGGTGCTATTAAAAAGTGCAACTTGTCCCGCAAAAAACAAGATCTTATACAGCTATGTCAACGCAAAAATAAGAAGGTTATAGCTCTTGGAATGCGACGATTGAAAAACGTAAAAAATAGCTTGGTCATTAAGGTCCAAAATAGGCCGGTCATTAAGGGGTTAAAGGAAGTGAGCATAGCAACAAAAATAAAATAAAATACACCAATCCAGCTACCCAGACATCCTAAAATGCATTGGCAATAGAACGTAAGCGCAATGACCACTCGCAATAGACACAATAAGGGAAACAAACAAGGGCAGAGGAAAAAGAAAGGGAGGTCGTGGTGAACCTGGACTCCAGCTCCGGAACATCATAGATAAAATAAAAAGAAGCAGCCATGCGCATGTCAAAGATGTGGTTGGAGCAAACAAGCCCTCATACACTGGCCTGTAGTCCCTACGTTGATGAAGTCTCATGGGAAAGGATGGACATTGTTTCAGGTCACTGCAGTGCGATAGGTGGAAGAAGAGAGGAACATAAGCCAGTGAGACCAAGTGTCCTTGTACTGTATAGAAGCGGCCGGGGAATGAGCCAGAAGGTGCTCCATTCGCTGTATCAAAGCGACCTCCTGAAACCACTCATCCAACAGTGGAGGGACTGCCGTTTTCCACCTACGAGGGACAACCGATTTGAGGTCTGAAGATGAGCCCGACGCTTAGTGACACTATAAAAATGTGTTAACTGGGAGTATTCAAATATGTGACGTGGCGAAGGAGTATCAGCTGGACAAATCGTGGCCAGTGGGAGCAGACAGACATCAGAGAGAACCTGAGTGAAGTACATGGGGCTGGTGGAAGACCTACCCAGGAAGGAGAGACGCGCCTCCCCAGCCGGAAAGGCAGGGTTGTCAGTGACAGGGGTCAAGGACCCAGTGGGTAAACGAGTGAGCCCATCATCCCAGAGGACCGCAGTGCCAAGAGGGTATGGAAAATGACAAAGGAGGCGGAAGTTGGTCTATTCCCAGGCAGGGTCCAAGGCAGAGTAGAAAGGGTACGAGTACAAAGTTGTTGGGCTAAACGGACCCAGAGTATAGAATCATGATTGTGAAAAAAGTCTAGGACACGAGCATGAGTTGATGCCAAATAGTAAAGGCGACAGTCCGGCAGACCAACCCCACCTGCACCCCTGGAACGAGTAAGAATCGTCCTACTCAGACGGGGATGACCCGCTGGCCATATGAAGGAACCAAAACATTGTTGAATACGTAGCCAATAAGAGGATGGGATGGAGATAGGGATCGTCTGCAGAAGGTAGAGCAGTCTGGGGAGAAGTGACATCTTAATAATATTAATACGGCCAAACCAGGAGCATTCCTTTTTATGCCAAGAGGCGAGGTCTGTGTGAAATAAGGCTAGTAAAGGGACAAAGTTATTGGTGAACAGTTGGGAGAGATCAGAGCTTATACGTGCACCCAAATATTTTATACCCCTAGCAGGCCAGGAGAAGGGGAAATTACTTTTGAGGAGCGATCATGTCGAGGATGGAAGGGATACATTTAACGCCTCAGACTTGGAGAACTTAATCTTAAAATTGGACCATATTGCAAAGCGGGACAGCTCGGACATCAACGAGGGAAGTGATAGATGCGGGTTCGTGAAATAAACCAATAGGTCATCAGCAAAGGCAGAACATTTATATTCAGTCCCGCCTATGAGAATGCCATTAATATCCACGCTGTTCCGAATGGAGGCCATAAGATGTTCCATAACGAGGACATACAACAATGGGGATAGAGGGCAACCCTGTCTGGTACCATTATGAATAGCAAATGGAGCAGAAAGAAAGGGAGACGTTTATTTTTAGTTGGGCGGATGGAGAATGATAGAGGGCCATTATTTTACTCATAAGGGAAGGTCCCAGTCCTTTATGTTTAAGAGTTTAGTGAAGGGCAGGCCAGGATATCCTGTCAAACGCCTTTTCGGCATCTAGGGACAGGATCATGAGGGGGATGTGGGAAGTCTGGGCATGATGGATAATATCAAAGGTTTTAAGAGAATTATCGCCCGCCTCCCGACCCGGCACAAACTCCATCTGATCTGGATGGACTAATTTAGAGACATGTTTATTGAACCTGTTAGCTAACAACTTGGAATAAATTTTTAGGTCTACGTTGAGCAAGGAGATGGGGCGATAACTGGAGCAGAGCTGGGGATCTTTACATGGGCCAAGGTGGACCAGGGGAGAACAAGACTTCAGGGGAGATCTAATTAAAGGCCTGGAGCAGAAGTGGCGTTAAACAGTGAGTCAATGATTTATAAAATTTGGCAGTATATCCATCCGGCCCGGGACTCTTTCCCCCTGGGAGGTCCCTTATAACCGCAAGGATCTCCGGTGAGGTAAAGTCAGCCTTCATCTCCTCCGACATCTCCCTGGACAAAGGCGTGAAAGGAGAAGGGAAAGAGGCCCAATCCGGGGGTGAAGAGTCAGTGGAGGGCCTAAGGTTATAGAGGTCAGAATAAAATGTATGAAAACAGTCCACAATCTCAGGGGTCGTATGGACCACATGGCCAGAGGAAGATTTAATACTGGGTATATGGGATTGGGCCAATTGAGCCTTTAAAGCTCTGGCTAACATGCGTCCGCTTTTGTTACCAAATTCATAAAACTTGCTCTGGCACACCTGGAGGGCCCGCTTTTGAGCCGAGTCTTATAGACAACGGGCATCTTGTCAGGCACTCTGTAACTGCCGTAAGAGCGGAAGAGAAAGCACACGCTTGTGAGCCAGTTCAAAGGAACACATTTTTTGGAGAGCAAGTTTCAAGGAATGGGCCCTTTCTCTTTTAAGGCGCGCTCCATGTTTTATAAGGACACCTCGGAGCACACATTTAAGGGCCTCCCACTGCATCATCGGAGATGTGGTGTCATGTGTGTGATCGGATGTGAAGTGCTCTACCGTTTGCAACAGTTCGGCACTGCAAAGCCCATCAAGGAGCAGGGACTTGTTAAGCTTCCAGGACCAGGGACATTTAGTGAGGAAAGGAAGGTGTAGGGTACAGTACACTGGGGCATGATCAGACAATAATATGTTGCCAATGGACGTGGAATTGGCCCATGGGAAGGCATGGTGTTGAAGTAGGATGTAGTCCAAGCGACTGTAGGTGCCATGCAGATGAGAGTAAAAACTATAATCTCTGTCAGAAGGGTGTTGTATACGCCAAGCATCACAGAGTTGAAGCTGTGCAAGAGCGCGTTTCACCCGTTTGAGAGAACCATATGCAATACTGGAACGACCAGTAGAATTATCCAATGTCGGATCTAAAGTGAGATTAAAGTCTCCGCATAACATCACTGTCCCCCGTACAACCGGAAGGGCAATGTCTATGAGATGAAGGAGCAAAGGGACCTGACCAGTATTAGGGGCGTAGGCATTAATCACAGTGAACTCACGCACACCAATATTTAGTACTAAGATTATATATCGAACATCAGAGTCAGTGACAACATTGACGACCTGATGAGTAAGGGATTTATGAAGAGCTATGGCTACTCCACAGGATCTGGAAAGGGAATTATTACTAAAATGCCAGTATGTGTAAAATGTATGTCTAATAGTCTAATAGTCTAAACAGTTTGTTTCCTGGAAGCATGCAATATGTACCTTACGCTTATGCAGGTGATGCAGGATGTGCTCTCTCTTTTCAGGCGTATTCAACCCCTTCGCATTGAAGAAGGCTACCGTGAGGTCAGCCATAGACGCAGGCAAAACCGCTCTCTGAAACGTTCCAGAAAGTACAGGACAAGCAGGAGTCCAGAACCACCACAGGGAAGAGAAGAGGAAGGGACAGTCTAGGGAGATAAATCACAGCATTAAAGAAAAACAAAAGCATCAACAAAAAAGGCAGCAAAATGGAGACTGCCGCACAGACTAAGCAAAAAATTGTGAAGGACCAGGAAGCGTCAACTGCACGCCATGTTGGTCCAGTACCTACATGGGGAAGGTGACAGCTATGCATAAGAGCAATCCGTGCTCCCCAGCGTATAATAACAGAAATATAACTATAAACAGCTATTATTATAGATATGTGGAAAATAGAGGTAAAGGCATGTTAATACATCAGGAAAAACAATACCCAAAGCAGAAAACAATTTAGAAATCCTACAATAATCGGAAACAAAAGATGACTTCCAGAACCTAGCAAATCACTGGCAGGTAGCATCTTTACTCCTCACATACAATCACTTTCACGCTCCTGTCATTTTCATCTCAAAAACATCTCCAGAATCCACCCTTTTTTTACTTAGAAAACAGCCAAAACTCTCATTGTTGCTCTGATTCACTCTCCTCTGTTAGGGTATGTGCACACACACTAATTACGTCCGTAATTGACGGACGTATTTCGGCCGCAAGTCCCGGACCGAACACAGTGCAAGGAGCCGGGCTCCTAGCATCATACTTATGTACGACGCTAGGAGTCCCTGCCTTGCTGCAGGACAACTGTCCCGTAGTATAATCATGTTTACAGTACGGGACAGTTGTCCTGCAGCGAGGCAGGGACTTCTAGCATCGTACATAAGTATGATGCTAGGAGCCCGGCTCCTTGCACTGTGTTCGGTCCGGGACTTGCGGCCGAAATACGTCCGTCAATTACGGACGTAATTAGTGTGTGTGCACATACCCTTACTCATTACTAGTTGGTCTTCCCCTCACTAAACTTTTCCCTCTCCAATCTATCGTTAATTCAGTAGTCAGGCTCATCTTTTTGACCAACCGTTACACCAATGCCTCTACCCTGTGCCAGTCACTGCACTGGTTGCCCATCCCGTTCAGAATAAAATTCAAACTTATTAGGGTATGTTCACATGTAGTGACCAAAAACGTCTGAAAATACGGAGCTGTTTTCAAGGGAAAACAGCTCCTGATTTTCAGAAGTTTTTGAGCAACTCGCGTTTTTCGCTGCGTTTTTCACGGCTGTTTTTGGAGCTGTTTTCAATAAAGTCTATGAGAAAACGGCTCCAAAAACGTCCCAAGAAGTGTCCTGCACTTCTTTTGATGAGCCGTCATTTTACGCGTCGTATTTTGACAGCGACGCGTAAAATGACAGCTCGTCTGCACAGAACATCGTAAGACCCATTGCAAGCAATGGGCAGATGTTTACCGACGTATTGGAGCCGTCTTTTCAGGCGTAATTCGAGGCGTAATATGCCTCCATTACGTCTGAAAAGAGGTCGTGTGCACATACCCTTACACTCACCCACAAAGCTCTCCACAGTGCTGCACCTCCTTACATCTCCTCCCTCATCTCTGTCTACCACCCTACTCGGGCTCTACGTTCTGCCAACGACCTTAGATTAAAATCCTCCATAATCCGAACCTCCCACTCCCGTCTCCAAGATTTTTCTCGCGCTGCACCAGTCCTCTGGAATGTGCTACCCTGGACAATCAGATTAATTCCCAATGTCCACAGTTTTAAACGTGCCCTGAAAACACATCTTTTTAGACAGGCCTATAACTTTCCCTAATCTGACTCTACTGATTTAAGTGTCCCTGCGTCCTGAGGATGCAGACAGTGGCGTAGCTATAGGGGTCGCAACGGTCAAAGTTGCGACCGTGCCCCTAAGCCTGGGGGGCCCTCAAGGCCCCAGTTGCCGCGCAGCGCTGACCGCGCTGGTCCCGCTTCCAACTGTATCTGCGTCCTTGTGACACAGATTGTGAAAGTGATTAGAATATGTTTAAAAGATAACATTTGGCATGGACTCCATCTTGTATGGTAGGCGTCCATTTTAGATCATTGGAATCCATCTTTTGGCCTGAAGGAGCCATCTTGAGATTAATAAGTAAAAAGTAATATGTCAGCAGATGTCTTTGAAGCAATTCTATGTTGTGTTCTTGAATTGAATGTTTTATTACTCTTGTAAGGAGCAGATCAAATAGCCTTCGCCGAATGAACAATGACATTGTTTACCATGAGGGAAGGGGATTCAGCCCTCTGTTTAAATGATTTAAACTTATCTGCAGTCTCCATTCTCTAGTGAGATAAGAAGTAGAGACAAATTAACTTGTGTATCTGAAATGTGTGTCTTCCCATGGGACAAGGTTCAGGCCACCTGGGGCTTTAAGGGTGAAGAATTATTATAATGCATTGAAATATTCTCATTGGCTGAATCAGAGTCATTATCATATAGTAGATGATTGGCTGAAACCAAAGCCTACACCTTTCCTGTCATTATACTTATATACTTGTTTGGATCAATAAACCGCAGAGAAGGATTTTGAGCATACAAGCATGGTCTCTTGTGTCGTCTTTTCTCTCAGATATATATATCTATCACCTATGATTTGGAAACTGGATAAATCACTGGAGGGCGGGTATCGGTTGACATACCCATTACAAATTTCAGTCGAATATATTTTGGCCCATGATTGTGTTAACAGAGATACAGTTCAATTCAATGCTAGAGCACTTTATGTGTACCACCCCATGTGTATAAAAACAAAACAAAAAAAAAACATTGTACAGAACAGACTGTTACACTTTGTGTCTCCCTTATTTCCTCATAGATTGTAAGCTCTTGCGAGCAGGGTCCTCACTCCTCTGTTTGAATTGTAAATTAGCTTTGGCAGTATGTAATGTCTGACATTGTTTGTTTGTTTCATGTTCCCTCTAAATTATAAAGTTCTGCGTAATATGTTGGCGTAATATGTTGGCGCTATATAAAGATTATTATTATTTAAGTCCCGGAATATATAAACAGGACTGCGCACGTCCCAAACTATCAGGCTGAATGGACAGGATCTCTAGGCGGTGTAGGCTCTCTATCGCGGCCACGACCAGACCGTCTTCTGGGACCCCTCGGAGGGCGACCCCCAGCAGGTGGCGGGTGCGAATAAGGAGGAGACAGGGAGAAGTCAGCAGACAGATGAGTAGTGCCCCCAGATCCCTGGGGCAGCACAGATGGAGGTGGCGGTCGGCCATCTTGCTCACGTGCTTCAGACCGGAGCGGAGCCCGGAGTTGCATCGCGGTCCGCCTCCCGAAAAACATCCCGATGATGGTTGCCTTGGGCTTTTTGGACGCCTTCCCCATTGGAAATTCTGGATGGTAGCCAATTGCAGGTAAGCTGGCCACGCCCCTTTTGCATCCATTTTTAATGGCATTGTAACAAAAAAAAACAGCAATTCTACTATAGTTTTTTTATCCCTTTTTTTTACAGCATTCACTGTGCGCTATACATGACATATTCACTTTATTCTGCGAGGCGATACGATTACAGCGATACCAGATGTATCTATTTTTTTTATGTTTTATGGCGTTTGCACAATAAAATACTTTTTATAAAAAATCATTTACTTTTTGTGTTCCCTTATTCTAAGTGTATCTGCACACACAAAATCAAAAACGTCTGAAAATACGGTGCTGTTTTCAAGGGAAAACAGCTCCTGATTTTCAGACGTTTTTGGAGCTGTTTTTCTATAGAGTCAATGAAAAACGGCTCCAAAAACGGCTCAAGAAGTGACATGCACTTTTTTTTCGCAGGGGTCTTTTTACGTGCCGTTTTTTGAAAATGAGGCGTACAAAAATGCCCCGTCAGAACAGGACGCCGTATTACCCATTGAAATCAATGGGCAGATGTTTGTAGGCGCTCTGCTTCCGTTTTTCAGGCGTTTTTCGATGTGTAAATGCCCTGAAATATGCCTGAAAACACTACGTGTGCACATACCCTAAGAGCCATAACTTTTTTATGTTTCCATCATGAAGGCTGTGTGAGGGCTTTTTTTTTGCGTAACAAACTGTAGTTTCGATTTGTACAATTTTTGGATACATGCTATTCCATTTTTTGGGCTGTGAAGTGACAATTTTTGTAATTTTTTTTTTTTCTGTCCCACTAGAGGACTTGAAGGCAGGAGGCCCTGATCGCAATTCTAATATACTGCACTACATGCGTAGTGCAGTGTATTAGAGCTGTCAGATACTCACGGACAGCAAGCATAGTGGGTAGGCTTCCGTAGATGGCATAGCCGGAGGCCACTGTTAGGCCTCCAGTTGCCATAGCAACCATCGGCGCCCGTGATCATGTTGCGGGACGTCGTTCGTGTTTTAACCCCTAATAAACCGCGATCGCTATTGATCGCGGCTTCTAAGGGGTTAGTCAGCGGGGACCACCGCGATTGGTCCTTGCTGAAGGAGCTGCGGCAAATGCTGTACGAGACAGCAGTTGTCACAGCTTCTTTATGTGCTGGAAGGGGGGCTAGAATGGCCGTTAGACCCGTGACGTACTATTAGGTCATCGAGCGCGAATGATGCGCTCATCATGACCTAATAGTACTTCCAGGGGCGGGAAGGGGTTAAAGAGTAACTGCACTTTTTTTTTTTTTATGACAGATATGCATTGTATTTGAAAATTACTAATCTTTATTAAATAGCTTTATCAGTCGATTTTTTTATTGTTACAAATCTATTTGAAGTTACCTGTTTGTTCTATTTCAGAGCCCCTCACATTTGTCCTCCACCGTCTGTTGCTACGACTATTCCGTCTTCAGCTCCAGGGAAGGGGACACACTTCAAATAGCCATATCTCCCGTAATGTCACAGCTAGAACTGCGAGCCTGGTGGCAAGATAAGAATCTCATCTGCCACTAGAATCACTGTTCTAGCTGGTCCACAGCCCGAGATATGGCTATTTGATGTGAGCCCCCTTCCCTCCAGCCTCAGTCACTCACAGTTAGTCTGCATTCCGTGTCTTTAGCTCGTCCAGGAACTCGTACATTGCGCTGAGTGCATGATCCAAGTGAAATTACAGTAACTGTAGTGTCCCTATGTACTGTGAGATAAGGAGTGCACAGTACATATGTAAAAAAGGTGTAATTTCACTTGGACTGTGCAATGTACGAGTTCTAAGGCTCCTGAACTAGCTAAAAACACGGAATGCAGACTTAGGCCTCATGCACACGACCGTAGTGGTGTGCACAGCCGTGATTTGCGGCTCGGATGGCTGTGGAGTATCAACCGCGGGCCGCCCACAAATCGCGAGCCGTGCACATGGCCGCGTGCATTCATTTCTATGAGCCTGGACCGCAAAATACGGCCGTAATAAGACATGTCCTATCTTTTTGTGGTCCAGGCTCCTGGGCAATGCACGGACTGTGAAAACCACCCTCATGTGAATGGGCCCATCGAAATTACTGGGGCCGTAATTTACCCGCAGATTTCCGGGTGAATTGCGGCCGCAAAAATCCGTTCATGTGCATGGGGCCTTAGGCTTTATTTGCACGACCGTGTTTGGCCTGTGATATACGGACCGCATGTCGGCCGCATTTACCGGACCAAACACAGTTCAGGGAGCCTGGCTCCTAGCATCATAGTTATAATGAGGCAGGGACACCTAGCGTCAACATAACTATGATGCTATGAGCCCGGCTCCCTGAACTGTGTTCTGTCCGGGCAATGCGGCCGACATGCGGTCCATATATCACGGACCGAACACGATCGTGTGAATAAGGCCTTATTCAGACAAACGTAGAATATGTCCATGTGACGGCCGTTAAAACAATGGCTGTCACACGGACGCATGTATTTCAATGGGGCCGTTCACACGGCCGTTAAAACAACGGATCGTGTAAAGGGCCTGTTGAAACATAGAACATGTCCGATTTTCGAGGATTCCTCCATCGAATCAAGTCTATGCTGATCTCTGAAAACGGGACCCACACGGGGGCAACTCGGAAGTGAAAAATGGGAGGCATTTTCGGGCCGTTTGACTCTGTGTGAACATAGTCTTAGACTGCTGTCAGAAATAAGGTGGGACATACGATCAACTTACCTACCTGTCCGCAGAACAAACCTAGAGCTCTTGTTAAGTTCAGGATAGAGGTAATTTGGCTAAATGTAAATTTTTGCGGTATAACTTTGCAGTCATCTGAGCTTCCACCACAATTTATGAACAGCAGCTAAATAAGGGAAACAATTAACGGAGGATCCAAAAGATCCTGTTTTAAGAGTGGACAAAAGCTGCTCATCCTGTAACAGAGGGTTCACAATCCTACTAACGGAGGTCAACAAATTAACCTCTTCACAACTCTTTATATGTTGTAACTGGGCTGCAAGATAATATAGCCATGGGTAGAGGAGAGCCAAGTTCCCATTCTCCTTGGATCTCTGCAGAGTGTCAATCCTGATCCTCAGGTTGATTTTTTCCAAACAAGATCACTAAGGCCGAGGCTACACCTAGGCTTTTTTTGTAGCATTACTGATTGATTTTAACTATTGAGTGACAGATGCAGTCCAAAGGAACACATAGAGGTGCATGTAATCTTGTGGACTGCAGCTGCCACTCAATAGCTAAAATCAATCAGTAATGCCACAAAAAAAGTCTAGGTGCCTAAAAATGGCATTTGCCTTCTGAAAAAAACTCAATAGAGAGCCATACTGGCGCATTATGAAGCCTATATAAAAAATGTGGCATTATTATAATTGTAACCAGGTTAGCCCGGCCAATTACTTTAAGAGGTAGTTTATACCAATACCTGGTTTTTTTTGCTTACAGAGAACCTGTCATGTCACCAAAAATGTTAATCTGCTGCCATACCTGCATTGCTCCCTTCCCCCCAATTGTTTATTTCGAAAGAGCGGCTTAGGTTTACGCCCCATTGACGCTGGGATGTGAATACCGGCCAGAAGTGAAATTAATCATGAATCAACATATCAGTCGCCGACCTGGACGGGCTGAATGCACGGGGAACGAAGGGTGATTGTAGAGGAACCGAGGCACCTATAAACATGAAATTAATGGTGCTGGAACTGGGGGAAGGGAGCAATGCAGGTATAGCATTAATATTAATTATTAATGGATTAATATTTCTGGGGAAATGACAGGTCCTTTTTAAATCAGTTAAGTAAATGATACAGATTAAGGGTATTATATTCTTTTACTTTGCCCAAAACCCGTACACCCAAATGCTTGGGTAAAAGGCTTCAAACGGACAGTGTCCAGAGAGGCAGAATCCGAGACAGTTTATAGGGAAAGGACCACTGACCGCCCAGTTTATAGTTAAACCTGAGAGGCATCCAAATGCATCTGAGATTGTAGCCAAACATCAGGAAAAGGAGATCCCCTGCAGATCCCCGTACCTAAGCCCCTTTGATAAATAACACCCCTGAAACATTCGCGGGGGCATAACAAGTAGCCAACTTGGAATAGGGCCTTATGACTACACTCAGAAGTGAGTTCAGAACATAAAAAAGTTATAATTATTTTGGACTTTAAAGGGAATGTGTCGTTAGAAAAAATTATTTTTATTTTTTTTAAACAGTTAGTGTATAAGCGATTAAACATTGTTATAATTTTTTACATTTTTTTCACGAGTCAGGAAATATTATAAATTAGATTCAAATTTATAACATTTCCCAGTGCTGGTCACTAGATGGAGCAATTCCCAAAATTGCAGCATTGGCATGTGGTAAAGCAACCACATTGCTTTATGCTGCAAAATTTGAGAAAACTCACTCGCTCTAGTGTCCTCAAACAATCCCCCCTCCTTTATCCTGGTCAAACCTCCTACACTGTGTGTCGCCATTTTTTGAGCTAACACACAGTGTAGTAGGTTTACATACAGTAGTAAACACACAGTAAAACACGTACATACACAGACCTAACTTACCTGCTCCTGCCGCCGCCGCTCCCTCCGGTCCGTCCGCTCCGTCTACTCCCTCCGCTCCAAGTGCACAAGTCCGGAAGCCGCGATCGGAAGTAGTAATCGTACTGTCTGGCCACGGCTTCCGGTCCACAAGAAAATGGCGCCGGACGTCGCTCGGCTGAAGACCTTCAATTTGGACTGTGTGGGAGCGGCGCATGCGCCGTTCCCACACAGACGGCGTACAGCATAGTGGATGGAACGGGCCCCGTTCGCATTCACTATGGGACTGTATGTGCCGTATTCCATGTCTGTATGTGTCATTAATCGGCACATACAGAGATGGAAAAAAAAATGGCAGCCCCCATAGACAAGAAAAAGTGAAAAAATAAAAAAAAGTAAAACACAAACACACAAATAATTTTTTTTTTTAAATAAAACACTAAAAGCAAATTGATATAAAAAAATGTTTTTTCGCGACACTCGTCCTTTAATCTGTTCTACACCGTTTTCTAATACACAGGCACAATACACACACAGTGATGTTACATTAAAGGGATAATTAACTCAATGAAGTTACAGTACAGTATGCGAACAGAGATGTCACAGTACAGGGATACTTAAGATAAAAAAAGGGGGATAAAAAAGAGAAAAAACGGCGCTCCTCTAAGGTGATATCGTTCTGGTATTTGTAGGATAGTGAGTAACTTAAAGGAACAGTGTCATCACAAATAATTTTTTTATATGTTAAAGATGTTAGTGCTTTAATAAAAACGTTTATTTTCATTTGTGTGTTTGTGTTTTACTGTTTCTTATTTTTACACTTTTTCTTCCCTATGGGGGCTGCCATTTTTTGTTCCATTTCTGTGTGTGTCGATTAACGACACACGCAGACATGGAATACGGCAGCCACAGTCCCATAGGGACTGCGAACGGCTCCCGTCCCATTGACTGCCGTGTACGGCGTCTGTGTGGGAACTGCGCATGCGCCGCTCCCACACAGTCCTATTCGAAATTGGCGCCGTCCGGCGCCATTTTCCTGTGGACCGGAAGTCGCGGCCGGACAGTAATATTACTACTTCCGGTCGCGGCTTCCGGACTTGTGCACATGGAACAGCGGCAGCAAAGGGAGCGGACGGGCCGGAGGGAGCCGCGGCGGCAGGAGCAGGTAAGAGATTTCAATGTATGTTAGTGTTTGTGTGTGTTTACTACTGTATGTAAACCTACTACACTGTGGGTTACCTCAAAAAATGGCGACACACAGTGTAGGAGGTTAAACCTTTCAAACCCCTCGTTTATCCCGGCACTAGCCAGGATAAAGGAGGGGGGGATGCTGAGAGCTCACTAGAGCGAGGGCTTTTAACCCAATGTTGCAATGCTGCAATTTTGGGAACTAGCTCCATCTAGTGACCAAAAATGGGTAGTATTATAAATTAGAAAAAATTTATAATATTTCCTGACTCGCGAAAAAAATAAAAAAAATTTGAACAATGTTTAATCACCCACACACTAAATGTTTAATTTTTAAAAAAAAAACATGTTTTTCTGGCAACACATTCCCTTTAATGAATGGAGCTCACCTTGGTGAGTTGTGCAATGTCGCCAGCACAACTTGACTTTGTAGCTTGTACACGCTCGATCACACTGTGCTTGCCTCTGGAGCCATAACCGCATGGGGTGAATTAGTATCAGGAACTCCTCTCCTTTAGTTTAACCTGGAAGTGAAGCATATGATACAAGTATATAAGATGATGTATTGTAACCAAATTTATATGCCTGATGAAGACCACAGTGCGTGGTTGAAACGCGTTGCAGCAATCAAATTTTATATTGTTTTAATAATAAAATCGTTGAAAATAAACCCTGACGATTTTGTGAAGATACCAGTACAATCCACACCTGAGCGCCCGTTCAGAGGAGCAGCTTTTTCTTCCTAATCTACAGTACAGGGATAATAAAACCCAGTTATGTCACATTATAAATATACACTCTGCAGTGAAATTACAACACAGTAATAATGCAGTGATGTCACTGTACAGTTCTATTGCACACAATGATATCACAGTATAGGAATATTGCACACAGTGATGACACAGTATCAGGATAACGTACAACGTGATGTCACAGTACAGAGATAATTTTACTGTTATGTCACAATAAAAAGATACACTGAAAATTACAGCTCAGAAATAATGCAGTGATCTTACAGTACAGAGATAATGCACAGAGTGATGTCACAGTATAGGGATAATGTATACAGTGATGTCCCAGTGAAGGGATAATGCACACATGATCTCACAGTACAGTAATAATGCACATAGTGATGTCACAGTACACAGAAACGCTAATTCTCACTATGAAATCAGAGTATAGGGATAATGGTGTGATGTCACAGGATTAATGCAAAAGTGATGCCAAGGAAGAGAGATAATGCACACAACAAAGGCGCAACAAGAATGGAGCCCCATTAACTTAACACGCCACCTGTTCCGTCATCCATAGTCATCACTAAGGCTGGGTTCACACGAGCACATTAACGTCCGTAATGGACGGACGTATTTCGGCCGGAAGTCCCGGACCGAACTCAGTGCAGGGAGCCGGGCTCCTAGCATCATAGTTATGTACGACGCTAGGAGTCCCTGCCTCTCCGTGGAACTACTGTCCCGTACTGAAAACATGATTACAGTACGGGACAGTTGTCCTGCAGAGAGGCAGGGACTCCTAGCATCGTACATAACTATGATGCTAGGAGCCCGGCTCCCTGCACTGAGTTCGGTCCGGGACTTCCGGCCGAAATACGTCCGTCCATTACGGACGTTAATGTGCTCGTGTGAACCCAGCCTAACTTTTTGCCTGGACCCCAACCCATTGGGAGAAATATAACAGTTTAACCTAAGAAATAAAGACATTTCCAAAACCCAGTCTTTATAGAGTAGTAAGAAAAACACCCATTCTACAATATTGAATGCCTTGGCCATATTAAGAGTTGTGACAAGCAGCATACCACTGGCCACCTGGAAAGCCTAAATATTGTGGAATAGACGTCTAATATTCACTGCTGTAGTCATGTTGAGCATGAAACCTGCCTGATCAGGATGTACAACTGAAAGCCAATTGGCCAGCACTTTAGCTAAGATCTCACGTCAACTGTAAGCAATAAAATGGGTCTATAAGATTCTGCTGGTTGGGCGTCCTTATTCGTCTTGGGGATCTCCATGCTGGGGACAGAGAGCAATATCTCAACCTGAGAGTACAGTAATCATACTATGTGGGGGCAGAGAGAGCAGTAGAAAGGAAATTAGAGAAATGTCTTACCCAAAATAAAATAACAAAACAAAAATATATGTATAAGCAAATACAGGATGTTCCCATCCTGCTAAGCATAATTCCCACACTTCCCGTCTTGAGCAATCAGAAATGAGCAACACAAAAATAATAAAAACACATATGTATCCATTTTATACTCATCCGAACAATATCTGAGAAATAAGGCTTTGTTCACATCACGTTTTGGCCCTATGTTTAGCGTGCATGTTAGCAAAGCTCCCTATGTACATGCTAAACATGTCCATAGGGCTCCATTAGTCCTACAGATTTTAAAAGAGTGTCCTTTTGACCTCCATCGGGCTGGTATACATTGGTATAGCTTATTTTTTGAGAACGGAATAATGTAGTATACTATGCTATTCCATCCTAAGGGATCCCGCAAAAAAACGTATAACATGCGGTATACATTACATTTGCATGGAAGCCCATGAGTGACAGATGCCAATGTATGGCATCCGTCACAGGTATACATTAAATGTGTACCTTGGGGAGCTTTCCCAGGGCTGGGAAGAGCATCAGGTGGCGCTCAGCCCAGGGATTCCGGCACTGGGGAAGCCCCTGAAATCAATGTCCATGTATGGGCAGTGATGTTAGGGACTTTCAACTAGAGAGTCCCCGGCCAGAGCATCAGTAGTGGACAGTGACGTCTGGAGCTCCCAAAGTCCTGAAGTCCATGTTTAGAGCGCTTACGATTTCCTGGCCAGGGAATACGTAGTTTAAAGCCCCTGACATCACTGTCCATATATGTTGGGACGCCACTATGAATTTTTGCCCCGGGTATAGGGAAAGCTGAGCTATAGCTACGCACAATAGTTTTACTTTACACAAGCAGGGCAGGGCCTGGGAAATGCCATAGTGAAAGATGAAACATGTATTAGATGTAATAAGAATATCATATCTACATGTTGAATTGCCTGTACTTGTTAGGATTGTGTATAGCTTTGTATCTTGGCATCAATCGTCAGTAAAGAGGCGTCATAAAAGTATCAAACAAGATATATATCTTAGCAGATGACTGATGAAAGCTCAAATTAATTTTGAGAATATATTTTCCAAAAAATTTCCACCACAAACATCAAGCTGAAACCTAATCTATAGACGCGTAAAAAAATCCTTTCACATGGTTAATGTGAGGAGGTGGGGGATATTTAAGAAATACTGTATGTCATGTGTTATCATACTTATATATGTAATAAACCAGGTTATAAATGGAATATTTGCTGTAAAGTTTGCTCGTGTCTTTCTTTACTATAGGAAAACAATGCAAACACCAATGAGAAAATAGTGCTATGCCACAATATCATGCTAAGAAGATACATACATAAGCTTTATTTAGTTATCCAAAATTAATTAAAAATGTGTAAAAATAGAGACAATATAGACTACTAAAGAACAGGTGGGTGGAGCAAAGCTGAGTAGTTCAATGTCATATAAGTACATGTGAAGAAATTCCAAAGAATATATATTTTTATCTACCAAACAGATGCTATTATTACATCAATTAAAGTGCAAGTACATATATTAACATTACCAGACTCAGTGGCGTAGCTATAGGGGTCGCAATGGTCGCTGTTGAGACCGGGCCCCTAATGCTGGGGGGCCCACTGCACTGACTGCGTTGGTCCCGGTTCCAACTGTATCTGCATCCTCAGGATGCAGATACAGTTGAATTTAATGCTGGAGCAAGGAGATGACGGCTCCTTGCTCCAGCATTCACTGTGCTGTGAGCCATGAGTGGCTCGGTGTAGACAGGCGCAATGTAGTGACGTCATCGCGCCTGTCTGCACCGAGTCACTCATAGCACAGGCTGTGTGGGGGAGAATTATACTGTGTGGGGGAGCATTATACTGTGTGGGGGCATCCATGGGGGTAGTTGGGCAAGGCGGCTGGGGATAGGCGCGCACAGGGGTCTGGTGGTATTCGGGAGGGGTAGCGAGGCCCAAGCTGAATTCTTGCACCAGGGCCCATGAGCCTGACCAGACTCATGTTGGATATATGACATTGTGTAGAATGCTCACAATAATGATGAAATTACAAACATTGCAAACATGTATGACATCTTGCTTACCACCCACCACACCCAAAGTGCATTTTGCCAACGGCTTCCTCTGGTGGTTGGCGATTCAATTCCCCAAGCTTATAAACCCCATGAAACCAACCCGGAATAGTAATAAGTTATACACACATTGCAGCTGCTTGTACCCAATTGTGGTAGGTAAATATAAGCATTGAGATTGCTATAGCGGTCGAAACTGTCAAAGTTGCAACTGGGCCCCTAAGCCTGGGGGTCCCACAGGGGCCGCTATGGGTGGCATTATACTGTGTGGGAGCATTATACTATATGGGTGCATCATACTGTATGGGGGGAATTATACTGTATGGAGCTCCTATGGGTGGCATTATACTGTGGGGGCAGCTCTGGGGGGCATTTTACAGTGGGGACAGCTATTGGGGGCATTATACTGTGTGGAGGTCAAATATGGGGGGCATTATGCTTTGTGGGGGAAGCTATGGGGAGCATTATACTGTGGGGCAGTTATGGGTGGCATTGTGCTGTGTGGAGGGCAGTTTGTTGCCCCCCAAACAATATAATGTCAAATAGCTGCCCCCACACAGTATAATGTACCCATAGTGCCCCCCACACAGTATAAATGTCAAATAGCTGCCCCCACACAGTATAATGCCCCCATACAGTACAATTACTCATACAGTATATTGCCCCTATACAGTATAATGCCCTATAGCTGCCACCATACAGTATAATGCCCCCACAGCTGCCCCCTACAGTATAATGCCCCCACAACCGCCCTATACAGTATAATGCCCCCTTAGGTGCCACCATACAGTATAATGCCCCAATCGTGCCTAATAAAAAATATATACTCACCTAGCCCTGCTCCCACGACGAGTGGAGGAGATCCCTCTGCTCCTCCAGTCTGTGCTATGAGTGGTTCGGCGCAGACAGGGGCGATGACGTTACTGCATCGTGCCTGTCTGTGGCGAGCCACTCACGTCCGGCATTACATAGTGAATGGTGAAGTAGGGAGATCCCTGATTTACCATTGGATTAAACTGTATCTGAATTGTGAGGACACAGATACAGTTGAAACCGGGACTTGCCACTGGCCGCCTGGGACAGCGGGACTCAGCCTGGAATCCAGGATGTCCCGCTGAATCCGGGACAGTTAGGAGGTATGCATGTAGCGTATACGCTGGGTAAATCTCTCAGTACATGTGCCAAATGTAAAGCACCGCTGAGAGTGCACACAGAACATGGTGTGAACAATGCCTAATAATGGTTTGATCCTGCAGTTGATGCTCTACATTTAGAATATCCTATGTATTGCAGCTCAGCCTTATTGACTTGAATGGAGCTAAGCTGCAATACCAGACACGGTCCATGAACAAGAGTGTCGCTTTTTCTGGAAGAAAGCAGCATTTTTTCTAATCTCATACAACTCCGGTAATACAACAATTTGTAACCTTATATAGCCTTGTATCGTTTAGCTAGCTTATGTGAATATGGCCTTAGATAGTAGAGGGGAAATCCTTAGTGACTTTATAATATATCAGAAAATATAAAATTATCTCAAATTAATAGAAAGTGACTTGCCATAGTAAAAATCATTTTGTACAATAATGACAGGTTCAATACCTCTCACCATCTCTGTATAGGGTGAAATGGAAGTATATGAACATACTGCAGACATTTAAAGGGACAGTCCCAGGCTTATCGTGTAGAGAAATAATTTCCACAGGAAATAGTAGGTTTTCTTGATTTGAACAATACTTTATTCTCGTGGTCATATACTAATCAGAAATGTGGAAAACATTCTTATGCATGGTAAAGGGGTTGTCTGCTTTTTACACTTTTTTACTATTCATTGAAAGGCTCCACTGAAAAAATGCTGATCAGAAGTTGTCCTTCTGCTGGGACCCCAGAAATCAGCTATAATCTGGAGGAGAACCTGGCAGCAAGTGTTCAATTCTCCTACAGCACTACCACAGGGTAAATAAAGCATTACACAGTTGAACGTAATGGATGGACATGCGGAGTACACCAGAGAAAAGATACTCCGTAGCTAGTTGATAGAAACCGCAAAATATTTCAGATTGCCCTAATGGGAAATTTGGAAATGGGTTTTCATAAACCAGCCGACTCATTTTAGCTCAAACACATTAGACACTTGTCAAAGAACACTACTTCCTAGTACAAAAAGGCTGATAACATTGGACAATAAATTACATTAAAGAGGCTCGGTCACCAGTTTATAACTTCCTTAATCTAATATGCGCTTTAATGTAGATAACAGTTTTTTGTGTTCTTTTAAAACGTTTATTTTTGAACAAGTCATGATTATTTATAGTTTTTTGCTAATTTGTTCTAAATGCCCAACTGGGCGTTTTTCTACTTTTCACCAAGTGGGCGTTGTAAAGAAAAGTGTATTAGGCTGACCAATCAGCATCATACACTTCTCTTCATTGATGCCCAGCTTATTTCACTGTACAGCGTGATCTCACAAGATCACCATGTGACGGGACTTCCTCCTGCAGGTCCTTCACCGGAGTGACGGAAGAGTCAACAGACATCGCCTCCAGCCGTGCCAGGACGTTTATCCGAATTTGCAGCATCATTGTCCATATATGGACAGTTACAATGGCGTGGGCAGAAGTTGTGGAGTCCCCATCAGCTGATGCTCCTCTCGGGGACTCCAGCGATAGGAAAAGAAAGGAATTGACCAAATATGGACGTCGGGAGCAGTGCTAGAGTCCCAAGCAAAGCGCTAGCAATAGGCAATGTGACAGCCTCTTGTGGTCATGTTCACGAACAGCACATGAAGCAAGAGCTCAGTCACGTGGGGCCGTGTCAGAGCGTCATCACTTTTAGAAAAGCTCCAGCACTTCCTGAATAATTCATGAGGTTTGAACGGCACCATTTAGCACAGAATTTTTAATTAAAGTACATTAGTAAGTTACTTAGTTTCACATAAATATATTATTGCAATGCAATTTTTGATCCCCGGATAACCCCTTTAACTAGTGACTATTTTGTGTAGTATTACTCTCTGTCTTACAAGCAAATACATTTAAACTTTGAAAAATGCAAATTTTTCCAAATTTTCACAAAATTTGGTGTTTTTCACAAATAAATATTGAATTTATCAATCACATTTTTTCACTAACATAATAGTACAATATGTCATGAGAAAACAGTCTCAGAATCGCTTGGATAAGTAAAAGCATTCCCAAGTTATTACCACATAAAGGGATACATGTCAGATTTGAAAAAATAATCTGTGTCCACAAGGCCAAAACTAGCTGTGTCTCCAAGGGGTTAGACAACAATAATAAACGGAAACCATTTGCACCGGATCCGTCACCAATGAAATCAACGGTAATGCAAATGGAAACCTACGGTTTCCATTTGTTTCAGTCAGGGTTCCGTTCATTGGTTTCCCTGATGGAAAGCTCAGATAGAACCCCTGAACGGAGCCCTGACACAGATGTGAATGAAGCCTTAGATACACCTTAGTCAGAGGTGTAGCTAGGTTCTCCTGCATCCGGGGCAAAGATTCAGATTGGCGCCCCCCCCCCACTTCTTTCCCGACATTTCCTTCCCCCTCGCCGTGTTTGCTTGCTCTACCAATCAATGAGGTGTAATTCTTTTTTCACAATTTTTTTTGATGTAACTTGAGCATAAAACTATTTGTAAATTTGTGCCACACAGCCCGCCTGTTGTAGATAGTGCCACACAGCCCCCCTGTTGTAGATAGTGCCACACAGCCCCCCTGTTGTAGATAGTGCCACACAGCCCCCCTGTTGTAGATAGTGCCACACAGGTCCCTGTTGTAGATAGTGCCACACAGCCCCCCTGTTGTAGATAGTGCCACACAGCCCCCCTGTTGTAGATAGTGCCACACAGGTCCCTGTTGTAGATAGTGCCACACAGCCCCCCTGTTGTAGATAGTGCCACACAGCCCCCCTGTTGTAGATGGTGCCTCACAGCCCCCCCTGTTGTAGATGGTGCCACACACAGCCCCCACTTGTAGATAATGCCACACACAGCCCCCACTTGTAGATAATGCCACACAGTCCCGCTTGTATATAGCGCCACACAGCCTCTCCTTGTAAATAGCGCCACACTGACCCCCTTGTAAAAAGCGCCACACTGACCCCCTTGTAAATAGTGCCACACTGACCCCCTTGTAAATAGCGCCACACTGACCCCCCCCTTGTAAAATAGCGCCACACTGACCCCCCTTGTAAACAGCGCTACACAGCCCCCCTTGTAAATAGTGCCAAACACAGCCCCTTGTAGATAGCGCCATACACAGCCCCACTTGTAAACAGCACCAACACAACCCTCTTTGTAGATAGTGCCACACACAGCCCGTTGCCCCCCTTGTAGATAGCGGCACACTCCCCCCCTTGTAAATAGCGTCACACTCCCCGCTTGTAGATAGTGTCACACACAGACCGCCAACCCCCCCCTTGTAAATAGCGCCACACTGTAAACAGAGCGGAGAGCGGTAGCCTACTAACCACTCTCCGCTCTGCCTGACGTGACTCACCTAAGGAGCCGAGGAGGTCATGCGGCGCAGGCAGCGGTGGAGTTCCTTCTGACTAGGGTCGGTGACAGCCCGGGAGTGGACCAGTGAGGTCAGGTAACAGGTCATGACTGGACTTGTCCACTCCCGGGCCGTCACAGACCCCAGTCAGAATGCCACCGCATGAACTCCTGGCTCTTCCTAACGCTGATCGCTGCTTCTGGTGTCTGACATACAGGGCGTCTATCAGCAGCGATCAGCTGCTCTGCCACGGCGCCCCCCCCTTCCCTACCACCTAGTTGCGCCCAGGGCACATGCCCTGCCTGCCCCCCCCTAGCTACGCCCCTGCCTTAGTATCCATTTGAAACAGTAATGACAATGGTAACTACTCTTTGATGTTATTTTTGCATGTGGTTTGATATATTTTGCATTTCTGTTAAATAACCCTCTAGTCATTTAACCTAGTACATTAGAAAACTGCATTAACTCCTTAATGATGAGGCCTGAAAAGGCCTTAAAGGGGTTATCCAGTCGCTAAAAATTGATGGCCTATCCTTTTGCTGTACTCATAAGGCTTCTCTAAGTTCTGAGTTTTTCCATCTTCAAACGGAAGATATGCCGTGAATGCCTTCAGGTCCTACCTATGGGACCCTCAGGTATAGGGAACCAGGGTCATGTGACCAGCATTTCCCGATTCACGCCAGCGGTTTTCCCATAGATGTGAATAGAAAGGTGGCTGCGACGATCAATGTCTTTGGGAGCTGCGCCACTTTTTTAGTAACATGTTTATGAAAACAACATTTTATTGGTGATTTTGGAAATGTCATAGTCTATACTAATTATAAATAACACTTGAAGTTACTGGAAAAAAATGTCTGTGAATTCTGTTTACATCACCGCAGACCCACTCTTCCTCTTCTCAGTTCAGTCATTCATGACAGAGTCGTCGCAAAATCCATTCCTTTTTGTGAATGTTTTTTTTTCTGCAGCGTTTGAATTTATTGCTGCAAACTCCATTTAGATGAATGGAAAATCCCCAGACATTTCTGCAACAAATCTGCCGCGTGTGAATATACCCTTAACCCGTTAGTGACCGCCCCATAGTATTTTTACGGCGGACACTAACGGGCTTTATTCCGATGCAGTAGCCTTTCTACGGCGCTGCATCGAAATAAATAAACAGAGCAGGGAGCCGTTAAATCTCCCTGCTCTCAGCTACCAGAGGTAGCTGGGGGCAACCCTGCTCCAACGGGTGAGATCGACATCAGTATCGATCTCACCCGTTTAACCCCTCAGATGCGGCGCTCAATAGCGAGTGCCGCATCTGAGTTGTTTTGGAGAGAGGGAGGGGGCTCCCTCTCTCTCCCACCGACACCCGGCGATAAGATCGCCGAATGTCTGCGTCTGAGATGGCAGCCGGGGGCCTAATAAAGGCCCCCAGGTCTGACTGTAGTGAATGCCTGCTAGATCATGCTAGAGGCATGGCCTAGCAGATGCCTGTCCGTTTTGCACGGACAGGCATAATACACTGCAATACAGAAGTATTTCAGTGTATTATAAATGCCGTTGCCCCGCTCTCGATCGCACACAGAGACGGCTGTCACACAGGACGACTATGCTCGTCCTAATGCGCAAAGTGCTCGCCGCTCTGGACGAGCATACTCGTCCTGTGTCGGCAACCAGTTAAAGGGGTTGTCCGAGATACCATCATATTTTCAAAAACCCCTTTAATGCATGTAATTTATAAATGTAAATACATTTGTAATATACTTCCATTTTCCAAAGTGGCCCCGTTTCCAGATCCTGCCGTGGGGAACTTGACTGGTGACGTCACTCTCTGCACTGGCTCTGCCGCTTTGTTGATCTTGAATTCTTTGCCGGGTATATGACACGTCACTTGTCACGCGGTGTATATCAGCTTGTTCTGCTTCACAGCCCGTAATGCGCATGCGCTGTCACTGCTGTTCTCACGTCCCTGCTGTTCTCGAGATTACAGCAGGAGCCGCGCATGCGCATTACAACAGAACGAGCCGATATACACTACGTCACAAGTGACGTGTCGTATACCCGGCAAAGAATTCCAGATTCTGCCGTGGGGAACTTGACTGGTGACGTCACTCTCTGCTGCGGCTCTGCCGCTTTGTTGATCTTGAATTCTTTGCTGGGTATACGACACGTCACTTGGGACGTAGTGTATATCGGCTTGTTCTGTTGTAATGCGCATGCGCGGCTCCTGCTGTAATCTCGAGAACAGCAGGGATGCGAGAACAGCAGTGACAGCGCATGCGCGTTACGGGCTATGAAGCAGAACAAGCTGATATACACCACGTGACAAGTGACGTGTCATATACCCGGCAAAGAATTCAAGATCAACAAAGCGGCAAAGCCAGTGCAGAGAGTGACGTCACCAGTCAAGTTCCCCACGGCAGGATCTGGAAACGGGGCCACTTTGGAAAGTGTAAGTATATTACAAATGTATTTACATTTATAAATTACATGCATTAAAGGGTTTTTGAAAATATGATGGTATCTCGGACAACCCCTTTAAGGTCTAAAATAGGCTGGTCATTAAGGGGTTAAAGGGGTTGTATGAGATTTTCTTTCCAGAAACAATACCACTCTTGTTCATGGGCTGTGGTACTCCCAGCGGATAAAAATCTGTTCCAGTCATGTACAGGTGCTCAGCTTGCTCCAATACCTGTATTATACTTTTACAGATTGTTATCCACTGGAAATGAACAATGAAGGCTCCCATTGAATGACAGCAAGCAGCTATCTTGAAAACCCTAAGAAATTGATACAGGGAGTATATTGAAAATTTTTATAACTTTTCATTATGCAAAGATTGGCATTTATTTGCAGAAACTGGAATACACGTAGCGGAATTGCTGCGTTTTTTCCGTCCGGAATTGCGGACAGAAAAAACGCAGCAGAAGATAGTAGCAGCATAGTGGATGAGATCTAACAAATCTCATCCACACGCTGAGTAAATATTCTGAACCGACATTGACCTGCAGTGCATGTTTTTCGGACTGCAGCATGTCAATTCCTGCTGCGGAATGTGGACAGAATTGCTGCATTTTTCAGAGATGTCACCATCTTCATTGGGAAAAACGCAACAACTTCTGCACAATTTTCTGCCGTAAAAAACGCAGGATACGGGGTGTTTTTAACAAAGCGGAATGTCTGCATTTTTCAACGGAATTGCTGCAGAAATTTTCTGCAGCAATTCTGCTGCGCGTGGACAAGCCATAAGGGGTATATTCTACTACGCTTTAGGCTGGATTCAAACGAGCGTGGCATTTTTGCGCGCGTAAAAAACGCGACGTTTTGCTTGCGTTGTAGTTGCGCGTGGCATGCGTTAGGGCTGCATTTGTGCGTTTTTTATGCGCGTATGGCATGCGTTTTTTAACGCGCGTTAAAAAAACGGAGGGTGGAGTAATGGAGAGGGCAGCCTACAAAGAGGCACCCTTCTCCAACACCTGCTTGATGTGAGCACATGTTCAAATCCTTTTTGCACCTTGCAAACTACTTTTGGTCGTGTAGGGTGTTTCTTGGCTTGTTTGCCTCTCTAAAAGCGAAATTATTATGCCGTTGACTCCGCTGGGCCGTGTGCTGATCTCCTTTATGGTTTCTCGGCGATTTGGCGAGCGCCGACCCATGCTTCAGGAGGGAACCCGGAGAAGAGGGAGGATTTGGGTTTATCCTCTTGTGGCCCAGCGCACCTCCAATGGGCATTTTCATACTCTCTATGATGACCTTCGCAGCAACCCCGAGAAATTTAGGTAGTTTTGCCGCATGTCTGTGTCGACATTTGATATTCTGCTGGCCCAGATTCGACCAGGAATCACCTACCAGGACACAAACATGCGGCGCTGCATTTCCCCCCTGGAGCGACTCCTTGTGACGTTGAGGTATGTGTGTTTTATACAATTCCAGCTTACAGGATGGTGTGTGGGTGTCATGTCCTACATAAAGTTTCTTTGTGGTTTTTTTTTTCTCGCCCATGTAGATTTCTTGCTACAGGAAACAGCTATCATTCGTTACATTTCGAATTCCTTCTGGGAGTGAGCACAATTTCTGGCATTGTGACAGGCACCTGTGTTGTGCTGCGGCAGCTATTAAAGCCCACAGTGATGCCTCAGCCCACGACAGAGCACTGGCTTTCTATTTCTGATGATTTTTTCGCCACCACCCAATTTCCTAATTGTATTGGTGCCCTAGACGGGAATCACATTCGTGTCAAGAAGCCCCCCCACTCTGGATCCAGATTCTATAATTACAAACAGTTTTTTCCATAGTCTTGTTGGCCTTGGCCGACAGTAATTATTGTTTTACCATTGTACACATTGGGTCCTATGGAAGCTCTGCTAATGCCCGCATATTTCGCAAATCTAGAATGGGCCATCGTCTTATGGGCAATCAACTTTCTGTGCCGGAACCGAGCCTCCTGCCTGGCTCGCGAGGACCACCAGTCCCTTATGTAATCGTGGCAGATGAGGGTTTTGGCCTCACAAGCCAAGTAATGCGTCCATTTGCAAGAAGGGGCTTGGATGACCGTCGGCGCATCTTCAATTACCGGCTAAGCCAAGCACGAAGATGTGTGGAATGTGCATTTGGCATTATGTCAACCAAATGGCATGTTTTTCTCACCACAATGCAACTGACTCCGCAAAATGTGACCCGTATCATACAAGCGTGTCGTTCTTCATAATTTTTGCCGCATACATGACGCCGGTTGTGATGCCGAATATATTCGAAGAAATGCAACAACATCAACCATTCCGCCACAAATTCCACTCAGAAGGGCTCAAACATCTGGTAACCGAGTACGCGACATATATGTGCAATATTTTGCCAGCCCCGATGGAGCACTGCCATGACAGGAGGATGCTCTGTGAAGGGTGGTTTCGTGGAGATTAGTGGGCCAATGTATCATTTGTTCTTTGAAAATTTAGTAATTTAGGGTGGGGATTTTAGTATTAGGGACTCGCAAGGCATGAGGACCCTTGACGTGGGTTGCGAGCTTATATCTTTGGTGGTTTTGCTTTCATGTCCAAAACGAAATTGCATTTGAGGCACATTGGCTTATCCAATGTTCACAAATACAAAGCAAAAACTCATTCGCCCGGACTTTATCACAGCACTGCAAGGCGGCAGAGAAGAGTTTTAGGAATTGAGCAAAACCACAAAAGATACACCAATACCTCAATAATGGCAGGCAACTATCTAGGGCCCTTGCCAGAATGCTCCAACGTTACCTAAAAGGACCTGTTCGGTAACCTTTGTTACAGCACATAGATGGAGGCAAACACAACCAATTTTCCTGCGAAACAAAAACACACTTTATTGTGTAATGTGCTAAATGCACTTTATACATAACCGAGCAGCAAAAATGAACACATAAACGCACCAACATGATGCAAAATTAACATACAATTTAGATGTTTAGCTCACAACAACGAGCACACCCTAATCTGCCGACACAGCGCTACAACTGCTGATATCTGTGTGATGGGGAGTGATAGCTTGGCATTTCAGGTGTCCCTGGGACTGCTGAGGATGTTCCTCAACAGCATAGTGGTGCTGATGCAGAGTGTTGTACCCTGCCGGTGGGCCCTGGGCAAAGGGTTCCAGGGGTCTGCCGTAGGGTGGGAAAGGCCGGTCCCGCACCCCCACATGACCAGGTGACATTCGGCTCACCATTGGCCGCTGTTACTGTGGCCGGGGCAAGGGGGTGGCAGGCTGGGAAGGGAGAGGTGCAGTGTAGGGCACCGATGCCTCAGGCAATCCACGCCAATGCTCAATTGCCTGGAAGCACTGGCGTGGATTGTTAGGAGGTGTGGCGGGGTCAATTAGCCCAAGGATGGAGCCTTGGATGCGCGCCATCCGGTAGTCAGGTACTCGCCTGAGTAGCAGGGCAAGGCTACGGCAAAACGCGTCACAGGCGTACTCCTCGGAGCAGCGGCGGAGGTACTCCAGTATCCTGGATTCCACGTGGGCACCTGCTGAGGCAACCTGGCTGCACCGGCGCCTGGCTGGTGGCGTCCGGGGATTGTCGACGTCCCATGCCAGCTGGGGTTGGCTGCTCGACTGGGTGGCTGCTTGTGGTGCCATCGCCTCTGGGGTCAAGGGCAGCACGGGATGTTGCTCTGGGGCCGGCTGCGACTCCTCATGGCCAGCCTCCTCCTCAGTGTCGAGGAGATTATCACTGTATCTGCCAGAAACATTTTGCGTTATTCCTTTTAACATGGGCCCAAGGGTCAAACAACCTGTTTTGGCTGATTTTCAAGTGAGCACACACATGTCTTCAAGGTACAGTCAGTACTTACGGGCGCATCTCCATAATGTCCTTCAGGAGCATTAGCTGCTTGGTATAGATGTATTGGCGCTTCTTGGGCGCGCCGTCCCCACTTCGCCCTCTGCCGCCAAATTCCCGCCGGAATTGATCCCGACAGCTCCTCCACCGGGTTTTGACATCATCAACTGGACATAGGAACACCAAACAAAAAAACAAGGTCACCAGGTGACATCACTGAAAACGGCACTTGTCCGAAACGTCGCCATTCCTTAGACACCACTAAACATTATACACCAGCCTAATGATGCTGTGACACACACCCGCGACCTTGCACAGTAGGAACATGTGAAACACAAGGATATACACTACAGCATGGGCGATTGCATTGGCATAAATAAAGATCTGGACTTACTAATGCTCTTGCGGTCTCTTGTGCTGCTTTTATCCCACTCCTGTCCGAATAGGCTCTGCGCGACCTCATCCCAGCCGACCTCCTTGCCCGTTCGGTCGTGGTAGGCCTCTGTCCATGTGTTCCACAACTGTGGCCTCTACTGGACCAAGCAGATGAGCTTCTCTACATCGCACGCACGAGGCATTGCAGCAGATGTCGGTTTCAACTGTGCGCATGTGCCCAACAAGTGAAAACCCACTTCCTGGTTTGTGCTTGTTTGGACAAGTTTGCTCAACTCATTTACATAGACTTAACAAGTGTTGTGTGGAAAACGCTGTGCGTACAGAGGTGCTTCCAGGTGGCGTGCGTTGTTTTCACGCACCCATTGACTTCAATGGGCGCGTGATGCGTGGAAAACGCCCAAAGAAGGGACATGTCGTGACTTTTTCGCAACGGACCAACGCTGCGTAAAAATCACGCACATGTCTGCACGGCCCCATAGACTAATATAGGGCAGTGCGACGCGCGTTTTTAGTGGCGTTTTTCATTTGGTGCAATTTTGTACAAGCTTTTTTTACTGGCGTTTTCAAAGTCCTATAGAGCAGCCTGTGGGGAAAACGCCTGAAAAACCACTATACCCAGAGCATGCTGCGTTTGGATAAAAACGCCACTGACCACAAATTTGCCTCAAAAACGGCACAAACAAAAACGGGGTTGTGTGTAGTGAATTTCATATTTTACATTAGACTTTAATGTAACAGCTGGCCATACTTTAAACTGCATGAAAAAAAGCAATTCCTTATCTGCTCATACTGTGAATCGCAGACACACTTGCCTTTCACTTCAACGGGAGAAGGCTGTAGTACTGTGAACCGCTGCCACAAGTTGGTCAGCGATTCACAGTACGGGGGCTGCGGCTCCTTCAAAACTGCTGTTCGGTGAGGTCCCAGGAGTCGGACCCCAACCGATCAGATATTGATGGCCTATTCTGAGGATAGGCCATCAATTATTAGAGATTGGACAACCCCTTGTGGGTCATTTTGGACTTTTTAAATTTTTTCGTCACTGCATTCCAGGAGCCATTACTTTGTATTTTTTTTGCTGACTTTGCTGTGTGAGGTCTTGTTTTTGCGTTTCAGGGTACAAGCTTTTAAAAAATGTAGTACATAACGTTTAATTTATATTTATTGTATTCTTCCGTAGATCTTCAAACACCTTGAATTATGTCTTGAATTGTTTCTACAGCTTGTAAAGATTAAGGGAATATATATATATTTTTTTGTATAAAAAAGCAGAGGATTGGAGCAGCACTGTGAACAAATGCCTGACTAGGCTGGTGCAAAGCTTCAAAAATAAAGGAGTGACCTCTCCTTATGTGTTAGATATCCAAAAAAGAGAACGTGAAGCAGCACTCAAATAAAGTGAATTTACTCATCCAACATGGAACCACAACGTTTCACCTCCTCTATGAAGGCATTTTCACGTTCTCTTTTTTGGATATATTTTTTTGTACTATACAGTATGTTCTGTTTTATGACTTTCACGTAACACCAATTGACCATAAGATAATTGTATCTGAATATGTTTACTATAGACAATTGTATGTTTTTTTTCTGATTATACTAACCCCTTCTTTTACCCTTTGCCCTCTGACCTTAACAGGAAGTATATATACTCCATGATGTCTCAGAGTTTGTCTATGTCATGATAAATTGACGAAGTGGTGAGTGCACCCTGAAACGCGTTATCGCTTGATCACAATAAAGGATTCACACAAGTTGCGATTACTGAAATATCCTGTTGTACCGATAGTACAACACTAAAAGGTGAGAGTATTTGCCGACTAGATTACATGAAGCCTTTCTTTGAATGCCAGAAATGCACTAGGAGCGCTCCTTGGATTATTTTAGCCTGGCCAGTATGAATAAGCAAGCAGAGTCGACATCAGGGCACTACAGTTGGTACAGTGGTCAAGAGCCCTGGAAAATGTATCTGATCTTATTTCCCTGCCAGCCATAGGTAGGTTGGACAGAATAAGACAGAAGCGGTTATGAACCGCTCCGATATTCTCCTCAGGGTCCCCGGCTGTCATTGACAGTAAGGCACCTGACCTGCTCCTGATAGATTGCAGGAGCAAGAGCTTTAATGCAGCGACGTCAAAAGACGACGCTGTAGACTTAGAACCTGCGCCGTCAAGACAGTGGGCGTTTGCTATAGGGTTAAAGAGAAAGCTTAGGGCTCATGCACACCTTTTAACCCCTTACGACCACCCACCATCTTTTGACTGTACGCGGTGCAGATGCTTCGTCTACAACTATGTCTTTTGGCGTCCCTGTAGAAGAGGCTGATAAGCGCTCATCTAATAAGTTAACTTACAGCTCCTGATCATAGAGCAGAGTGCTAAATACAGCTGGGATCGGAAAACATTTGGACCCCAGCTATTTAACCCTTTGATTGCCGCGGTATGTGACCCGCAGCATAATCAAGGGGAACTCCCTTTTTTAATCTCGTCATCGGGAACCCGGTGATGTGATCAGAGACCAGGGAATCCCTCTGCAGTCAGCCCTGGGGACCTACAAAGGACCCCAGGGCTGTCTGTTGAGTTTGCCTGCTGTTAGGGCACACTATGTGCTGCCCTAACAGCAGCCTGTGTCATAGTGACACAGTGTAATGTATTAACATACAAGAGTATGCTATTACATAAGTAAAAAAATTTAGTTCTAAATAAAGTTATCCCTTAATGAGATTTTAAAAAAAAAAAAGTGACAAAAAAAATAAATAGCAAAAATGTCCCCAAAAAGTAATATTTACTATAAAATATATTTTATTGCCCCTACATTAAATAAAAACAAAAAACCTACACATATGTGGTATCTAAACGACCGTATTAACCTGAAGAATTAATCTGGTTATCACTTATTTAGCGTGAAAAGTGAATGGGATAAAAAATAAACAAGAAAGAAAAAAAATTCTACCCCCAAACTGCGAAAAAAAAATAACAATTCTCCCACATAAAACAAGGCCTGATATGGCCATGTCAATGAAAAAATAAAGAAGTTATGGCTGCTGAAAGGCAGAGAGGTAAAAACTGAAACATTTAGCTGGTCATTAACCCCTTAACGACAGGCGTATAGTGTTTTTACGTTGGCCGTTCAGTGTAGTTCTTCTGAAGAACTTTCCCCGCATCGTGCATCAGCAGTTATCTCCAAACATATTTAACCCCTCAGATGCGGCGCTCAATAGCGAGCGCCGCATATGAGTGATTTTAGAGGGAGGGGGCTCCCTCTCTCATCCCACTGGCATCCCCGCGTGTATCGCGGGGTGCTGATGGGTTCTATGGCAGCCTGGGGGCCTAACAAAGGCCCCCAGGTCTGCCTTTAGTAATTGCCTGTTAGGCCATGCAAGAGGCATGACCTAACAGGTGCCTGTCAGTTTTACACTGACCGGCAATAATACACTGCAATACAGAAGTATTGCAGTGTATTATAATAGCAATCAAAAGTTTGCACAGTGAAGTCCCCTAGTGGGACTAAAAAAAAAGTAAAATAAAGTTTGAAATAAATAAATGTCTCAAGTAAAAAAAATAAAACCCCCCACTTTTTCCCCTTACAAAATACTTTATTATGAAAAAAAGTAAAAAGTTACTCATATTTGGTATCGCCGCGTCCGTAAAGAACCCAACTATAAAACTATTACATTATTTAACCCACACGGTGAACGCCGTAAAAAATATAATAAAAAACAAACGCCAGAATTGCTGTTTTCTGCTCATCCTGCCTTCAAAAGAATTTGATAAAAAGTGATCAAACCGTCGCATCTACTCCAAAATGGTACCAATAAAAACTACAAGTCGTCCCGCAAAAAAATAAACCCCTCATACAGCTGCATCGGTCAAAAAATAAAAAAGTTATGGCTCTTAAAATATGGCGACACAAAAGCAAATAATTTTGAAAAAAAATTGTTTTTACTGTGTAAAAGTAGGAAAACATAAAAAAATCCATATAAATTTGGTATCGCCAGAATCGTAACGACCCGCTGAATAAAGTCATTATGTTATTTATACCACACGGTAAACGGCGTAAAATTTAGACGCAAAGAAATGGCGACATTTCTGTGTTTTTTCCGGTAGCCCACTAAAAAAGTTAGTAAAAAGTTAATAAATAAAATTATATGTACCCCAAAATGGTGCTATTATAAAATACAACTTGTCCCGCAAAAAAAAAGTCCTTATACAGCTATGTCGACGCAAAAATAAAAAAGTTAAAGATCTTTGAATGTGACCAGCACCTCGCCATGCAGTCTGCCTTTACAAACATGAAAGGATTGGTTGTTCTGAAGAGCTCACGGAATTGGAGTGTGGTACTGTAAAAGGACGCCACCATTGCAACAAATTAGTTTGTGATATTTCTTCTCTCCTAGATATTCCACGATCAACTGTGAGTGATATTATTGCAAAGTAGAAGCGTTTAAGAACCACAGCAACTCGGCCACGAAGTGCGGACCACGTAAAGTTACAGAGCGGAATCACCAAGTGCTGAGACGAATAGTGCATAAAAGTCGCCAGCGCTCTGCTTCACTCAATAACTGCAGAGCTCCAAACCTCTGGCATTAATATCAGCACAAAAACTGCGCTGGGAGCTTCATGACATGGGTTTCCATGGCCAAGCAGATGCATACAAGCCTTACATCACCAAACACAATGCCAAGCGTTGGAAAGTGGGGTGTAAAGCCGCCACCACTGGACTCTGGAGCAGTGGAAACGTGTTCTGTGGAGTGATGAATCACACTTCTCTATCTGACAGTCTGATGGATGAGTCTGGATTTGGTGAATGCCAGGAGAACCTTACCTGCCTGACTGCACTGTGCCAACTGTAAAGTTTGGTGGAGGAGGGATAATGTTATGGGGTTATTTTTCAGCGGTCGGCCTAGGCCCCTTAGTTCCGTGAAGGGAAATCTTAATGCTTCAGCATACCAAGACACTTTGGACATTTGTAGCTTCCATCTTGGTGGGAACAGTTTGGGGTTCGGCCATTTTCTGTTACAGCATGACTGTACCCCAGTGCACAAAGCAGGGTCCATAAAAGGCATGGTTGGGCAAGTTTGGTGTGGAAGAACTTGACTGGTCACATAGAGCCCTGACCACAACCCCATTGAACAACTTAGGGATGAACTAGAATGGAGATTGTGAGCTAGTCCCTCTCATCCAACATCAGTGTCTGACCTCCCAAACGCTCTTGTGAATAAATGAGCAAAAATTCTCACAGACACACTCCAAAATCTTGTAGAATGTCTTCCTAGAAAAGTGGAAGCGGGGGGGACCTACTCCTAATTAATGTCTATGGATTTAGAATGAGAGGTCATAAAAGCTCCTGTAGGTGTTATGTGTAGGTGTCCCAATACTTTTGGCACTATATTATAAGTGTGAAGGGATTTTAAAGTCATCTATGTAGTAACTGCTCAAGTTATCAGGTAGAAACTAAAACATTGAACATGAACACTGAAGAGGTCATCTTCAATCAGAAAACACGATATCATGCCGATAGAAACTACCGATAGAAACTCATTGAGTGGGACGTTCCCAAAAGAGATTCCCCAGGAATCAGTTCCTGGTATGAGACTTGCATTTTGGATTGACAACAAATGTAAAACCCCCATGAAAATAACTGAAAAGGAAAGAAAGAGCATGTGGTAAGCATGATAAGCTATCATATATAAGCAGACTTCCTGGAAACGTAATGTCACAGAAAAAACCCCATTGACGAAGAGACGCACGTGGTTGAAAATGTTTAATGTACACCATCAAGTTACAATAATAATTCATCCTGGGATGACCATTGTTACGTGAAAATATAGTAGCTTGAGACCCTAACTCTATGGAAAATTTCTATTTTTTCCCAAAAAAATGAGAAAATTAAGCGAATTACAAAAAAAAAGTCCTTACATAGAAAAGTCAAGTTTTTGGTGTAGAGAAAACATTAACAGACGCAGCTGGTCTTGGCACAAGTAGATAGTAGAACAGGTAGAGAGAAGTACAGTACATGTAGAATACATAGCAGTAATTGTAGTGCAGGTAGAGAGCATATGTGTATATCGTACAGGTAAAGAGCAGTACAAGTTCAAGACCTAATGTACAAGACAAAAGTCAATATTATCAAGCAGAATTATCTAGCTCAAGGGCATCCATGCATGGTCTTCTGGTGTTCCTTCGGTAGAGTGGGGCCGGTACAAGTTATGGAGCTCTAAAGTAGACAAGATGAACTCAGAACCGTGGGAAGTAAAATAAAAGTCCTGGACTAAAGTAAAGTAGTCTCAGAGAACTGAGAAAACGGATGACAGCCTCTAAAAAGTGGGGCCAGTCTATATGAGTACCATTTTGATAGGCAGGTAGGAGCTCAGAGGGTCGGTTCTAGATGATTCCCTGATTGCCCATCTTTAGAGAAGGAGCAAATATTAAAAGCCAAAGAAGTTGAGTCCCAAGAAAGAGGGTCTTACTTTTTTTGCTTTAAGAAACGTTACGTATATCTGTTAGGCTACATGCACATGTTAAGTAAATTGCTGCAGAACATATGCATCACAATCGCAGGAAATTCGTAGGTAAAAAAATCGCACCTTTCGTGAGGTTTTTCTATGCATTTTTTGATGCGGTATTTACGCTTTGATGTGTAAATAGGTGCGTTTTCATGTTGTGGGTTTTGGTGCGTTTTTCTTTAAAACTAGTCATAAACAATTCGCAAGCGGAAACGCAAGATAAATTGACATGCTGCGGAAATTAAAATACGCACCGCAGGCCAATTTACGCACAGAAAAAAAAAAGCAGCGTGTACATAATATTTATTGAAATCTGATTTACTTTGCTGGTACCGTGTTACGCTGTGAATTTGCCGCATGTAAAACACATCATGTGCATTCGGCCTTATGAAACTGGTGCACATTGTAGGATTACCAAAATAACTACTGTACATCACAGAATACACCCAGGGGTTATATTATCATGTAATCTACTGACAATATGGAAAAAGCTTGCATACTCACATAGCATGTTTGTCACTATCCAAAAATAGGTTCATCATGCGCTCTAGGGAACGTCACTCTATTTTAGTTAGAGGAACTCTAGTTAGAGTGGGACCTGACGATTGCCGACTGTCTGTTGATAGTAAGATCAGTTTGGAACAATGCACAATGTGCCGACCTGTCTATTCTCTAAGGATCTGCCAGATTGAGTGAGTTCAATGGGATCACCTGCTGAGGGACGCTATAAATGCTATAAGAATATTTTAAAAATTTACAATTGGGGAGATTTATGATAACAAGTGCAAAGGGGATTGTGTGTTAGGCTGGGTTCACACACCCTATTTACGGACGTAATTCGGGCGTTTTAACCTCGAATTACGTCCGAAAATACGGCTCCAATGCGCCGGCAAACATCTGCCCATTCATTTGAATGGGCTTTACAATGTTCTGTGCCGACGGTCATTTTTTTTAAAAAAAGACGCCCGCGTCAAAGAAGTGCCTGTCACTTCTTGGGACGTAATTGGAGCCGTTTTCCATTGGCACCAATTACATCCATAATGGACGCAGCGAAAAACGCCGGCAACATGCCATTACGTCTGAAATTCAGGAGCTGTTATCTCCTGAAAACAGCTCCGTAAATTCAGCCGTAATGGTCGCTGCTGTGTGAACATACCCTTAAAGAGAACCTGTCACCAGCATTTCACCTATAGAATTCCACTAAACTGGCCACTGTATTCTGCTTTGGATGAGATTCATAGATGATGTTCTCATTCTATGGACAGGGACCAGGGAGAAATTTAAGGAATTTGTGGAGATCTTGAATGCTAATGAACTAGGTCTTTTTTTCACATCCGAAATTCAAGATACTAGAATTACCTTCCTGGATATCACGATATCCAAGACTGACACAGGGCTGTTAGAAACCAACATGTATCGCAAAGAAACGGCGACCAATAGCTTACTACAATGGAAAAGTTGTCATCCAATTAATCTGAAGAGAGGGATACCGAAGGGCCAATATCTCAGGGCACGGAGAAATTGTTCGACCATCACGGACTTTAGGATATCTGCACGTGACCTTGAAAATATGTTCAGACATAGGGGTTATCCTAAGGAGGTGCTGAGAGGTGCATATCAGAATGCGTTGGGTTGTAATAGAGACGACCTGCTCAACCCTAAACCAAAAGATATGCATGAAGAACCCATTAGAGTTATTGGTACCTTTGACTCAGCTAATAGAGAGGTGAGGGAGGTCCTCAAACGCTTTTGGGGTATCCTAAAGGCAGATCCTGATGTGGGGACCCTGGTTGGGGACGCCCCGCTTATTACCTATAGGAGGGGACGCAATCTCAGGGACCGATTGGTCCATAGCCACTTACAACCTGTCACACAATGTGGCACATGGCTGGAGAATAGTGCTAGAGGGACATATAGATGTGGAACATGCAGGGCCTGCGAATCCATATTATGCAGTAAGAATTTTACAAGTACTCACACTGGCAAAACCTTTGACAACAGGTCATTCATAAATTGTAAAACAAAGGGTATTGTCTATCTCATGACATGTAAATGTGGCCTACAATACGTGGGAAAGACCAAAAGGGAATTCAGGAGAAGGATACGGGACCACATTGGTGATGTCAGAAGGAAAGTAGATACCCCAGTAGCAAGACATGTGTGGTCCTGTCATGACGGGGATGCTACATCCTTGGTTTTCCAGGGTATAGAACATGTGAGACCCCTCCCTAGAGGGGGGGACCTGGACAGGAAAATACTCCAAAAAGAGGCTGAATGGATATTCAGATTGCAGACTGTTAGCCCGCAAGGCATTAATGAACAAATCTCCTATTCGTGTTTCCTCTAGCTGCACTATTTACCTTATGTTCAGTCTGGGCGTATACAATGTACCATAGACTTCATTATAACATACCTAAACATGCTACTCTCTATCTATACCTTTGTCCTTATGCACACCATGCGGTTTTACCGCGGTTTTTTGTGTCACGTTTTTCATACAGGGCTTCATATGGGTCACTGACATTATTGGATACATACATCTTAAATACGACATGGGTTTTCTTCTTTGTTGCCAATAGTGCGCTATTGAACATTTTTTCACTAACTGCAAAAGAATCTACGTTGCGCCCTCCCTAGGTCTATTTAGTACGGGTTGGCCGCAATCTCTCTTCTACTCATGCTTATTGTGTGATGGGATACTACCCATTTTTGATCTTGGACGGATATGGGGTTTAATTATGGTACTTTGGGGAGTCAGTCTCGGAGTGAGACGACTCCCCCTACGTTTGAGTTCCTCACCATGTATTAACACGGCCCTTTTCTACAGGGCCGTATGTTACCATTATATCCACACGATGTATTCTTGTCATTTGACAATTCAGGAGCCGCGTCTAGCGTCCCCCAGTTACCATGGACGCTTTTGTCGTCCAGGAACCTCCATCGGTTGCTAGGCCCTCGGGACCCCGCCTCCGGCACGTCACTAGTTGCCGTGTAATACGCGGATTGGCGGTTTTCCAAGGGGACTACCTTTGGAGGGCGGGCTCTTAGCCTTTTTAAGCCTTTAGTTTTCCCGGCGCGTGTACGGCCAATGCATCAGTGCCGTGCATGCGTCTGGAGACTATGAATCAGCACAAAAACAGTGCTATCCAGTGCTGTTATATTGTTATCACCTCGATATTTGAAATAATCCAAATCTATCAATCCCTGAGGAAGCATCACTTTACATGTGATGATGAAACGCGTAGGATTTAGGATTTAGATAGACAATTATTAATGGCAAAGATTTAGCGTTATTATACAATAAATAGATAGGTGGTTTCTTTGGGGTGAAGGAGACATTTATCACTCCACACCACCTATCGTGTCGCAATCTCTTGCTTTAGCCTGGTCTGGCATCAACGGCTAGTAGAGCCACAATTTTATGAATTCAACCAATAAACTTACTTTTTAATCGTTCTTCCAGGCGGTGAACTAAACTGGCCACTGCTGTCAAAAGTTCATTGCGGTTATCCCCGCACCTAAACTCCTCCTCTGACTGTAAATAATGGTCTGCAAACATTTTGCGCCTTTCATGGTAATAATCCGTCAGTCTCGTTCGTTCCTCTTCTTATGCCCACCCACCACCGATAACTGGCATGCCCTGAATGCCGAAGTCATATATGGTCCAACACCCTTCCTTGCTTCATCCGGGCCTCAAATCTAGTTATTGCGCATGCAGCGCTATGGTGTCATGTTGTGCGCACTCACCAGAACAGGACATCGATGCGCAAGTGTGGGATTTCGTGTGTGCTTTGGGGAGGTGAGGAGCTGTCAATCAAAAGTAAGGAGGCGGGGCTAACTTGGAAAGGCTTGAGGAATGAAGATATGACTCTTTTCAAACGAAGATATGGCTCTTTTATGCTCATTAGCATTCGGCTCGGGAAAAAAAACAAACTGAATACTAAGGCCTCATGCCCACTTCAGTTTTTTTCCGTCAGGGTGCTATCTGTTGTTTTTTTTTTCTTATTCAAAAATTTTTATTGAGTTTTAGAACACAAAATTACAAAACATATTGGAGGGAAGGCCTCCACCCATAACTAAAAGAACAAACAAGGTCAGTGGACCAAAGCAAAAACATACAAAAAAAAAGGGAAAATCAATAATGTGCATCACATCTTGACATGAAACAGAATTGTCAGTGTACAACAGTAGCATGAATAATCATAGAGGCATAACATCAGGAGGTACAGTGAGATCGCTATCTGTTGTTTTAACTGATAGCACACTGACACATTCATTTCAATGGGGCCATGCACACTTCCGTTGTTTTAACAGAACCGTGCAGCCATTCCGTCAAAATAGGACACTCCTGCCAGTTTTTGATGGAATGGTCTCGGCCTTTTCATTTATTTGGTCGATGAAACAATGGACTGCAGACGGAAGCCATCCGTGTGCGTCCTGTGTTTCATGGAACCGTCATTATCAGCAGTGGCGGATTAAGTAGACCATAGGCCCTGGGCTGTTACCTAAACTTGGGCCCCCCTTCCGCACCATAACTATTTTTAATACTACCTTTTTGGGTAAGCATTAACAAATGGGTGTTACAATTCCCCTTGTCACAGGGCTGTGTCCCTACATACTGACAGTATCACACTGTTCAGGGACACATCCTCCTGACAAGGGGAATTGTCTATCAGTCCTGGACTGCAGAAAGACTTTTTGTGAAATACAAGGATTTCCTATAATAAACATGTCAGGAGAGGTGACAGATTCTCTATATATCTAGTGACTCACAGGTGATGACGTCTCAGATTCTAGTAGTTTTTTTCCTCTTTTCTTCTCCATCCGATCCGGAGCTCATGACGACTTCTCCCGGCCATGACCCATTTCTGCAGAATTTGCCACTCAGATGTCTGTGGCTCCTCACTTTTTCAAAATTTCCACACCTATAAACGAAAATAAAATTATCATGGTGCCACACACTGTGCCCCTAAATATAATAGCACCAAACACTGTGCGCCTGAATATAATAATACCAAACGCTGTAAAACACCACATACACACAGCCCCCTGTACATAGTGCCACACACAGCCCCCTGTACATAGTGCCACACACAGCCCCTGTAGATATTACACACCCCCATAGATAGCGCCACACACAGCCCCTGTAGATAAAACCCCCCCTATAGCTAGCACCACACACATCCCCCCGTAGAGAGCATTACACACAGCCCCCTCTAGATAGCGCCATACAACCCTCCCCCTCTTGTAAATAGCGCCACAGAGCCCCCCTGTAAAGAGCGCCACACACATACCGCTGTGGATAGCGCCACACAGCCCCCCCTTCTACATAGTGTCACACAGCGCTCCCCCCTTAGTATATAGTGCCACACAGTGCTCCCCCCTTGCATATAGGGCCACTTAGCGCTCCCCCTTGTATATAGAGCCGCATAGCGCTCCCCCTTGTATATAGGGCCACTTAATGCTCCCCCCTTGTATATAGGGCCACATAGCGCTCCCTCTTGTATATAGTGCACACACAGCGCTCCCCTCCCCCTTGCATATAGTGTAACAGAGAACTCCTCCCCTTGTATATAGTATCACAGAGCACTCCCCCCCTTTGTATGTAGTGTCACACAGCGCTCCCCTCCCCCATGTATATAGGCCCACACAGTGCTACCTTCCCCCTTATATATAGGGCCACCCAGCACTCCCCCCTCCTTGAATACAGGCACAGCGCTACCCCACCTAAAAAACTAAATATATCTTTCACTTACCTTGCTGCGTTCTCGTGGCGGCCGCTCAAGCTGAACGCATGTGAAGCCTCCGGACTAGATGCATGCACAGACCGGCGTGATGCAGTACCTCATCACACCGGCCTGCGCAGGGAGTCTTCCCAGTGCCTGATAGGCTGCAAGCCTAATGTGGCCTGCAGCCTATAATATTCGTTTGTATCTGAGGACTCAGATACAAATGAGTGTGGCTGCCGCTAGCACCAGGGCCCCCTCCGGTGCTAGCGACACCACTGGGCATAAGGGGGCCCGTGTGGTCTTGTGTGGTTCGAGCGGCCATGGGCCCCCTGGGAGCCTTGGGCCCCGGGCAGCCGCCCGAACCGCCCTAATGATAATCCGCCACTGATTATCAGCCGTACAACGGCCGACGGAAGTGCGCATGAGGCCTAAAGGTACAGAGCCTACTAAGAAGATAATTATAGGTTACATAAAAATTATTTTTTTACCCACTTCCACCAGGTGTTACTGATTTAATGGGTGAAATGCTGGTGACAGGTTTCCTTTAAAGGCAACAGTTATATTACATATTAGTGTATGTGTAGAGAGGGGACCCGTACAGGATCCCTGCTATTACTTAAAGAGTCAGGGTATGTGCACACGCTAGCTGTTATTTACGTCTGAAAAGACAGACTGTTTTCAGGAGAAAACAGCTGCCTCGTTTCAGACGTAAATGCTCCTCCTCGCATTTTGCGTGGCTTCTCTGACAGCCGTAAATTTTGAGCTGTGCTTCATGGAGTTCAATGAAGAACGGCTCAAATTACGTCTGAAAGAAGTGTCCTGCACTTCTTTTGACGAGGCTGTATTTTTACGCGTCGTCGTTTGACAACTTCCACACTAAATTATTTAAAGTGGATGTCCAGTTGAGAGCTCAAAAATTATATATATAAATGCAGTTGCCACGACCGAGTGCCACTCGGGCCTTTTGTCACGGCATCCGAGTGACACCCAATAGTTTTCACGGACCAATTCACTTTAGCAGGTGAATCGGGTGTGTGAAAACGGACACGACTTTCCGATCCGTTGAAATATAGGCATGTCCTCTCTTTCCACAGATCACAGACGGGACTCGGCCGGCACACACGGTCGGTTGCACGAGGCATAAGGCAGTATCTATAGATGTGGCTAATCTGCTATTTATTTTCCTTGGTGCTTGCTGCTTTTTAGCTCAGCTCTAATAGTCAAGAGTAGTGATCTGTGACTACAGTTTAGCTACAGTGCCTACTGGAAAATAGAAACTCACCTCCTCTCTCATCATTGGCTCAGGCTGCTGCTCTCTCCCTCCCCACTGCAGCTCTGCTTTTTCAGATTGGCTGCTGTGTTTAAAGAGACTCTGTCACCACATTATAAGTGCCCTGTCTCCTATATAAGGAGATCGGCGCTGTAATGTAGGTGACAGTAATGCTTTTTATTTAAAAAAACGATCTATTTTCACAACGTTAGGAGCGATTTTGGTTTATGCTAATGAGCTTTCTTAATGCCCAAGTGGGCGTATTTTTACTTTCGACCAAGTGGGCGTTGTACAGAGGAGTGCATGACGCTGACCAATCGGCATCATGCACTCCTCTCCATTCATTTACACTGCACTAGCGATATAGTTATATCACTATGTGCAGCCACATACACAAGCCCTAACATTACTACAGTGTCCTGATAGTGAATACACATGACCATCCAGCCTGGATGTCATGTGTACTCAGAATCCTGACACTTCTGACTCTTTTTTGTGAGATTCCAGCAACGGATACGAAATCTCGCGAGATCTCGGAGCTAAACGAGATTTGGTTTCACTTGCCGGAATCTCACAAAAAAAGATTCAGAAGTGTCAGGATTCTGAGTACACATGACGTCCAGGCTGGATGGTCATGTGTATTCATTATCAGGACACTGTAGTAATGTTAGGGTTTGTGTATGAGGCTGCGCATAGTGATATAACTATATCGCTAGTGCAGTGTAAATGAATGGAGAGGAGTGCATGATGCTGATTGGTCAGCGTCATGCACTCCTCTGTACAACGCCCACTTGGTCGAAAGTAAAAGTACGCCCACTTGGGCATTAAGAAAGCTCATTAGCATAAACTTAAATCGCTCCTAACTTTGTGAAAAAAGATTGTTTTTTTAAATAAAAAGCATTACTGTCACCTACATGACAGCGCCAATCTCCTTATATAGGAGACAGGGCACTTATAATGTGGTGACAGAGTCTCTTTAAGCACAAGCCCATCACAAGCTCACCAGGAAGTCAGGGCATGAAGAGCTGATTTTTTTTTATTACAGAAAAGACAGAATGATGTGTACTAAAGACCAGTAAACCACCAGTAGGAAAACATTATCGGGTAATTACAACACATATATAGATGGAAAAGAGTAAGGGGGGGGGGGGGGTTCTGTAAGTTTGCTTTAAAGAGGTATTTCGGTTTCAGCAATAAAACTCATTCTTTGTATAATCATAAGTTTGACAACTTTCCAATATACTTACTATATCAATTTCTCACGGTCTTCAAGATCTCTGCTTGCTGTCATTCAATAAAAAGCTTCATTGCTTATCTGTTTGGTTATATGATGGACACATAGGTGCACGGCTCATTAGTTACAGTACAGTTATCAGGACTATGTCCAGTAATGAGCTGTTCATTATAATAAAAATATTCTTTACACGAAGGACATATACATATGTTTTTCTAATCCTGCACTACCCCTTTAGACTGACTTTATACACAGAATTATTCAGCGGGTTGTTTTTTTTTTTTGCAGTCAGATGTTACATTAAAATCTGTAGTAAAATTTAAAATGCACTACAAACACTGCGTATTTGTTTGTGGCGTTTTAGTGGCCTTTTTTTTTTTTAAATCTGTATCAGTGGCCTTTTTTTTCCAAACGCAGCATGCTCTCTTATTTTTTCAGGCATATTTTTTTTACCATAGGCTTCTCTATAGGACTTCAACAAAAAACCCTGAAAAAACACATGTACAAAAGACACCAAATAAAAACCACCAGCTAAAACGCCACTAAAATCACAATAAAAAAAAACTCATATTACATTTTATTGACGCTGGCGTTTTAAAATGCATTTTTTTATGCCTGAAGTGTGAAGTGAACCTCAAAGGCATCCAATAGAAGATTAGAACAGGTAGTTACAAGTGTTCTACATCAGTGGTTCCGAACCAGTGGCTCGGGAGACACATGTGGCTCGTGACCTCCAATTGTGTGGCGCGCGATAGGATACCTGAGTTATGACCATATGCATTGGCTACAATAAGATTTACAAATTTACTAAATTGAAGACATTTCCTAACCTTTTTTTTTTTTTTAATTCTTTTATTTTTATTTTGTTATTTTGTATCACAAAACGTTCAAAGTATACACAACATAGTGCGAAAATGGCAGTGCAAAACATTCAACAGATCACAGGTCAGTTATCAGCCTCACATAAGTGCATGGGGTCACCTGAGAGTACCACGTCGCTGGAAACAAATGATTAAGGAATCTCCAATATGCACCCTGAACCCGCAGCCGTGCATGGTATTCCATAAGCGAGCGTGAGAACATGAAAAGGAGGAGAGAAAAGCAGAGACAGTAAGAGGGAGAGGATAAATAGTGAGAAAAGAAAGAAAAAAAAAAAAAAGAAGGGGGGGGGGGAACTGACCTGACACACCGGATCTAGGTGGGGATTCACGAGGCCATGATGGTCTTATATTCCTCGGTTGTTTGGAAACTAATCCATTCACGCCATGTTTTTAGGAAGGAGGCATGGGTCCCCTTCATTGATTCCATGAGGTCCTCCATTCTTTTGATCTCCTGGATCTTGCCGAACCACATGCCCACTGTCGGAGGACAGGACTGTCTCTACAGTGCAGGAACACCCGGCCTGGCTGCGTTCACCAGGTGTCGAACTACCGAGCGTCTATACGAGGACAGGGGGACCTCACACAAATGAAGCAGGAAGAGGCCCGGGGATCGCGGGAGGGGAAAATCCGTAAATTTTGAGGAAATGCGCCACACCTCGGACCAGAACCTAGTCAGGAGTGGGCAGTCCCAGAAAATATGCATGATTGTACCCACATGGTCCCCACATCTCCAGCATAATGGCGAAGCCGCCGGGATCATTGCATGCAATCTGGAAGGCACCCTGTACCAACGGGGCAGAATCTTGAACCCTGCCTCCTGACCGTTGGTAATCCTAAAGGAGGATGAGAGGTGCCCATTAACTTTGACCTGAGCTGACGGGGAGGAGTAGAGACCAGAGATTCAGGACATCATATGAGTCCCTATTCCTATATGTTGTAAAGTGGCCAACATAAAGTCCCAACTGACCATGTTGAATGCCTTTTCCGCGTCCGTTGACAAAAAACAAATGGGGAGTGACGAGACTGCCGCCTGGTACATTATGTTAATTGCTCGCGTGGTGTTATCCCTCGCTTCCCGTAAGGGCATAAAAGCCACTTGGTCAGTATGTATCACGGTTTGAAGGAGCGGAGACAGCCGATATGCCAGAATCTTCGCAAAGAGTTTCAGATCTACATCCAATAGAGAAATAGGACGATAACTCTTGCATAGGGATGGGTCCTTCCCTTCCTTGGGTATAACCGTGATGTGTGCCCTCAACGTATCCCCAGGAATGGAGCCCCCCTCGGTAAGCGAATGAAAGGCCCGGATGAAATGAGGTGTGAGCACGTCTGAGTAAGTCTTATAGTACGGCAGGGACAGGCCATCCGGTCCCGGGGCCTTCCCCGTGGGCGAGTCTTTCAGTGCCCATGACAACTCCTCTGGGGAGATGGGGGCCTCTAATATCGTCCATTGGGATGGATTTCATCCCGGAGGATCGAAGATACTCCTCGATCTTCTCCAGTTGACTACCGCCATCTTGTGAGGAGGGTGCCTTTGGGAGGTTATAGAGAGAGTGATAATAGGCATGGAAGGTCTCTGAAATGTCATGTGGGAGTTGCAGTCGTTTATTATATGTGTCTAGGATGTGCGGGACGTATGTACGTGAGCGGAGGGCACGGGCCAAGGTCCTACTGGGTTTATTACTGAATTCGTAAAAATGTCTTCTATGTTTAACTAGGGTGGCCTTCGACTTGGCAAGACAGAATGAACGTACCTGCTCCCTCAATTGCCCCAATTCTGCCCATAATAACTGGTCCTGTGATACCTTATGGGACTGTTCCAGTCTATGTATGCGGGACAATAGGTCTCTAAGGTGGGCTGTCCGCTCCTTCTTGAGTTTGGCTCCCATTCGTATAAGGAAACCGCGCACCACACATTTATGCGCCTCCCATATACAAAACGGATCCATCCCCGGTGTGTCGTTTTTATCAAAATACTCCACCAGGTCTCGGCGTACTTCGGAGACCACTGTCGTATCCTGTAGGAGCGACTCGTTCAGTCGCCACTGCCAGGAGTGAGGATGGGCCATTGGACGAGCTAAGGTGAGGGTAATAAGGGCATGGTCAGATATCGTTATGTCATCTATTGAGGATGATGTAAAGCTAGGGAGATGTGCATGACGCAGGAAAAAGTAATCCAACCTAGAGTAGGAATTGTGTGGTGCCGAGTAGTACATGTAGTCCTTGACTGAGGGATGCATAACCCGCCACGCGTCAACAAGTTGATGTTCATGCAGCAATCGTCGTATACGACGATGCGCTGCCCTGGGTAGGGAGGAGTGCCCTCGTGATGTGTCTAAGACGGGGTCTAGGGTGACATTTAGATCCCCCCATGACTAGGGTGCCTTCCAGGAAGCCATCTAGAGCCCTCAAAACTCTGTCCAGGTAGGCGACCTGACCAGAGTTAGGGAGATAGTATGAGGCCAGTGTGTACAGTGCATTATCCAACTTACCCTTCACAAAAAGGTACTGTCCCGCTTCATCTGCGCAGGTATCCACGTGTTCCCAGTGAAGGGAACGGGAGACCAGGATGGAGACTCCCTTGGTCTTGGAGTCAGATGATGCACTATGATACCCATCGGGGTAGTTGGCGTCTGTGAGCTTCGGGATGCAGTCTGCCCGGAAGTGAGTTTCCTACAGAAAGGCCACGTGCACTTTTCTTTTCCACAGAAGACGGAGAATGGAGGACCTCTTTTCCGGAACATTCAAACCCTGTGCATTTAGGGAGACAACGGTAATGTCAGACATGGTAGCAGAGTTTTTCGGGATGGACAGAGGGGGAAGGGGAGGGAAAGAAGAAGAAAAAGAGAAAGAAGAAAAATAATGAGTGTATTCAAAGCAAGCTCTCTAAAGTCGGAGTACAATACCTCTCCACTACTCAACGTGAGCTGTGTCGCCCGCAGAAAACCTTCAAACACGACACAGCTACACGGAACCCTAATAGGGAACGAGGAAAGACCGGAGTGCGGTAACAACGTGTCAGCAAGTAAAGTGTTAACTAGATAATTCAATTAACTAAAGTGCCTCGAAGCCCCGGACTCACCCTATCAACAGTTAACATTCCCAGTATCCACCTTCCCCTACGTGATGACACAGATTAGGCAGGTGAAACAGGTAGAGCAGCTGAATTACTTAAAACATCCCCCAACAGGTGTGAACCATCCCGCCCCCCCCCCAGACCCACAGCAGCTCAACTAGCTATATGGCAGTTCCAGCAATGCATTCCTGACAGTCCTCCAGGAACCCTATGGGAAAAAGAGAGAAGGAAAAGGCGAAAAGCAGTACAGGAAAATGTCCACATAAAAGGCGTCAGCGAACATTCAGTCCCTCTGCGGCGAGTGTCGTCCAGGGGGATGGAGGTCAACGGGCCCTGACCCTCGGCCTCTACGTGGAGGTCGACGTTCCGAGGTTCGGGTGGCTCCGCTCCAGGTCGATTCGGCTGACGGGACCCATAATCCGGGTACGGGCCTCCTCTGGGAGCGAATGGTGCCGGCGGTTCGGTCCAGTCTGGTAACCGCACTGGTGAGGTCTCCAAGAACCGGAATGCTTCCTCCAGGTCGTCAGGGGAGCGGACTGCGAATGACATTCCCTGCTTGCGGAGGATGATGTGGAAGGGGTGTCCCGTGTATGTTGCGCCTGCTGCCTTTGTTGCTTCCAATAATGGGCGGACAATTCTGCGCATGGAGAGTGTCAATCTGGATACATCTGGCAGGACTGTGATGTTGGTTCCGTTGAACGGTACAGCCCCTTTTTCCCAGGCTCTTCGGGCAATCTCCTCTTTCTGCTTGTAGAAATGCACTCTACATATAACATCCCTGGGTCGGTTGCCGTCTCCATTCCGGGGACTTGCCAGTCTGTGAACTCTGTCCATCTCTATGGGCATATCCTGCGGGCGCTCCAGGAGCTTGTTGAAAATGTGGGTCACAGCATCGTATAGTCCATCGGGGGGTACAGACTCAGACAAATCCCTCAGTTTCAAGTTGTTACGCCGCCCCCTGTTCTCAACATCATCCAAGTGTAGGGAGAGGTCTCGGAGTTGCGTAGCTTGGGTAGCCAAGGACTGGGAAAGGACCGATATGTCCAGGGAGTCAACGGAGTGCTGGTGCTCTAAAGTGTCTACTCTCGCGGCCAGGGCACGTATATCTTGCGTGACCTCCCCGATGGCCCTGTCGTGTTTCTCCTCTAGTCATGCGAGGCGGAGGTCCAAGTCAGTTTTAGTGGGCAATACCCTGACCATCTCCGATAGTTCTGCCAGGGTCCGTTCCATGGAGGGCGGGGGGCCCAGGGGCAGGCCTGCGTGGTGATCCCGTGTGCATTGGCGGGGTGGGGAGGGGGTCTCTCGGAAAATGACCGGCAGCCCCTGGCTCTGCTGGCTGTCTGGCACGATTGACGGCCTCTGGGCTGGTGGTGGTGGCGGCGCCTCGTGTACCCTGCCCCTCTGTGGCAAGTTAGGGGCCTCGTGTCTGGTAACTGGCTGGTGATGAATGTGGAGGACGGGGATTGCCACTGTCTGGGCCGGTGGAGGTGGCCCTGTGCTTTCTGCCCCACACTGACCTCTGTCTGCCGGCTGCATCTCTCCTCCAGGGTCTCTAGTGCAGGCGCCGAGCTGTGGCTGGCACGAGGGGGAAAAAGGCGGGGTGTGTCCCCGCGGCGACGGAGAAGGCTGGTTGCGGCCTACTGGAGGGGACGAGGAGGACCGCTGTGGGGTGCCTTCTTGCTTGGACCGGAGGAACCGGCCGATGGACGGGGTGCTCGATGTGTCCGGGAGGTGCCGACGGTGTTTCCCCCTTGTCATACTGGTTCAGGCGGCTGGCGAGTATGCCCTATCGGGCGATTTTCGGCGGAGTGAGTCCGGAGCTGCAGTCGCACGCGTCCTCACACCGCCATGCCTAAGCCACGCCCCCTTCCTAACCTTTTAACCGTGCCAATTCGATTGGTATAATACATATTTTCTTCTGTTTGTACAATTTAAAACATGAAATATCACTGGTACCACTTTCTTCACTTCCGCTACTTGTTTCTCCATATTTGGAATGTGGCTCGCGACCATCACTCCTTTTAATGTGTATAAATGTATATTCTTTTTTTTTTTATTAGTTTATGCTGTACTACTTTTTACAAAGAATAAAACTATGTTATAAAAAAAAATTGGTGGCGCCATATTCGGAGAGTCATAACTCAATTTTTCTGTCAATAGAGCGGTCAGAGGGCTTTTTTTTGTGGCGAGAGCTGTCGTTTTTATTAGTACCATATTGGGTTGCATACAACTTTTTATCCGTTTTTAATTTATTTTTGGGGGTAAGCGAGGTGATCAAAAAAGGTAAGCGTTGGAATTGTATTTCTTATTGTGTTCTCCTGGCGGGTTAAATAATGTGATATTTTACCAATTCTGAATTTTACGGATGCGGCGGTACCAAATAGGTTAACTTTTTTATTGCCTACATTATTTTTTGGGAAAAATTAAAAAAGGTGTTTTTTTTCACTTTTAGTTGTTTTAATTTTTTTATATTATAAAAAACATGAATAATTTTTTACCTATTTGTTTTAGTTCCTTTAAGAGACTTTACCATGCGATTGTTAGATCGCTCATGCCATACACTGCAATACTTATGTATTGCCTTTATATGTTCCCCACTTTTAAGCCTGGCCTCTAGCAAGGCTTAATAGTAGGGTACTGATGGCAAACCTGGGTGGCATCAATAGGCCTCCAGCTGCAATGGCGACCTATCGGCACCCCGTGATTTCTCCTAACCGTTCAGATGCTCTGGTCGCTATTGACCGCGGCATCTAAGGGGTTGAAAAACTGGGATCGAAGTTATCTCTGATCCCAGCCATTGCAGGTGGGTTTCATCTGTTTTAAACAGCCGACACCCGCTGCGTATGGTGCAGGCTCAGCTACTAAACCTTTGCAATCTTTGAGTAGCGTACATCAGACGTACCTGTATATCGGATGTCGTTAAGGGGTGAATAACTTTTTTTCTTTTTAAATGGGGAAAAAAAAAAACTACAAAAATATACATGTATCGCCGCATCCATAACGATCCTATTACAATATAACGTTAGTAATGGTAGTGGGTCTCAGAATATGGTGGTAAACTATTATTTTAACAAATTGTTTTTATTTTGTAAAAATATGAAAAAATTATATATATTTGGTATTGCTGTAATTTTATTAATTCGCAGAACACAGTTGAAATTTTATTTATACTGCCAATTAGGCCTCCCACACACGAGCGTGTTTGGTCCGTGATATACAGAATTTTTGCAGCGAGACTTTTTTTTCGATTACCGGTGGATCCTGCGTGTCAGACACGCAGAACCCGCCGACACTGAACTCGTCAGGTCTGCAAGACTGACGGATTCAGTGTAAAATGAGGGCTACAGCTGTTTCGTAAAGAGAATACAGAACAGCTGTATCTCCGAAAGTAAAATTATTTCTTTGATAAAGATGAATTACAAAGTTAGGCCCCATTCACATGGCGTTTGTGCTATCCGCCGAGCGTATACGTTTTTAAACACTAAAAAAGTATTGAAACGTATAGCTCGGCGTATACATAGACTTTAAGGGTATGTTCACACGGCCTATTTGATGCAGTTTTTCGAGCCATAAACGCCTCAAAAAATAGTTGAAAATACAGGGGCTGAACGCCTCCAAACATCTGCCCATTGATTTCACTGGGAAAAACAGTGTTTCGTTCCCAGGGGGCGTTTTTTTACGCGGCCGTTTGTAAAAACGGCGTTTAAAAAACTCCCCGTAAAAAAAGAAGTGCATGTCACTTCTTGTGCCGTTTTTAATTGTCTGAATAGAAAAACAGCTCCAAAAACGGGCGTAAGAAACGCATCAAAAAAACGGATGACGCATAAAAAACGGCTGAAAATCAGAGGCTGTTTTTCATGAGGGTATGTTCACACAGTGTTTTCACTGATTTCAATGGGAAATACAGAGTTCTGTTCCGACGAGACATTATTTTCCGCCACATTTTTAAAAAAAAGGCGCGTAAAAAGAAGTGCATGTCACTTCTTGAGCCGTTTTTTATGGACAACAGAAAAACAGCCTTAAAAAAACGCTGCAAAAAAACACTAGTTTGATTAAAAGACTGCTAAAAACCTTGAGAACAGCTCCGTATTTTACATGTTTGCCGTGTGTACATACCCTAATAGGTCCAACGTAGACCGAAATAGCATCCGTTTGGTCTATGTTTGTCATGGTTTAACCCCTTAGTGACCAGGCCATTTTAGGCCCTAATGACCAAGCTATTTTATTCGTTTTTCTATAGTCGCATTCAAAGAACTATAACTTTTTTATTTTTTTCGTCTACATAGCTGTATGAGGACTTGTTTTTTACGGGATTAGTTGTACTTTTTAATAGCACCATTTTAGGGTACATATAATTTTTTTATTAACTTTTTTTGGTGGGGGGGATTATAAAAAAAAACTGAAATTCCGCCATTGTTCTATGCGTTTTTAAATTGACGCTGTTCACTGTGCGGCGTAAATAACATGTTACCTTTATTCTATGGGTCGGTACGATTACGGCGATACCACATATGTAGAGGTTTTTTATGTTTTACGACTTTTGCACAATAAAAACACTTTTGAACTAAAATTATTTGTTTTTGCATCGTCGCTTTCCAAGAGCCGTAACTTTTTTATTTTTCCATCAATTTAGGCTTGTTTAGGCTTGTTTTCTGCGGGACGAGACGTAGTTTTGATTGGTACTGTTTTGGGGTGCATGGGACTTATTGATTCATTTTTATTATGACTTTTTTTGGGGGCAATGGAAAAAAATTGCAATTTCGCCATTGTTTTTTGCGTTTTTTTTTTACGGTGTTCACCTTGCGGTTTAAATTACATATTAACTTTATTAATGGAGTCATTACGGTCGCGGCGATACCATATATGTGTACTTTTATTTATTTTTTACACTTTTACTAAATAAAACCACTTTTTATGGAAAAAAATGGATTTATTTTTTTACTGTAATTTTTATTAATAATCTTTATTTCACATTTATTATTTATTTCATTAGTCCCACTAGGGGACTTTACTGTGCGATCTTCAGATCGCTGCTATAATGCTCTGGTATACTTCGTATACCAGAGCATGATTGCCTGTCAGCGCCTCCTAAGGGTATGTGCACACACACTAATTACGTCCGTAATTGACGGACGTATTTCGGCCGCAAGTACCGGACCGAACACAGTGCAGGGAGCCGGGCTCCTAGCATCATACTTATGTACGATGCTAGGAGTCCCTGCCTCTCGCAGGACAACTGTCCCGTACTGTAATCATGTTTTCAGTACGGGACAGTTGTCCTGCAGCGAGGCAGGGACTCCCAGCATCGTACATAACTATGATGCTAGGAGCCCGGCTCCCTGCACTGTGTTCGGTCCGATACTTGCGGCCGAAATACGTCCGGCAATTACGGACGTAATTAGTGTGTGTGCACATACCCTAACAGGCATATGTCCAGGGCAGACCTGGGGGCTTTTATCAAGCCCCCGGCTGCCATGACAACCCATTGGAGACCCGCGATTGCATTTGCGGGCCGCCGATGGGTGACAGAGGGAGCTCACTCCCTCTGTAAACAAGTTAAATGCCGCTGTCGCTATTGACGGCGGCATTTAGAGCAGGATCTCAGCTGTCAACAGACAGCTGAGCCCCGGCTCAAGCCTGCACGGGAGACCCGTGCAGGACTTAGACTAGGCTCACGTGAAAAGGCGTCAGCCTAGCCTAAGGCCCCTTAGTGACGAACGTGAAAAGGCGTATTGTTGGTCACTAAGGGGTTAATGGTGGGATATTGTTTTTTAAAGCACTGAAAAGTGTAGTCTGCTACGCTATTCTGTACTTTAAAAAAAAAAAGGTATACGCGACGTAGCTTTTTTTGCATTGATCTCAATGGACGACGTATGCAAATGTAATGCTATACGTGTGTAACTGTTTACATACAGTAAATCCACCAGTTGATCAGTGTTCACTTTAAAAAAAACAAAAAAAACCGTATACTTTGTTTAAGTAAAAAAAACGGACAATCGTAAACCGATGTAGGAGTATATGCTAAACGTACACGCTATAAAAAACAGACGAGAACAGAAAATTATACACGTTTGTATAAGTTTTCAAAGGTCCACGTTTTTAATTAAAAAATGATACGCTCGGCGGATAGCACAAACGCGATGAGAATGGGGCGTAACACTAAACACATTGACTCATCTATTTATCACAAATAAATAACATCCTCAAAAAAGCGTCCATAGCCATTTTATGCGCCAGGTGGGGGCCTAGTATGACGTACACCTCTGTATGACATATGCTAAGGTACAGGCCCTTTACGTTTGGCATAAGTGGGGAGATTTACCTAGCATTTATGACAAACCTTAGGCTGGGTTCACACAGAGTTTTTTGCAGGAGGAAAATCTGCCTCAAAATTCCGTTTGGAATTTTGACGCAATTTTCCTCTGCCTGCACGCTGATTTTCGCCGCGGGCCTAAAATGCCGCGAAATACGCTTTCTCTGCCTCCCATTGATGTCAATGGGGAGGTCAGAGGCAGAGGCATAAACACCCGAAGATAGGGCATGTTCATTCTTTGTCTCGCGAGGAAAAAACGCCTCCACCTCCCATTGAAATCAATAGGAGGCATTTTTGGCCGTTTTTTGGCGCGTTTAGCGGCGCTGTTTCTGTGTCAAAAACTCAAGTGTGAACTCCCCCTAAAGGAAAGATTTGGTGTGAGCAGAGCTTAACATGTATTTACATAGTGACTCAAATGTAACGTGGATTATAGTTGCATAACATGTTCAAAGATGAAGAACTGAAGCAATGCAGAGCCACATCATAGAAAATAACAGTTAGTCACCCCCTTTCCACACCTTGACAAAATAAGAGTACGTAAAGGACCTGATGTAACTGGCGCACTCTGATCCCGGCAGTTAACTCCCTCAGTGCCAGTCAAGCCTGCGATCCCAGTGCGTTACAACAGGGAAGACCCCATTGTAGTCATGAGCGCTGGGGCTGGCGTCACGATTGAGACCAGATAAAGGTCCCCATGCACTGAGGGAATACAGGTATCCTCATAAACGTCACAACTTGTACTACAAATATATGTTTGTTGTTGGTGAGCGATTAATAGCGATAAAGGAAAAGACAAAGCATGCTTGTCCCTCATAATTCAAGAAAAAAAAAATATATATATAAATTAATATGCAAAACATAATAAAAAAAAATTGTAATTTCTTAAATGGCAAGATGGAAAATCCAAATATTCTGCGTGGTCCTGAAGATCAAAAACTGGCCCCGTTCTCACAGCGTGTTTTTGATGCATAAGGGCTTGTGCACACGTATCGGAATTGCGTATTTATCATCCAGAATTGCGGACGGAAAATACGCAGTAGAATACAGTAGAGGCAAAGAGTGTACGATTGAACAAACGTCATCCGGACGCTGCAGAAAAATTCTGTCCTGAAATTCACCTGCGGTGCGTAATTGTAGTTCCGCAGCACGTCAATTCTTGTTGCAGAATGTGGACTGAATTCCCGTGTTTTTTGATGTACCGCAGCAAAAAACACAGTAAAAAACACATGAAATGGTGCGGATTTTACGTAGTGGATGATCTGCTAGTTGGTGAATATGCTTAAGACATTTTCTGCAGCAAATCCGTTACGTGTGAGCAAGCCCTAAACTGCGTAAAAATCAGCGCCAAAAAAATATTACAAAAATTCCTCTATTGTTTCCCCTAGGAAAAACCGGCATTTTTCCTCAGGGCAAAAATAATTAAAAAAAAGGTGTTATAAGTGTTGTGCCCTATCTTGCAGGAGGCAGGTAAAAAAGATAAATGTGAGGGTATAGTTCACACTAAGTTTTTTGACAGGTAGAACAAATCTGGTTCAAAATTCCCTTTTTGAAACAGTTTTTTAATCGCCAGTGTCTTTTTAAGGGCTGATTCAGACGACCGTGAATTGCGTCCGTGCAGGCCGCGTGGTTTTCACGCGGCACGCATGGACCAATAGAAGTCTATGGGCCAGTGCAGACAGTCCGTGCTTTTTGCACAGCGTTTGTCCGCTGCGTAAAAACCGCGGCACGATCAATATCTCCGCGTATTTCGCGCATCACGCACCCATTGAAGTCAATGGGTGCGTGAAAACCACGCAGGACGCATGGAAGAACTTCCGTGCGAACTGCCTGATTCGCGCAACAGCTGTCAAAAGGATGAATGTAAACAGAAAAGCACTACGTGCTTTTCTGTTTACAAACATCCAAATGGCGTGTCATAATGATGGCGGCTGCGAGAAAACCATGCAGCCGCGCATCATATGATGTTGCCTTACGGAGCAGGTAAGGCTTTTGCGCAGGCAAAACGCAGCGTGTTTTGCGTGCGAAAAAAAGCCACGGACGACTGAATCAGCCCTTGTGCTGTATTTTTTTTTTGCCTGCGGCTGTTGAATCTAATGCAAAGACATGCTCCAAACGAGCGCCACAGGGATTTTTCTACCTCCCATGAATTTCAATAGGTCAGAGGCAGAAACCGATCAAAGAAAGAGAATGCCATTTTTTTTTTTTAGTGAGCGGCCAAAGTCCACCCGGGGGAAAAAACCAAACCACCTCTTCCTCCCATTGAAATCAATGAGGAGTGATTTGGGGCATTTTTTGGCACGGATTTCCGCATCAAAAAAACACTGCGTTAGCGGACCCAAAGGGTTACTTCACAAGGAGTTTTTTGGCACTCATTTTGACACAGAAACAGCGCCAAAAAAGGGCTCAAATTACCCCCCGTTGTATTTCAATGGGAGGCAGAGTACATTTTTCCAGGGCGGATATTGGCCGCTCGCGGAGGAAAAAAAAAAGTGGCGTGTTATTTCTTAACCTGGTTTCAGCCTCTGACCTCCCCTTAGGCTATGTTCACACGGAGTATTTTGGGGGAGGAATATCTGCCTCAAAATTCCGTTTGGAACTTTGAGGCAGATATTCCTCTCCCTGCACGCCGATTTTAGCGGCGATTTTCGCGCCGTTTTTCGCCCGCGGCCATTGAGCGCCGCGGGCATAAAACAGCGAGATATACGCTTTCTCCTGCCTCCCATTGAAGTCAATGGGAGGTCAGAGGCGGAAGCGCCCGAAGATAGGGCATGTCGCTTCTTTTTCCCGCGAGGCAGTTTTACTGCTCGCGGGAAAAAGACGCCGACGCCTCCCATTGAAATCAATGGGAGGCGTTCTCGGGCCGTTTTTGCCGAGTTTTGCGACGCGGTTTCCGCGTCAAAAAACTCGGCAAAATACCCCGTGTGAACATAGCCTTAAAATAAATGGGAGGCAAAAAAAACAAAAAACAACTGCGCACGGCACTCATTTCTGAGCTTTTTTTCCCCCTGACCCTTGCATTAGATTCAAGGCCATGGGCGGAAAAAAAAAGTTCAGGCAGTTCAAGATCTGCCTCAAAATTCCTTAAAGAGGTCGTGAATTACCGGACACCAGAGACCTCCTAAGCTCAGTAGTCATGGGGTCGTCTGGCATGGGGCGGTTTTTCATACAGATAAGCCGTCCCGACACTCGTCAGCTGCCTCCGAGCACCGGACATCCATGGCAGAAGCAGATGCTCCGGTCACATCCGGTACCTGCCGGAGCAGCTGATCAGTGCGGGATACTGGACCAGCACTGATCATTTACTGATGACCTATCAGGTGGCTAGGTCATTAGTTCTCCGGTAGTGGACAAACCCTTTAACCCCTTCCCGCACCTTGACGTTAATGCACGTCAATGTGTGCAGTAACTTCGCGCACCTTGACGTGCACGAACGTCAGTGCTTTGACAGTTAACCGCCGCGCGGCGCTACACCGCAGCGGCGGTTAACTGTGCAGGGTGTCTGCCCTGCACTCCCCATTGCCGATCAGCGGCCTGTCGCTGCTGAAATCGGCAATTAACCCCTTCGATGCGGTTGTCGATTGCGATCACCACATTGAAGAGGTTTACAGCGGATCGGCAATTAACCCCTTCGATGCGGTGGTCGATTGCGATCACCACATTGAAGAGGTTTACAGCGGATCGGCAGCCCCCCACATGCATTTGCGGGGGCTGGCGATCCTTCTCACGGCAACCAGAGGCCAGACAATGACCTCCGGGTTGCCATGTACGGAAGCCTCGGAGGAGCAGCCTCCGGCCGGTCCTCCGATGCTTCCTGTCAGTGTGACAGTTACGTCACAATGACAGTTAGAACACATTTCACTCCGTGTGTAGTGTAATGTGTTCCAGCAGCGATCAAAGCTGCAAGTCTAAGTGTCCCCTAGTGGGACAAGTAAGAAAAGTAAAAAAAAGATAATAAAAATGTTTTTAAAAAGTGTAAAAATAAAAGTTATAAGTGACATAAACAAAGAATGCTTTTTTTCCTATAATAAGTCTTTTATTATAGGAAAAAAATTAACCCGTTATAAAAAGTACACATATTTGGTATCGCTGCGTTCGTAACGACCCCAACTATAAAATTGTAATATTATTTTTCCCGCACGGTGAACACCGCGAAAAAAATAAACGAAAAACAGTGCCCGAATCACAATTTTTTGGTTGCCAACCCTCCCAAAATATACAATAAAAAGTGATCAAAAAGTCGCATGTACGCCAAAATGGTACCAATACAAACTACAACCCGTCCCACAAAAAACAAGCCCTTACACCGCGTTTTTGACGGAAAAATAAAAAAGTTATCGCTCTCAGAATATGGTGACAAAAAATAATTTATTTTATAAATAAGTTATTTTATTGCACAAACGCTGCAAAACATAAAAAAATGATATACATATGGTATCGCCGTAATCGTACCGACCCGCAGTATAAAATATGGTCATTTATAGCCCAGGGTGAACGCCATAAAAAAAAAGAATAAAAAACATTGTCAGAATTGATGGTTTTTGGTCACCCGGCTTGCCAAAAAATGGAATAAAACGTAATCAAAAAAATTTCTGGTACCCCAAAATGGTACCAATGAAAACAACAGATTGTCCCGCAAAGAATAAGCCCTCACACGGCTCCGGTGGAGAAAAAATAAAACAGTTCTGGCTCTCAGAATATAGCGATACAAAATGTGCAGAGCGTTCCAAAAGCAGATAAGATCGGGCGCCATTTATCAGTGCGACACCGGCCACATATCTGCGGATTATTATTTATTTACTGCATTATTATACCCTCTTATTATACCCTGATGTACCCCGCACAGATAACATATACTCTGATGTACCCCGCACAGATAACATATACCCTGATGTACCCCGCACAGATAACATATGCCCCCACATTATAAACTGAAACACCATTAAAACCCCAAACAGAACTACTACCAAGCTACATCTGCGCCCCAAAAGCCAAATGCCGCTCCCTCCCTTCTGAGCCCTGCAGAGTGCCCAAACACCAGTCTACGTCCACTGATATGGCATCGCCATACCCAGGAGAACCCGGTTCATATTTTATGAGGTATTTGTCTTCAGTGGCACAAACTGGGCATAACATAGTGTTGGGGGTGATGTATGGAGCTTCTCACGTGAAAAATAAAGAATTTAAAACGGCAAAATCGCTGTTTTTTGGTCACCTTGGCTCTACCTAAAAATGTAATAAAAAGTGCTCAAAAAGTTGTATGTACCAAAAAGTGGTACCAATAAAAACGACCGCTCGTCCCTCAATAAATAAGCCCTCATACCGCTCTATTGACTGAAAAATAAAAAAGTTGTGGCTCTTGGAACGCGGGGAGGAAAAAACTAAAAAGGAAAAGAAAAAATGGATCAGTCCAGAAAGGGTTAATTACTTTATAATTAAAAAACATTTATGACCTCATGTGGGGTATTGCCGTACTCGGGAGAAATTGCTTTACAAATGTTGGGCAGCTTTTTCCCCCTTTATCCTTTGTGAAATTGAAAAAATGCAACATTTTAGTGGAAGAAATGTCAATATTAATTTTCACGGCCTAATTCTAATAAATCCTGCAAAAGACTTGTGGGGTCTAAATGCCCACTATATCCCTAGATAGATTCTTTAAGTGGTGTAATTTCCACTTTTGGGGGGCTTCTGCTGTTTTGGCCTCTCAGGGGCTTTGCAAATGCGACATGGCACCCAAAAACCATTTCAGCTAAATGTGAGCTCCAAAAGACAAATAGCGCTCCTTCCCTTCTAAGACCTGCTGTGGGTACAAACAGCAGTTTATTACTACATATGGCATATTTCCGTAATCGGAAGAAATTGTTTTACAAATGTTGGGGTGCTTTTTCTCCTTTATTCCTTGTAAAAATTAAAAATGGCTACCTTTTTTCAGAAAAAAAGTAGATTTTTACCTCTACAGAATAATTCCAATGAATTCAGCAAAACAACTGTGGGGTCAAAATGCTAACTTTACCCCTAGAAAAATTCCTTGATGAGTGTAGTTTCCAAAATGGGGTCACTTTCCGGGGGTTTCCACTATTTTGTTCCCTCCAGTGCATTTCAAACGCGACATGGCACTGAAAACTATTCCAGCAAAATCAGAATTTCGAAATCCAAATGGTGCTCCTTCCCTTCTGAGTCCTCCTGTGGGTCCAAACAGCAGTTTATTACCACATATGGAGTATTGCTATAATCGGGAGAAATTGCTTTACATATGTTGGGGTGTTTTTTCTCTTTTATTCCTTGAAAAAATAAAAAATTTCTACATTTTTTCAGAAAAAAAGTAGATTTTCATCTTCACATACGAATTCAAATAAATTTAGCTTCCAAAATGAGGTCACTTTTGTTTTTTTTTATTGTTTTGGCCCCACAAGACCTCTTCAAACCTGACATGGTACCTAAAATATATGCTAAAAAAAAGGCGGCCCCAAAATCCACTAGGTGCTCCTTTGCTTCTGAGGCCTGTATTTCAGTAAATTAGCGCACTAAGGGCCACATGTGGGATATTTCTAAAAACTGCAGAATCTGGGCAATAAATAATAAGCTACATTTCTCGAGTAAAACCTTCTGTGGTATAGATTTTTTTTTATTACAAATGAATTTTGTAAAACAAAAAATGAAATTTGTAACTTTCACCTCTACTTTGCTTTAATTCCTGTGAAACGCCTAAAGGGTTAAAACACTTTCTGAATGCTGTTTTGAATACTTTGAGGGGTGCAGTTTTCAAAATGGGGTGATTTATGGGGAGTTTCTAATATATAAGGCCCTCAAAGCCACTTCAGAACTGAACTGGTTCTTGTAAAAATCGCCTTTTTAAATTTTCTTGAAAATATGAGAAATCGCTGCTAAAGTTCTAAGCCTCGTAACGTCCTAGAAAAATAAAAGTATGTTCAAAAAACGATGCTAAAGTAGACATATGGGAAATGTTAACTAGTGACTATTTTGTGTGGTATTACGATCTATTTTACAAGCAGATACATTTAAATTTAGAAAAATGCAAATTTTTGCAAATTTTCTTCAAATCTTGGTGTTATTTACAAATAAATATTGAATTTATCGACCAAATTTTTTCCCTAACATAAAGTACAATATGTCACGAGAAAACAATCTCAGAATCACTTGGATAGGCAAAAGCATTCCGGAGTTATTACCACATAAAGGGACACATGTCAGATTTGAAAAATCGGCTTCGTCCTGAAGGCCAAAACAGGCTCAGTCCTGAAGGGGTTAAAAGGGAAGGTGTCATGAATTTTTTTTATCATATTGCTTTTAATATAATATTTTCAAAAATTGTATTTCATTGTGCTTCTCGGCCTTTTGGCTAAGATGAAGTGTAGTACCTGTTCAAGCTGAGGTTAGTAATCATCCCTGCCGGTGGTACAGCGGTTATCGTAGGGGGATGACAGAACGCCAAGGTGAGGGCAGGGAACCACAACGGTCATCGCTCTGGTGTACGCATTTGGTTTAAAGGTACCATTTGTAGGTGACCAGGCGAACGCCGGATCGAGGAAGCCCGAGTTGCTATGTGCCCCAGGGCTGGTGACCCTGGGGTGCCCTAACTCAGAGGGTGGGATCCCACGGAGTGTAGGCACATTTGCACGCACTCCCTTTCACACTATATGAGTACACACCTTTATTCTCCCGGCCTTCTGGCTGGGAGATGAGGAATTTTTATACCTGGCGGATGTCCAGGCTGTATCACAGCGCACATCCACTTATTTAATTTTGTTTTTTCACTGTGTGTTTGTCACAGGATTTCGGATGCAGTGCCCTTTTGGGACCCTTCCAAGGTCTAGGGGGGAAAATGTGTGGCCTTCTTGTTCCTTTTTCCCCTGCAACCCGGCCTCCCTTCTTCGAAAGGGAGGTGCAAGTAGACGCAGGCTCCAAGGTGGACACTGGGGTGGCAGCCCAGGTAGAAGCCCTGGAGTATTGTTGGGTCTCCCTAAGCTTCGGCAAGGGGGGGGGGGGGGGGGGATTATCGATCCTCTTGGCCTAAGGCTTGGAGGGTCAGGAAATTGTTATGCGGGGCCTCTCTCTTTTAAGAGAAGGGCTGTGATAGACCGCATCCTTGTGCACTTTTTGTGTGGCACCCCTGCCCTTTTTTTTGCACCTGGGTGATAGAAAGCACAGCTCGGGCTTTCAACAAAAAAAAAAAGTAATTGTGCTCTCATGTTTTACTTTTTAATGTTTTCTGACTTTTACTTGTCTATGGGGGCTGCCATTTTTTTCCCCATATCTGTATGTGTTGATTAATGACACATACAGAGATGGAATACGGCATATACATCCCCATAGAGAATGCGAACGGGATGCGCCGCTCCCACATAGACCAAAACGAAGCTCGTTCGTAGAGCGAAATCCGACGCCATTTTCATGTGGACCGGAAGCCGCTGCTGGACAGTAAGATGACGGCTTCAGGCCATATGTTCAACGAAGCGAAGGCACAGGGAAGAGAAGGAGTGTAGACGGCAGGAGCAGGTAATTTACGTTCGTGTATGTGATGTGTGCATTATGTTCGTGTGATACTGTCTGCTGAGCCCTGTATCTAATCCTCCTACACTGTGCAGCTCAGAAAATGGCAGAACACAGTGGAGGAGGTTTGAACACATTCAAACCCCTCCTTCTCCTGGCACTAGCCAGAATAAGGGAGGGGGGATTGTGTGAGGACACTAGAGAGAGTGTGTCTACCCCAAATTTGCAGCATACATCAAAGCGGTTGCTTTACCACAGTGACCATGCTGCAATTTTGGGAACTGCTCCCTCTAGTGGCCAGCACATGGAAATGTTATAAATTAGAATCTAATTTATAATATTTCCAGACTTTTGAAAAAAATTAAAACAATGTGTAATCACTCAAATAATAGTTTAACTGAAAAAAAAATAAAAAACTTCTAGCGACACATTCCCTTTAAAGAGGCTCTGTCACCAGATTTTGCAACCCCTATCTGCTATTGCAGCAGATCGGCGCTGCAATGTAGATTACAGTAACGTTTTTATTTTTAAAAAACGAGCATTTTTGGCCAAGTTATGACCATTTTTGTAGTTATGCAAATGAGGCTTGCAAAAGTCCAAGTGGGCGTGTTTAAAGTAAAAGTCCAAGTGGGCGTGTATTATGTGCGTACATCGGGGCGTTTTTACTACTTTTACTAGCTGGGCGTTCTGACGAGAAGTATCATCCACTTCTCTTCACAACGCCCAGCTAATGGCAGTGCAGACACAGCGTGTTCTCGAGAGATCACGCTGTGACGTCACTCACTTCCTGCCCCAGGTCCTGCATCGTGTCGGCCACATCGGCACCAGAGGCTACAGTTGATTCTGCAGCAGCACCGGCGTTTGCAGGTAAGTAGCTATATCGACTTACCTGCAAACGCCGATGCTGCTGCAGAATCAACTGTAGCCTCTGGTGCCGACACGATGCAGGACCTGGGGAAGTGACGTCACAGGTCTGCACTGCCAGAAGCTGGGCGTTCTGAAGAGAAGAGGATGATACTTCTCATCAGAACGCCCAGCTAGTAAAAGTAGTAAAAACGCCCCGATGTACGCACCTAATACACGCCCACTTGGACTTTTACTGTAAACACGCCCACTTGGACTTTTGCAAGCCTCATTTGCATAACTACAAAAATGGTCATAACTTGGCCAAAAATGCTCGTTTTTTAAAAATAAAAACGTTACTGTAATCTACATTGCAGCGCCTATCTGCTGCAATAGCAGATAGGGGTTGCAAAATCTGGTGACAGAGCCTCTTTAACATTTCTAATGCCCGCAATAAACTGTGAACGAGGCCTTTTTTTTGGTAGCAAAAAGAACCCCCAAACAAACTGCATTTCAAATTCCTGAGGTAAACGTCTTGTGTTACATTTAAAAACAGGGGATTTCCAGTCATGTCGGGACTTTCCCCTGTATTTACCGTTCAACGTCTCTCAGAAGATGGCACACACGTTACCAGTTTCGAAACAGATAAAGAACCGTAGTATCTAGATAAAAAAATAGAAATTAATAATACCGAAATGAAAATACAATGTTAACGATCGCATCACACCCCCGCATAATGATGAAGTGGACTAATCCAACGGCCATTTCGTGCTGTGAGGTAAGTTGGCGGGAGAGACCGATATTACCCGACCTTCATGTTGCTTCCCGGTGAAGGAGGCAAAAAAAGATTAAAACGGCGCCGTGATTACACGTAAAAGAACGGAAGGGCCGATCAGCGGGAAAGAGAAGATACGTAGCAGCCAGACACTGGAGCGCCGCATAAAATGGCTGCGCGGTGTTAGGTGTGAGAGAGCTGAAGGAGAAAAGTCAGACATTGTAGCGGTGAACTGTAGCCGGTTCCCGGGAGTCACAGGACTATATTCGGCAGGTCAGTAATACGTGTCCTATGAGCGGATGCATTCCTTGTATGTCGCTCTGCTGTATGAAGCTCCTAATAAGAACTGCGTTCAGCATGGCAGCGGCTCTGACGCCAGACTCTGGTTTCCTATATAGTGTGGTGCGGCACAGCTCCGCTCTAATAAAAGCCATAGAAATACTGTGCTGAAGGATCACACAACACACTACGCCCTTACATAGGAAACCATGGCAGAAAACCAACGCTGATGTGGAGTGGGCGGAGGTTTCTCAGGAAGCCGGAACTAGTGGGCAGGCTTTTTTTGTTTAAATGAAAACAGGAGTATAAAATACCGAGAGTGTCTCTCAACCGCCATGTTCCGGACATGTAACTGCGCACCCGGGTTTGGGGGAGCTGGCCGCCGTTATTGCGGGTAAGTTCGTTGTCTGGTTTATATATATATATATATTATTATTTTTTTCACTCACTCTTCGGGCATGTTCACACAGCTTATTTTTGGCCGAGAGCTGGGAAGCAGGATGCCTCCAAACATCTGCCCGTTGATGTCAAAGGGAAAAATTGCGTTTTGTTCGGACAGGGTGTTTTTTGTACTCAGCTGTTTTGAAAAACGACAGGATTAACAAACGCCTCCGAAAAAGTGCATGCTGTTTTTGGAGCTGTTTCTCATTGATTTACGTTAAAATCAATGGGGTGTGTTTTGGGGCGTTTCTTGGCGCTGGTTCAGTCGCGGTTTCTTTGGCGGAATCGGCGTCAGATAACACTTGGTGAACTACTCCTAAGGCCCTGTTCACACGGAGTTTTTTGCAGGAGGAAAATTCCTCCTGTAAAAACTGACCCTGGAGGTTTTCATGTTTGATGTGGTTTTTGACGTGGTTTTTGAGGCGGTTTTCCAGGCGGTTTTTCAGGCTGTTTTTGCCGAGGTTTTCACACGCATGAGGCTGGGTTCACACAACCATGTTACGTCCATAATGTACGGAACGTATTTCGGCCGGAAGACCCGGACCGAAGACAGTGCAGGGAGCCGGGCTCCTAGCATCATAGTGATGTACGACACTAGGAGTCCCTGCCTCTGCGTGGAACTACTGTCCCGTACTGTAATCATGATTACAGTACGGGACAGTTGTCCTGCAGCGAGGCAGGGACTCCTAGTGTCGTACATCACTATAATGCTAGGAGCCCGGCTCCCTGCACTGTCTTCGGTCCGGGTCTTCCGGCTGAAATACGTTCCGTACATTACAGACGTAACATGGTCGTGTGAACCCAGCCTGACAGCCTTCTGTCAACGGATCTGTCACCATTGAAATGAATGGTGATGCAAACGGAACTTACTTCACACTTGCCTTTCCGTTGAGGGGTTCCCCTGACTGAAAGCACCGACGGAACCCCTGAGCAGAAACCACGCTGATGTGAACAGGCCCACATTAAAAAAAACATTGTTTTCTGTTTGCATCATCATTGACTTCAATGCTGATGGATCCGTTGCTAATGGGATTCCCTACACTGCGGTATTGGTTCAGTCGAAACGACAGAACCCTTTGCACAACGGGGACAAACAGAAACCATTAGCAACGGATCTGTCACCACTTCACACTTGCCTTTCCGTTGAGGGGTTCCCCTGAGTGAAAGCACCGACGGAACCCCTCAGCGGAAACCACGCTGATGTGAACAGGCCCACATTAAAAAAAAAAAAGTATACTTACTTCTTGAATCAATTTCCCAACATCAATGTCCATTCGGTGGTACACCTCTGCTGTCGTCATTTCTGTTCCTGAAATGTTAAAAAAAAATAAAAAAGAGATGACATACATGAACAACTGCATAACAAAATTAAAAAATTAAAAATAAAAAAATTGAAAAAAAAAATCTAAAAAAAAAATCAGAAAAAAAAATAAAAAAAAAAATTCTAAAAAAAAAAATGCACAGCTCCATACATGTATAGCATGTATGGAACATAGGAGCAAGTGCACTTACTTGTATTTGGATGCAGGACTTCGGTTTTCTGTATCCCTGAGTTCTGTCCACGATGTTTTTCAGCCTCCACGAGCAGACAGGAAATGACAGCCCCTTTCTGGGCTGGACTAGCAGCAGGAGACTGCAAGAAACTCCTCCAAAACTCTCGGCAATATACTCGTCAGAAAAAACCTCACTAGTTCGAGGTGTTTTTTGACGTGTCCCCATTGCTTTCAATGCGGTTTTGGACGCGGAAACCGCATCAAGAAGGGTCATGTCCCTTTTTGCCGCGAGGCGTTTTTTTTACTCGCGGTAAAAAAACGCCTCCGTCTCCCATTGAAATCAATGGGAGTCATTTTGGGTCGTTTTTGGCGCGTTTTCCGACGCGTTTTCCGCGTCAAAAACGTGTCAAAAAACTCCGTGTGAACAGGGCCTAAAGGGTTTGTCCAGTCATAGGAAATTTTGGTGAGGGTTTGGCTCACAGCTGTTTTGAAGGGCACGACTACCCCTTCACTCCTACTGTGGCAGTTCATAGTATTACAGCTTTCTTCCATTGAAGTGAATGGTGATTCGCAGTGACCGTAATGAACGGGAAGCAGCGTTTATGTGAGCGTCACGGCCCCTTTAAAACAGCTGATGGGGGGTATCCTGAGGATAGGCCGTTATTTTCTTATGCCTGGAAAACCCCCTTAAAGTGTCCCTCTGCTTGTACTGACATTAGGTGTGGAGACTAAATGCTACACACTGGGCGGTACGGTTGCCGTGGAACCCGCATGACGCCTGGAGGGTATCCTGTTAATTAGAATTGTCGTTCAGGTGCCTTGACTTTTTAATAGGCAGACTGTGCCACAGCAACTGTACTGCCCAGCGTGTGCAGGACCGTCCCACACCCGATATCAGTTCAGGCAGCAGAGTATAACTGAGGTACACCTAAAGACACCCCTGGAGATCAATTATTATTATCACACCGAGAAGCTCCGACTGGTTATATGTACATACGTATACATTATATGCTGGCCATTCAAAAATGGCCGACGGTCCAATAAATGGACAGGCCGGGTCCCTCAGAGTGTTACTGGCTCTCCGCTTTGGCTTGTAAAGGAGCAGCAACTTTAAGTGAATGAACACCATTTTTTTTTTTTAAATCTAAACATCCCAAAAATTTTGCTCGTCTTTTAAAATGTTTTACTGGTGCAGAACTCCAAATAACCCTACACAGCTGTAGTATTATATTATTAAATTCTGGCTGCCTGAAGCCACCACTAGAGGGAGCTTGGTGCATACAGTTTGTTCACTGATAAAGGAATAGTGTCGCCCCAAAAAAAATTTCTATATCAGTTTGATGTTAGTGTTTTATAAAAAAACTTTTGTATTTATTTGTGTGTTACTTTTTTTTATTTTTTTACTTTTTCTTCCCTATGGGGGCTGCCATTTTTTTCCCATTTCTGTATGTGTCGATTAACGACACATACAGACATGGAATACGGCAGCTACAGTCCCATAGTGAATGCGAATCGGGCCCGTTCCATCCACTATGGTGTACGCCGTCTGTGTGGGAATGGCGCATGCGCCGCTCCCACACAGTCCAAGTTGAACTGAGCGCCGTCCGGCACCATTTTCCTGTAGATCGGAAGTCGCGGCCGGACAGTAAGATTACTACTTCCGGTCGCGGCTTCCGGACTTGTGCACTTGGAGCAGCGGCAGCAGACGGAGCGGAGGGAGCGGCGGCGACTGGAGCAGGTAAGTGATTTCTATGTATGTTTGTGTTTACTACTGTATGTTAACCTTCTACACTGTGTGTTAGCTCAAATAATGGCGACACACAGTGTAGGAGGTTAGACCATTCAATCCCCTCGTTTCTCCCGGCACTAGCCAGGATAAAGGAGGGGGGGGGGGGATTCTGAGAGCTCACTAGAGCGAGGGATTTTATTTCCCAATTTTGCAGCATAAAGCAATGTGGTTGCTTTACCACATGCAATGCTGCAATTTTGGGAATTGCTCCATCTAGTGACCAGCAATGGGAAATATTATAAATTAGAATCTAATTTATAATATTTCCTGACTCGTGAAAAAAATAAAAAAAATTAGAACAATGTTTAATCACCTATACACTAATTGTTTAACTAAAAAAAATAATACATTTTTTGCTAACAACACATTCCCTTTAATAAGCTTCCCTCTTAATATGTAAAAAGGAATGTATTATTTAAAGGTGTTGTCGAGTTCCTAAAAATTGATGGCCTATCCTCCGGATAGCCCATCGAAATTTGATCGGTCGGAATCCGACTGCCGGGACCTATGCTGATCAGCTGCTTTGCCTTCATTTCCCTTACTGCTCACACTGAATTGCTGACACAACTCGCTTCAATGGGCGAAGGTTGTAATACTGTGAACTGCCGCTGCTGCTGTCGGCGATTTACAGTGTGAGCAGTGACCGGAAACAGCGTAGCACGTCAACTATGCTGTTTCCATGACTGCCATTCAATTCTATGTTTTCTGATTACATGGGTGGAAAAAACAAGTGGCAACGGGAACTGCGAAAGGTAGAACTGGGTTTAGGGGGCCCCGTTCTAGAGATAGGTGGGGCCCGCATCTATCTGACATTTATTGCATGTCCCATACAAAGTATGGGAGCACGGTCCGTAAAAAAACAAGATGGGACATGTCCTATCTTTTGCAGTACACTTCTACGGCCCGGACACCATCCCATAAATAAACGGGAAGGTGTCCGTGGACCGTAGAAGGGAATGGGTCTGCAATTACGGACTATTTTTATGGTTGTGTGCATGGGGCCCTCACCATTCCCTAGCCTATCAGCATGCATGGAGGCCTTGTTCTAAGTAGCGACTGAGGTGCCATTCCTGGCGTCTCGATCCATGAACCCCATTGCTGTGCCACATTTCATGTATACACCCCCTCTAACAAATTTACAGCGTTCCAGACAACCCCTTTAACTGCTTTAATTTTCTAGATCCTTTTCAAATCTGTAAACGTATGTGTAAAATGCTAAATGATAATACATTTGGACCACACAATGTACTCGTTTTGTTTAGTAAATTTCCCCACTGCTTTAGGGTGCTTTCTTTTTGCTGCATGGCCAAATTAAAATTATTTATTTTTTGGGCTCCTACTTCGTATGTGTGGAATTGATAAAAAAATAAAATAAAATAAAAATAAATTGTTAAATGTGATCATCTAACCTTGTTAAAGAGTCTGTCACCACATTATAAGTTGCCTATATTGTATATGATGTGATCGGCGCTGTAATGTAGATAACAGCAGTGGTTTTTATTTAAAAAAACGATCATTTTTCATTCAGTTACGACCTATTTTAGCCTTATGCTAATTACTTTCTTAATAGACAACTGGGCGTGTTTTACTTTTGACCAAGTGGGCGTTGTGGAGAGAAGTGTATGACGCTGACCAATCAGCGTCATGCACTTCTCCCCATTCATTTACACTGTAGATAGCGATCTTGCTAGATCACTATGTGCAGCCACATCCGCAGACACCAACATTACTGAAGTGTCCTGACAGTGAATAGACATCACTACCAGAAAGGACGGGATGTCTAGTCAGAATCCTGACACTTCGGTAACGTTTGTGTGAGATTTACAGAAGCACAGCAAGCGTAATCTCGTTTTGAATGACCGTGAGGACAGCCTATTGTAGATGACGTGCTCCCTTTTACTTAAAGGAACAGTGTCATCACACATTTTTTTTTTCATATGTTAAAGATGTTAGTGCTTTATTAAAAACGTTTATATTTATTTGTGTGTTTGTGTTTTACTTTTTCTTATTTTTACACTTTTTCTTCCCTATGGGGGCTGCCATTTTTTGTTCCATTTCTGTATGTGTCGATTAACGACACATACAGACATGGAATACGGCAGCCACAGTCCCATAGGGACTGCGAACGGCTCCCGTCCCATCCACTTCTGTGTACGCCGTCTGTGTGGGAACTGCGCATGCGCCGCTCCCACACAGTCCAATTTGAAATTGGCGCCGTCCGGCGCCATTTTCCTGTGGACCGGAAGTCACGGCCGGACAGTAAGATTACTACTTCCGGTCGCGGCTTCCGGACTTGTGCACTTGGACCAGCGGCAGCAGACGGAGCGGACGGGCCGGAGGGAGCCGCGGCGGCAGGAGCAGGTAAGAGATTTCAATGTATGTTCGTGTTTGTGTACGTTTACTACTGTATGTAAACCTACTACACTGTGTGTTAGCTCAAAAAATGGCGACACACAGTGTAGGAGGTTAGACGGTTCAAACCCCTCGTTTATCCCGGCACTAGCCAGGATAAAGGAGGGGGGGATGCTGAGAGCTCACTAGAGCGAGGGCTTTTTACCCAATTTTGCAATGCTGCAATTTTGGGAATAGCTCCATCTAGTGACCAGCAATGGGAAATATTATAAATTAGAATCTAATTTATAATATTTCCTGACTCGTGAAAAAAATAAAAAAAATTTGAACAATGTTTAATCACCTACACACTAATTGTTTAATGAAAAAAAAAACAAACATGTTTTTCTGGCAACACATTCCCTTTAAGTATTTCTCCTGTGAAAAAAGTCTTGCTTGTCAAAACATGCTTTAGCAATTTTTCTTTTCTTTTTCTTTTGCAGATTGTGAAGCTCTACAGTTTAAATTCAGTTATTGAGCACCGTCGATTTTTTTATTTTACGCTGTGTTCAGAACAAATATCATGCAAGGCTAAAGGCCCTAACAAAGGAGGGGAAGTCACTCTGGGAGGCAGTTTTTTGCACATTTATCAATGAATAGCCATTTATCAGTTATGACTTTTTCATATTTCAAGAAATCTAGTGCTGTAAAATTGACACGTTATTTTCCACCCTAAATTATTATATTTCTATCTTATTTAGCTGATGCTTTGTCATAGATGCTTTTTAACGCATTGCTATATTGGCTGCACGCCAGGTCAGGTTTTATCATTTAGGAATGACCTACATCACCAGATCTGCTTCTACAGAAATGGGTTTGCTAATGCAGGATGGATTTGATGTCAGAAGATGAGCCCATATCGGGAGATGTTCCCTACAGGAACATGACATATAAGGCTACATTTACATGTGCGTATTAGATTTATGCGCGTGAATCTGGACCGTTCTGCATCAGTGTGATTTGCGAGTGGCATGCGTTATTTACGCCCTCGCAAAGCACATCATTTTTTTAATTTGAATTGATGCGCAAATCACTCACTGCACACGGATGTACATCCGTGTGCGGTGTGTAGTTTTTACGCACCCATTGACTTCAATGGGCGATAGGTGTTTGAAAAACGCACCAATACAAGACGTGCAGTGAGTTTTACGCTCGTCTGAATGAGCCATAAGGAGAGTGGCTTCACTTTTTTTAATTGCAGATGTAAAGAAAAAGATTTGCTATAAGGCTGGGTTCACACAACCTATTTTCAGACGTAAACGAGGCGTATTATGCCTCGTTTTACATCTGAAAATAGGACTACAATACGTTGGCAAACATCTTCCAATTCATTTGAATGGGTTTGCCAACGTACTGTGCAGACGACCTGTAATTTACGCGTCGTCGTTTGACAGCGGTCAAACGACGACGCGTAAATGGACTGCCTCGGCAAAGAAGTGCAGGGCACTTTGCCACGTAATTTGAGCCATTCTTCATTGAACTCAATGAAGCACAGCTCAAGATTACGGGCGTCTCAGACGGCTCGCAAAATGCGAGGAGGAGCATTTACGTGTGAAACGAGGCAGCTGTTAACAGTCTGTCTTTTCACACGTAAATGCCTCTCATTGTGTGAACATACCCTAAGAGTTTGGCGGAATGGCTTTTCCATTTCTATGGCAGATAAGTTGACACCTTTTAGTTGCTTCCTATTAGGTTTTCTGTTCATGCGCCTGACTATGTGCGTAACTGTCTCCCAGAGAGACTTCCCCGACCTTTTTTTCCCTTCCACTAATAAAATGCAAGATTTAAACAGTAGCCCATTTTTGGCTAATCTGCTGAAGTCTACTTCGAGTAAGAATGTGATTACCATGGAGCTTTCATGTGAACTGTACCGATTTTCCACTTTCTCCAAATTTCCAGTAAATATACCTGTATCTGAGCGAAGTCTTGCTAAGGCAGGCTTTTATTACATTGGCACAGACGATAAGGTGAAGTGTTTCAACTGCGGCCTGATGCTTGATAACTGGAAGAAAGGAGACAATGCAATTGAAAAACACAAAATGCTCTATCCAAGCTGTAGTTTCATTCAGAATGTATCATCGTTAAATCTCGGAGCCTCTATGTATTCTGCATTTTCTGCTCCTACTTTAAGTAATCCGACACATTCGGCCTCTTGTGAAGAAGAAACTGGGTACATCATGGCATCTTTTCAAAGTATTCCTAATGATTTAGTTTCATCAAGGGCAGTTGAAGACTTGTCCCACCAAAGAGGTACTGACAGCAACTCTTCTATGTACACTGAGGAAGCTAGACTGGGCACTTATGCAAATTGGCCTCTAACTTTTCTCACTCCTACTGAGCTCTCTAAAGCTGGATTTTACTACCTTGGTCCTGGAGATAAGGTTGCTTGTTTTGCTTGCGATGGAAAATTGAATAATTGGGAACCGAAAGATAATGCCATGTCCGAGCACCGCAGACATTTTCCAAGTTGTCCATTTGTGAGCAACGTTGTAAGACCCTCCTTGCGGTGCAGCGTTTCCAATGTCAGCATGCAGACCACCTCGTCAAGACTGAAAACTTTTGTAAACTGGCCTGCTAGGATCCCTGTGACCCCGAAAAAATTGTCAGAAGCTGGTTTTTACTATGTTGGTATGTATTGTGCAGTGCTAAATAGTATGTACACCTGCTCTAGCTTTTATTTTTAGTTTTTGTCTACAGCTCCTATGCAGACCTTTGTGTCTCTGCAGTCTACAAACTGTAATCCCACAGTCATACTCTCCTGCATCATTACCCTTCTTGCTAATTTACTTACTGTGACTATAGGATTACACCAGGTTTGTAGTCTCTAACCATAGAAACACAGGTCTGCATAGGATATATACAAAGTTGCTTAATTTTGTATTTTAGATGCATTAGAGCAATGCATAGCGTTATATTATATTGGTGTATATATTTATAGAAATTTAAATAGACTGTTTCTTGTAGGACGGAATGATGATGTCAAATGCTTTTGTTGTGATGGTGGTTTGAGGTGCTGGGAATCTGGAGATGATCCATGGGTTGAACATGCAAAGTGGTTTCCCAGGTATGCCTTCCTTTAAAATAACTATTGAAATGGAATGTGTCGCAAATTTAGTAAGCGGTGTATTTTTTTTTTTTTTCCACAAGGTGGGAAGTATTCAAAATGAAACAATTTTACATATTCCTATCTTTGCCACCAGAGGGAGCACTTCCCAGAATTACAGCAAGGTGATGCAGGCAAAGCAACCTGACTTGCAGCTGCTGTAAATGTGGGAGGGAAACTCGCGTTGTTTTATCTTTTCAAATAATTGACAAAAAAGGATGTGGGGTCCTCCCCAGTTTCATAAACAGCCAGATATGATTGCATTGCAGCCACAGCAGATTTGCCTCCACATTGGTCGCGCGCTTCTATCCAAAGCTGTTTTTAATTAGATTAAGGGTATGTTCACACAGCTTATTTTCGGGGAGTTAACGGCCGAAAAATCGTAAGCCGAACGCCTCTTAGAATCTGTCCATTGATTTCAATGGGAGAAATGGCATTCTGTTCCGACGGGGCGTTTTTTACGCTGCCGTTCTTTCAAAAGAAGTGCATGTCACTTATTGAGCCGTTTTTGGATCCGTTTTTCATGGACTATAGAAAAACTGCTCCAAAAAGTGCTGTAAAAAACGCGAGTTTGCTTAAACGGCTGAAACTCAGGAGCGCTTTTCCATTGAAAACTGCTCCGTATTTTCAGACGTTTTTTGCTAAGCGTCTAAACCTACCCTAAAGCTGCTTCCTACTTATCCTGAGGTTATTGTGTAGCCCAGGCCCAAGAGAGCGGAGTCTCCTGTTTTAATCAGTGCAACATTTTCCACTGTCTTGAGGGAAACTTGATTTTGCAGGTGCCTATATTATTATTGTTTTTTTTTAGTTTATGAATTGCAATTGGTTCAACTTTATTTTCTTTCCTTTTAGATGTGAATACTTACTGCATGTGAAAGGTCAGAGTTTTGTCACTGATATTCAAGACAGATATCCGCATCTTCTAGATCAGGTAAAATGAAGTTTACTTCATAAACCTTTGAACGTTTCCATTTTCGCAGAATTCAGACTCCCACTTTTGTGATGTGAAAATTGAATCCAGACTGATGTAAACCTAGTGTATTGATAGTAAGGGTATGTGCACACGACAACGCCAAAAACGTCTGAAATTACGAAGCTGTTATCAGGAGAAAACCGCTCCTGAATTTCAGACATTTTTACAAGTGCACGTGTTTTTCGTGGCGTCTTAATCGGACGTAATTGGAGCTGGTTTTCATTGGAGTCAATTACGTCCCAAGAAGTGTCCTGCACTTCTTTGACGTGGCCCTAATTTTACGAGCCGTCTTTTGACAGCGACGCGTAAAATGACAGCTCGTCTGCACAGAACATCGTAAGACCCATTGCAAGCAATGGGCAGGTGTTTGCAGACGTATTGGAGCCGTCTTTTCAGGCGTGATTCGAGGTGTAATACGCCTCCATTACGCCTGAAAATTGGTCGCGTGCACATACCCTTAGAAGTGAAGCTGCTGGATACTGTGACCACAATGTCGTTTTTCTTATGGCGCATCCACTAGATCGGTCCTTAGACAGTAGATCTGCCGTGTTTTTCATGCTCAATTGTATAATACAATTATAATTTTTTCCCCCTTTACAGCTTCTGTCCTCTTCAGAGACTCAAAACCATGAAGCTCAGTATCCACCTAGTGAGTATATTTAAGGCATCCTTCCAAAGAATTTAATAAAAACTGTAGAAACCATTGTGTGCGTAATCAGGCAAGTCATGAGTTCTCTAACTGTTTTTAACCTGCCATTTTGACTCTAATTTATTTTTTGAGACCCAACTATCGGAAGTTGGTCACTTGCTAAAGGCCATATTAAACTAAATCTTCCCTAATGCTTTGCTTTTCAACTTGAGAAGATGACCCTAATATTTCATCTTGGTGTGTTCACATCAGCGTTTGGTTCCATTTTTAAAATAAATAAATTTGGTGTAGTCTACTGCGCTATTGATTCCTTCAAAAAAAGGAAACCTTACAGAACGGAGACAAACTGAAGCCATTAGCAATGGAAGCGTTACCATTGAAATCAATGATAATGACATCGGAAAGCTATGGTTTCAGTTTTCCTTTCTGTAGATGGTTCCCCTGACTGGCACACTGTTAGGCACACGACCGTGCTCGTAATTACGAGCACGGGCGGGCACGGCCGGCCGCGGGCAGCCGGCCGCTTTTGCGAGCCGTGCTGTCATTATAAAGTATAGCAGCACGGCCCGTAAAATAGAACATGTTCTATTTTTTTTTAACGGCACGGGCACCTTCCCGTGAGAAAACGGGAAGGTACCTGTGGGTAACAGAAGTCTACGAGCCCGTTATTGCAGGTCGTAATTACGCAATAACTGGTGTTTTTACGGTCGTGTGCATGAGGCCTTAGTCTGAAGAATTTTCAAAGGCGATTAGGGCAGGAAATATCAAGATAATTTTTTGGGGCTATAATTAGTGTTGCTTAAAAGATTGGTCCATAGACCTAAAAAGCATTTTGGTAACTGATGATTTTTCTATCAAATTAAAACTCTTCACAACTGAATAAAGAATGGTTGGTGGTAATCTTGCCTGAGCGAGCTGCCACCACGGAACAAACTGTCCGGAAGCAAAATGAGTTCCATATTTTGCATTCTTGTTTAGTCTGTATTGTCCTGCTTACTGTAGAATGTGAACAGTCCTGTATCCTGGTAACATGATGCACTTAAGTAGATTCTGTTGTAATTAAAATAACTGCCCTGTTCACAATCCTCAGGCTGGTCTGTACATCTTCATGCACGTGCTGTAGAAATAACTCCATTCCTATGTATCAAACAAGTTTCTAGAACACAAATGACTAACTAAAAAATAAAAAAAAAAGCAAAGCTCGAATATTTGATTACTCTATTTATTGTGTTTTCTTTTTGTTCTACCAGTTATTCGGTTGGGCAATGAAAACAACCAGGATGATGACCTTTACATGAACACTGCCCTAGTTCAAAATGTACTGCAGATGGGATTTAATCGAAGACTGGTTAAAGAAACTGTAATGAGTAAAATGTTGACATCTGGAGAAAATTACAAGGAAACAGAAGATCTGGTAAATGACTTATTATGTGCTCAAAAAGAACAGACCGAAGAGGAGAGAGACCGACAGATGGAGCAGAGTTCATCTGGTAATGCAGCCCACGTTCTCATGATGAGGACGTCACTGTCTGGTTGTTGCTACTTTAGATTTCCAACTCTGTCGCAAAAATGCTATGTGACTCCCATCACAACGCTGAATACCCCCCCTGCAGTATAGTACTAAAACCCCACTGATGATGGGGCTTGGAAAACTTTGATATATAAATACCTTTTGTATGTTGATTTGACCTATGATGCATTCTTTACCAGTGTTGGATGTCAGTTGACACGTGAACACCACTATGCTCCTATATAAGGGTATATTCACTTATTGCGGTCATTTAACATATGTGAAAACTGCCAAAAAAAGTGTTATGACCACAAATGTGTGAATATACCTTTTAAAGGGGTATTCCAGGCAATAAAAATTAATTTCCTATCCTGAGGATAGACCATCAATAGCTGATGGGTTGGGGTCGGACCCCGACCCATCATCTATTGATGGTGTATCTTGAGGAAAAATGTCATGGAGATGGCAGCAACGAAAAATAAGGGGTAGACCAGACTACATAATGTAAAAGTATAGAAGTCACTAACCACTTTCTGACCAGAGGCTTTACCCCCCCCCCCCCCCCTTCCTGACCCGGCCCATTTTCAAGTTTTAGCCATGTGCAAATTGTCCTTCTATTACTCTTCTCATAACCTATTAGGCTTCCTAATTGTATAAAAAAAAAAATAGATATATTTTTACTTTTTAAAAAATGTAAAAGGGAAATAAAAAAAATGTGCAGATGTAATTTTAGTTGTGTTTTTTTTTTACACACCTGGTGCATGCCACCGGGCAAACACACCTAAATACATATTTGGCAACTTCTGCCGTCTTTAACGATACCCAATATGTGTGTGTTTCATACACGCTGGGCACAAGGTGGAGCAATGAATGGTGCGCAAACTGGCTTTTGGAGAGCAAATTTTCCAAAGCTGGTTCCATAGCGATCTTTGTGTAACAACTTTTACTCTTCACATTGTAATTGAAAAAAATATATATTTTTTTTATTTTAATCTTTTAGATGAGATCACGTTAATCAGAAAAAGTCGACTTACCTTGTCTCAACGCATGACAAATTGCCTTCCAATTATAGAAGACCTGTTCACCTCAGAGGTCCTTTCCTCTACTGAATATGATGCCCTAAAGCAGAAAATGCCGGTTGCTTTACAAGCTCAAGAACTGATTGAAACTGTTTTAATAAAAGGACTAAATGCAATTGAAGAATTTAAAAACAGTCTTAATAAGCACGATCCAGGTCTTCACAGAGAGTTACTCCGTAAGTTGAAATACTATAATATAAAAATGCTGTCAGATGAACCCCCTCTCCCAATATTATTTTTATTTTTTTAACCTTAAGATTTAGTAATACAAAGTTACAGCATTTCTTATATTTGACGCTTATGTGGTGATCAATATACAGCTTTTTTTTTTTTTTTTTTTTTTTTTTCTCCCCTAATTTTAGTTGAACAGTCATTGAAATGTCAAACGTCAGATGGCTATTCAGGTAAATAGTTTTTATTTAATGTCCTCCATATTTTGGCTTAAATGCTAGAGCTTCAAGTATTTGATTCATACGGTGATAGATTTTCCACTGATCTTTTAGGCCTCATGCACACGAACATATTTTTTTCCTCCCGTAAATACGGGTCCTTGGTAACACGTATTTGACCAGTATTTACGAACCCGTGCCCGTAAATACGGGTCCGTTGTCACCCGTATTCCACCCGTGTTTACGGGCATGTTTTCGCTGCAAAATTGCACTGCACTAATCGGCAGCCCCTTCTCTCTATCAGTGCAGGATAGAGAGAAGGGACAGCCCTTTCCGTAGTAAAAGTAAAAGAAATTCATACTTACCCGGCCGTTGTCTTGGTGACGTGACCCTCTTGACATCCAGTCCGAACTCCCTGGATGACGCGGCAGTCCATGTGATCCCTGCAGTTTGTGATTGGCTGCAGCGGTCACATGGGCTGAAACAACATCCCGGGAGGCCGGACTGGAGGAAGAAGCAGGGAGTACTAGGTAAGCATGAACTTCTATATTTATTTTTTTTACACACGTTGATCTATATTGTGATCAGTAGTCGCTGTCCAGGGTGCTGAAAGTTACTGCCGATCGTTTAACTCTTTCAGCATCCTGGACAGTGACTACCTCCTGACGTCGCCTAGAGACGCTCCCGTAATTACGGGTGCACACACGTAGTCATCTGTAATTATGGGAGCCCCATAGATTTCTATGGGCCTGCCCGTGCCGTAATTACGGCCTGAAATAGGACATGGTCTATAATTTTCAATAGCACGGGCACCTTCCCGTAAGCATACAGGGAGGTACCCGTGGCCAATAGAAGTCTATGGGCCGTGATTACGGGCGTTTTACGTTTGTGTGCATGGGGCCTAAGGGCGAATTTACATGTATCGGTTGTATTTTGGTAGTTATGTCGTTTTTGAAAATAGGCCTGCCTGCATACGGTTTCAAATATCTATAGTCTACTGGGACAGGAACCCTGCAGTTTTTCATTCAAGTACTATGTGGTGCACGGTCTTCAATAGTCCATAAAATTATTTTGCATCTTTAATCCTGTGTGTGAGAGAGATAGAGATGTATATCTATATCTCTAATAAATATATAATGTGTGTGTATATATAATTATTATTTTTAATCTCTGCATTTTGTTTTCTAGATCTACCAATGGAGGAGCAGTTGAGAAGGTTACAGGAAGAACGAACTTGTAAAATTTGTATGGACCAGGAAGTTTCTATTGTGTTTATCCCTTGTGGCCATTTAGTGGTTTGTAAGGACTGTGCACCATCTCTCCGGAAATGCCCAATTTGCAGAGGCATAATTAAAGGCACAGTTCGCACCTTCCTTTCATAAAATAAGATGGTATGGATTGCATATAGTACTCTTGAACATGTCCTACAACTGGCAAGTCTGTGTTCTTCATAGCTGTGACTAGTTTATGTGTAATGTGAGTTTGTCTTTGAAAGTAGGGTTTTCTTGAATTATGCAACATGACTCGGCTGAAGTCCGGCATCAAATGATCTTACGCATGTCTGTAAATATACCATGTGATTGTCACCACGTTTACTCACTCGTCCCCATTTACAAAAGTTGTTTATTAGTTTAAATAGGGCAGCGTAGGTTTATGACTGATCCTCTTCAAAGGAACTTTGTATGAGTACATTTATAAAGTCATTGCTCTGAGAAACTAGTTTGGCTCATGAATGTTTTTGAAAAGAAAGATGACCCCTCCGCCTTAACACTGTTAGAATTGTTTTTTTTGAAACGTTAAACCTTTTTATACTTTTACTCAGAATGTAAGAGTAGTCTATAAATACACACCTTCTGATGTGGAATACCCTCATAATGATATGTATACACGTGGCAGGTTTGCTGTGGATTTTCTGTCTGGTTTTGCGGAGGGGAAATTCGAAAGCGTATTACAGTAGCAGCAAAGTGGATAGAGGTCTGACAAATCCCATTCATAAGCTGCAGAAAATTTCCACACACAAATTGCTTGGCGGTGTGGACTTTCAAATCTGCAGCGTGTACATTTTCTGTTGCGATTGCTACCGTGGATTTCACTCCTTTTGAACGAGAGGGGTGAAAATGTTACACTTTCCAAAATGTGTACTTATGTTTTTAAATATAGACTATAACAATGTCTCCATGGAAGTCTTGCTTCATTAAAACAGACGTGGTCATGTACAATAGGCATCGGGGCGCCCGTGAACAGACTGACAAATTCTGATCAGCTACATACAGATGGTGAATGTATCATTTGTATTTGCTAAAGACCAAAGGGGAATATTAAGAAAGAGACGGAATCCACAAAGGGTGTGGATGGAAATAATGCAGAAAAACAAAAATGTGAAGAGAAAAGTAATGTCATTTTAGGGAAAGTTCTTTAAATATCAACCATAAAAGCTTCCAGTATATAATGAATATTAAAAATGTATGTCTAATTTGGTGACAAAAGCTTTGTGAAAATGTCATCCATGAAATAGCCTCACCTTCCGTTCCCTCACCTTGACTCACTTGGATCCAGATATTAATCGGCGGGAGCTGATTGATGGAAAGTAATTCAGAGAAAGGTTGGCCTTGACATTTGCCTCCATTGGTCTAAAAAGAGTCTTCAAATACCTTTATCTGGAGCCTTGCCGTTGGCACGTGATAAAAAAAATAAAATTAAAGAGGTTGTCAAACTTCACCCCCAAAGCCCCATTTGTACAGCATGATAATTTTTATTAAATCCGGGCAGCAACATCCTCATAAGAGTGTTTAACCTGTTGTGGACCTGCTCCGCAATAGTATGGCTCATGCCACTTATTGAAGCAGACCTGCACCGTACTATTGCAGAGCAGGCATAAATGGTCACGATGTGAGATCACATAGTGATAACGCAGCGACGGTAGACAGCCTCTTGTCCTTGTTACCGGGCTGGGGACCATTTAGCATGCCCGCATACCGGTGATTGGTCAGTCTTCAAAGACTGACTAATCACAGTCTACAGGAGAAAGCTGTTGCCATCTCTGATCTCATTTCTGTGTGATTGGAGAGGAGATCAGAGAAAGACCTACAAGTGAAAAAAAATATTTTTTTTAAATTAACTCCTTCCCGCAAATGGGCGTATGGTAACGCCGTTACGATGAAGTGGGCACAGGAGCTGTGCGTGCTTCATCTTCTGCGGGTGTTGGCTGTAATACATCCGTCATCCCACTGCAACGGCGGCGATCCAGTTATCACAGTCATGTAAGGGATTGAAGCAGTAGGAGTAGGCTGCCACTGCACCCCGTTGGGCCCCCTGCAAAAAATTGTGGGTTGCCGATGGTTGCTATGGCAACCAGGAAGCCTAGCAACAACCTTCCTGGTCGGCTAGGTATGGAAGGCTATAAGGTCCTGCCAAATGCAGGACCTAATAGACTGACTGTCAGTTGTAAAATACATAAGTAGTGCAGTGGGTATTGAAGATCCGATCTCCTGATCCCCTGTACAAGTCCCCAAGTAAGTGTAAAAAAAAAAAGTTTTCGATAAATACAAATTCTATGTAATAAAAACAATCAACCGGTTTCTGTGATAGACCTTTAAAATGATTTTTTTTTTTTTTAAATTACATAATAGTTATCGCTGTGTTCATATTGGTCTGAACTATAAAAATATCACATTATTTATCCCGCACGGTGAACACCGTAAAAAACAATGGCAGAAATTCCTTTTTTGGTCACGTTGTTACCAAAAAAATGAAAAAAGAAAGTCACAATTACCCCAAAATAGTACCAATAAAAACTACAGTTTGTGACGTAAAAAACAACTTCAACTTCGCTCCGTCAACAAAAAATAAAAAAAGTTATGTCTCGCAGGATATGGGGACACTAGAATCTTTTATTTAGTAAAGTGTTTTTATTGTGTAAAAGATTTAAAAACCATATAAATTTGGTATTGTCATAATTGTATCAAACCGCAGAATGAAGTAAACATGTTGTTTATACTGCACAGAGAACGCTGTTAAAAAGTTATAAAAAAAAAATGAAAAAGTGTCTGAGAATTTCTGTCTCTTGGTCTCCTCAATCATGCACTCACACAGCTCGTCGACGGAAACATACAAAGCTATGACTCTAGGAAAGCAATAATGCAAAACGATGGCCCAGACTAATTTATATGTGCAGCAGTTCTTCACTTAAAACCCCACTTTATCATTTGCAGCCCCCACTGGTAGACCCTGTAAATGCAGCGGAAACTATGACATTTTGGGGTCTGTGCTACATATGCGGCTAGTGAAGACGTCAAAGATTAGTCAGTACAAGAGTGCAGATATTTTGTACAATCCCACGGACACCCTTTAGAAGTGCGACTCCTGCCCCTAAAACACTGGCCTGTGCATAAAGGATTGGTTCAAAGCGTACGGCACTATCCATGGATAATTAATTTTATTCATTTACCCCATTATTACATCATCCTATTATGACCTGATGTTCTCCGCCCAGCTTACATATACCCTGATGTACTCCGCCCAGCTTACATATACCCTGATGTACTCCGCCCAGTTTACATATACCCTGATGTACTCCGCCCAGCTTACATATACCCTGATGTACTCCGCACAGCTTACATATACCCTCATGTACTCCGCCCAGCTTGCATATACCCTTATGTACTTCGCCCAGCTTACATGTAGCCTGATGTACGCCGCACAGCTTACATATACCCTGATGTACTCCGCACAGCTTACATATACCCTGATGTACTCCGCACAGCTTACATATACCCTGATGTACTCCGCACAGCTTACATATGCCCCCTCATTATAAACTGAAATGCCGGGTAAAACACTAAACAAAACTACTACCAAGCAAAATCTCTACAAAAGCCAAATGGCGCTCCTTCTGGGCCTGGCAGTGTGCCCAAACAGCAGTTTATGAACACATATGGGGTATTGCTGTACTCTGGAGAACCCACGTAACAATTTATGGGGTGGGTGTGTCTTCAGTGGTACAAGCTGGGCACAACACATTGGGTACTGAAATAGCATATCTGTGGGGAAAATGGCAATTTTCGATCTGCAACATCTATCGTGTACTAATTTCTGCAAAACTTGTGGGGTCAACATACTCAGTACATCTTATGATAAAATTCCTTAAAGGGGTGTAGTTTCCCAAATGGTGTAACTTCTTGGGGTTTTCACTGTACTGGTACCTCAGCGCAATGCTACATGGCGTCAAAAGACAATTTTGTCATTTCCAATCCAAAAACAAAATTGCGCTTTTTCCCTTTAGAACCTTGCCGTGTATCCAAATAACAGTTTACAACCACATATGGGGTATTTCCTTACTCAGGAGAAATTGTGCAACACATTTTGGGGTGTCTTTTCTCCTGTATTCCTTGTGGAAATAAAAAATGATGAGCTAAAACTACATATTATTGGAAAAAAAAAAATTTTCACGTCTCAATTCTAATAAAATCTATAAAACGCCTGAGGGATGAAAATGCTCACTACACCTCTAATTTAATTCTTTGAGTGGTATAGTCTCCAAAATGGAATCACACCTGGGTACTTTCTACTGTACTGGTTCTTCAGGGGCTCTGCAAATGCGTCATGGCCCCTAGAAACCAATTCAGCAAAATCTGCGCTGCAAAATTCAAATGGCGCTCTTTCCATCCGGAGCCACATATGGGGTATTCCCGTAATCAGGAGAAATTGCATTACAAATGTTGGGGTGCTTTTTCTCCTTTTATTCCTTGTAATAATTAGACAATTCTATGTTTCTTCTGAAAATAAGTAGATTTTCATCTTAACAGACTAATTCTAATAAATTCATTAAAAAACCTGTTGGTCAAAATGCTAACTATACCACTAGAAAAATTCCTTCAGGGTGTAATTTCCAAAATGGGGTCACTTTTGGGGGGTTTCCCACTGTTTAGGTCCCTCCAGTGCATTGCAAAGGCGACATGGCACCAAAAACCATTCCAGTAAAATCTGCGCTCCAAAATCCAAATGGTGCTCCTTCTCTTCTGAGCTCTTCCGTGGGTCCAAACAGCAGTTTATTACCACATATTTCCGTATTTAGGAGAAATTGCTTTACAAATATTGGGGTGCTTTTTCTCCTTTATCCCTTGCAAAAATTAGAAAATTCTATATTTTTCCACAAAAAAAGTAGATTTTCATAGATTAATTCAAATAAAATTAGCAAACAATCTGCTGGGTCAAAATGCTAACTATACCCCTAGATAAATTCCCTGAGGGGTGTAGTTTAAAAAAAAAATGGGGTCACTTTTGGGGGTTTCCACTGTTTTGGCACCACAAGACCTCTTCTAAGCCCTGCTGTGTGTCCAAACAGCCGTTTATGACCACACGTGGGGTGTTGTTTTACTCGGGAGAAATTGCTTTACAAATGTTGTGCTGCTATTTCTCCTTCAGTCCTTGTGGAAATGAGAAAAAATTAGTTAAACCTACATTTTCTGTGAAAGAATGTAGATTTTCATTTTCACGGCTTCCAATAATTTCTGCAATAAACTTGGGGGTTTCCACTGTTTTGTCCCCCTCAGGTGTTTTACAAATGTGGCATGGCCTCCGCAAACCATTCCTGCTAAATTTGAGCTCCAAAAGCCAAATGGCGCTCTTTCCCTTCAAAGCCCTGCCGTGTCTCCAAACAGCCGTTTATGACCACATGTGGGGAATTGTTTTACTCGGAAGAAATTGCTTTACAAATGTTGCGGTGCTTTTTCTCCTTTAGTCCTTGTGGAAATGAGAAAAAATTAGCTAAACCTACATTTTCTTTGAAAGAATGTAGATTTTCCCAAATTAGCTTGGTCCTCAAGGGGTTAAAGTCCCATGCTGCTTGAAAGAGAATTTCTATCAATTGTGCAATCTTCAATCCCATAGACCAAGTTTGCTTAATCTACATGAATATACACAGTCGAGTCACATTCTGACCACCTCCTACTTTCGACGTCGGCTTTCGGGCCAAGGGTGGCAGTATTTCTCAAACAGCGCAGTTTGTGAACTGTTCGCACGCTGCTGTGGTGAAAGTGTATCGGGAGTGTAGAAATGGTACCATTGGGAATAACCGATGTGGAAACTGCGGAGTACCACGGGCCATTGGTGTGAGGGGTGAACATCCGCTACAAAGGTGTGCGAGGGCCGAACGACACGCTAGAGTGGAGCAGCTCAACGTGAAAATCAAGCAGGGGACTATCAGATGTATGTCTCTAAAACAACAGTTTGCCGAACTGCGTATGAGGCTCCGAAGGAGACAGATGGTCACTGTTCCTATGCCAACAAAGGTGCATTGGAAAAAAAGGCTTCAATTTGCACGAACATATCAGAATTGGACCACGATGATTGGAAAGGGTTGCCTTTGATGAGTCACGTTTTTTGAGCGGATGGATGTTGGCGTGTCAGGCGAGAAACATCAGAAAACAAACACCCTGTAACCATTGCTGGAAGAACACATGCTGGTGGCGGCAGTGTTATGGTCTAGAGAGTTTTTTCATGCAATTCTCTGGGCCACTCATCTATGTGGAAGACACTCTGAACTGATTTATGTATGAATCCAACGTTGCAGATCACGTCCACACATGCATGTTGTTTGTTTACCCTGGGGCAGATGGAATCTTCCAGCGAGAAAATGCGATGTGTCACACAATTAGAAATGTCCGACAGTTGTCGGAAGAGCACGACCAAGACTTCCAAGTACTACCCTGGCCCCATAATTCGCCAGACTTGAGCCAAATTGAGCATCTGTGGGACCTCGATGGTCTTGTTCACTCTATGGATCCTCCCCCACGCACCCTCCAGCAAATGTGAGATGCACTACAGTCAGCGGCTCCAGATACCTGAGACATCCTACCAGCACCTTATTGAGTCACTCCCAGCCCCTCTAGCTGATCTGGGTATGCGCCTAACTATAAGGTAGAAAAGTTTACATCCTGGTATCCAAAGTATACACTTCAATAGATCATGTTTTTCACCAAGCTGAATGCTTCTCTTACTTCAAGACGGAATAAGTAAAAATAAGATAATAAACTGGAATCATCATATAATGACATCAGAAGCCATGCTGCACAATCAAGATATGCTATATGGGCAAAAGTATTGGGACACATCTTTATTGAATTCAGGTGTTTTATTCAGTTCCATTGCCACAGGCAATTTGGGCAAGAGCTATGGGCCCAAGATTGCAAAGGGGGCCCAACTGCACTATAATTGTATCTGCGTTTATAGGATGCAGATGCAATTAAACATCACTAGCGCTGGTAGGGCAAGGAAAATTAGTTCCTTGCCCTGCCATTCAGCGACTTTCAATGACGAAAGTGGTGCGCCGACCTCATCGCTCCACTTGCGTCATTGAAAGGCACAGAATGGCACGACAAGGATGTTCCTTGCATAATTATGTCATCTCGCTGCTTGAGTCATTGAAAGGCGCTGAATGGCAGAGTAAGGAACATTAGTTCCTTGCCCTTGCATCGCTCAGCTCCCGCACACTTGGTCAGAGGAGACTAGGCCTGCGTTGCTAGAGGACGGCACGAGATCAGGCGAGTATGTGAAGTTTTATTTTCCAGTTAACAGTGAGTGGCTCTATCTACAGGGGGCTGTACGTGTGGCCACTATCTAAAGGGGATCTATATAGGGCACTGTGTCTATGGGGAGCAGTATCTACAGTAGGCTCTATGGGGGGCACTATCTATACAGGTGTAGGGGCACTATCTACAGGGGACTTTGGCTCAATAGGGGGCACTATTTACAAGGTGCTCTATGTGGGGCACTTTCTACAGGAAGTTCTATAAGGGGCACTATCTACAGGGGGCTCTATGATGGGCACTATCTACAGGGGGCACTGTGTGTGTGTGTGTGTGAGAGAGACACAAGGTGTATAGCGCTATTATAATCAGGCACACAGTGTATGGTGCTATTATAATTAGAGGTGCAGTGTATGGCGCTATTATATTTAGGGGAGTAGTGTGTGGCACAATGAGAGCTGAAGACATCTGAGCGGCAAACTGCATTAATGGGCCGTGGCTGGGAGAAGTCATCATAGAGGTCTGGACCGGATAGAGGAGAAAAGAGAAAAAGAATGATTCGAATCTGAGAAGACGTCACCTTTGAGTCACTCACTGTAATGTTCTAATCAGTACTGTAGTCACTGTATGATCTGCTGCGAGTTGACGGGTGGTATGATTTTCTTTTGTGAAATAGAAACTCCCAGCATATTCTTACCATTGTTCTGGCCATGCTGGGAGCTATAGTTTTACACCATACAAACCTATACAACAGGGGTTACACTGAATTTGCAAATGATACTGTTACTGAGCTTGGTTCTGGCCCTGTATTTATGTACTGAACTTGGTTCTGGTTCTGTATTTATGTGCTAAGCCTTGTTCTGGTGCTGTATTTATTTACAGAGTTTGGTTCTGGTACTGTATTTGTTATGAGCTTGGTTCTGTATATATGTATTGAGCTTGGTCCTTGTTGCTGTATTCATGTACTAAGCTTGGATCTGGTCATGTATTTATGTGCTGTGCTTGGTCCTGGTGCTGTATTTATATACTAAAGTTGGATCTGGTCCTGTATATATGTACTGAGCTGGGTTCTAGTGCTGTATTTATGTACTGGGCTTGGTTCTGTATATATGTACTGAACTTGGTTCTGGGGCTGCATTTATGTACTGAGCTTGGGTCTATACTAGCGTGGGTTTATACTATAGGAAGAGGAAGATCTGCGGGAGGCAGGCAAGTGAAGGCATAACAACATCTCTCTTGCAGAGTCCAAAACATTGTACAACCAACTCCAGGTGAGCATAAGCGGTTGTAAAGTAAGCGAAAAAAACATTTGTATTACGCGCCAAGCTAGGACGCGCTTTTGCGTTCTTCCAACTGTTCATGGCTGTCTCATCATCTAAAAAATCCAAAGAAGACACCTCATATTGTTGCAAAAATGTGTAGGCAAAAAGCACATCAGGATTTGTCACAATAATCGTGTTTTGTAAATTAGCAACCTAACCATATTTTCCCCACAAAAAGTTTAGCAATGTCTTTTGGCCGGATAAACCCCTATTTTTTCTTTACGCAGCCTAATGCCCTGCTTTAATTTGAATGCATTAATGTATTGTTCTTTTTTTGCGTCATCTGTACACCATGAGGGATAACCTGAAGCCCCATTTATCCCTGAGATGCACTTTAACCCCTTCCCGCCGCAGCCCTTTTTCAGATTTTCATTTTCGTTTTTTCCTCCCCACCTTCCAAAAGCCATAACGTCTTTATTTTTCCGTCGATATAGTCCTATGGGGGCTTGATTTTTGCGGGACAAGTTGTCGTTTTTCGTAGCATCATTTATTTTGCCATATAATGTACTAGGAAACGGGGAAAAATTATTTGTGGGGTAGAAAATGAAAAAAAAACCGATTAAGCAATGTTTTTTTGCGCGCCGTTTTTACGGAATTCACTGTGCAATTAAAACAACATGTTAACTTTATTCTGTGGGTCAATACGATTACGGCGATTCCAAATATATATAGTTTTTTTCTATATTTTACTACTTTTACAAGTAAAAACCTAAGTGTAAAAAAGAAAATGTATTTTGTGTCGCCAAATTCCGAGAGCCACAACTTTTTAATTTTTCCATCGATTAAGGCCTCATGCACACGACCGTAAAAACTCCCGTTATTACGGGTCGTAATTACGACCCGTAATAACGGGCTCATAGACTTCTATTGGCGACGGGTGCCTTCCCGTTTTCTCACGGGAAGGTGCCCGTGCCGTTGAAAAAGATAGAACATGTCCTATTTCAGGCCGTAATAACGGCACGGACAGTCCATAGAAGTCTATGGAGCTCTCGTAATGACGGGTGGCTACATGTGTGCACCCGTCATTACGGCAGCGTTGCTAAGCGACGTCAGTAAATAGTCACTGTCCAGGGAGCTGAAAGAGTTAACTGATCGGCAGTAACTCTTTCAGCACCCTGGACAGTGACTACCGATCAGTATAAACCTGTAAAAAATAAAAATAAAAGACTTTCATACTTACCGACAACTGCCTGCTTCCTCCAGTCCGGTCTCCCGCCCATTGCCTTGGTGACGCGTCCCTCTCAACATCCGGCCCGACGTCCTGGATGACGTTTCAGGCCATGTGACCGCTGCAGCCAATCACAGGTCAATCACAGGCTGCAGCGGTCACATGGACTGCCGCGTCATCCAGAGATGTCGGGCTGGATGTGAAGAGAGGGACGCGTCACCAAGACAACGGCCGGGTAAGTATGAATTTCTTTAACTTTTATTACAGAAAAGGCTGTCCCTTCTCTCTATCCTGCACTGATAGAGAGAAGGGGCTGCCGATTAGTGCAGTGCTATTTTGCCGCCAAAAACGTGCCCGTAAATACGGGTGGAATACGGGTGACACCGGACCCATATTTACGGGCACGGGTTCGTAAATACTGGTGCAAAACGGGTGGAATACGTGTGACACCGGACCCGTATTTACGCCAGTATTTACGGGTGGGAAAAAATACGGTCGTGTGCATGAGGCCTAAGTGGTGTGAGGGCTTATTTTTTGCGAGATAATCTATAGTTCTTAATAATACCATTTTGGTGTAAATGCGACGGTTTGATCACTTTTTATTTCATTTTTTTGTGGGAGATTAGGTGGCCCAAAAATAGAGAATCTGCCGTTTACATTTTATTTTTTTTACGTCGTGCGGGTTAAATAATGATATATTGTAATAGTTCAGAGTTTTACGGACGCGGCGATACCAATTATGTTTATTTATAAAAAAATGTACTATGCTCTAGGGGGAATATGTGAAAAGGTTTTTTTTTTTACTTGTCCCCCTAGGGGACTTCAACCAGCGATCGTTAGATCGCTTGCACGATATACAGCAAGACTAATGTATTGCAGTATATCGTGATTCTGACAGGCATCTATTAAACCCTGCCAGAGGCGATTGTGTTCCGGGGGGGGGGGGGGGGGGAGTGCGCGATGAGCTGTTAGAGGGGGTCGCTCCCCTCTTTATAACAATTTAAATCCTGCGGTCGCTATTGACCTCAGCATTTAACGAGTTAAACGAGCGGGATCGCGCTTGGGTACGATGCCGGGCTCGTTACTCTGAAGTGTCGGCTGTAACAAACAGCCGACACCGACATCGTATGGAGCGGGTTCGCTCTGTGAACCCGCTCTATACTTCCCCTAACCGACTTTGGCGTATGGATACGTCAAATGTCAGGAAGGGGTTAATGTAAGCTTCAAACAACTTAGTTGTCGATGCTTCAGAGTGCCAAATTTCAAAAATTTAGCAAAGCGTGTAACCTTTCGTATTTCAATAGTACACCAATTACCTGTCAGTGACCGCTCAACAACCGTGTGATTGCACAGGATTGTCAGTTCATTAGTGGTGCAAGTACAGCACAAGTTGAATTGGAGTTTATTATTCATTTTAACAGGCAGGACCGGAAAATATAAACCCTGCGGCGGACAATCTTTTGCTCTAGGAAGGCCAATGTAGACGTCAAAAGGCTTAAAATGATCATAAATGATAACTGGATGGCCGACGGGGTACTGCTTCGTTTTGTTGACATAGGGGTACAAGCTGGTGAAATCATAGTAGTGTATTCGCTTGCCAGGTGCAGTTTTGTGGTATAATTTAATGGTGTTGGTACGGCCACCATAAAGAGCATCACAGGGGTTCATAGGCAGCGGGAGACTTTTTTTTTTAAAAAGAAAAACGTATACGTCTTTGTCCGTCTCTAACATACTATCCCAGTCACATTCCCACATTTCACGCATCTCATAACCGTTACCTTTTAGAAACTGTGTTTTGACATTAGTTTTGTGATACAATTGGCTGTAGGTTGGCTTTGTCACATTGCTACTTATAATTTCAGAAAACATGTTCGGACACGTCCCAAACATGTCAGGGCATGTTTTTGGTCAATGAACAAAAGCAGCAATCACAATCATTCTACGTGCATGAACTTGCCCACATCGCAGTACGCATCAATCCCATCTTTGTTACAGCGAGCCCCATTCACAATCATTGCACGTCACATGAAGCAATACCGGAAGGGGCGGAAAAGAACAATGAGCCAGAAAAGCGGTACCGGACGGGGTAGGAAAGACCGATGATCCGGGAGTGGAAGAGGCTGTACGGCGGCTCCGGAATCCATTGAGCCGGGTCCGGAAAGGCATGGCTGGGGCAGTCTGATTGACTAGTCTGGGTTTGGTGAATACAAGGAGAACGTTACCTGCCTGACTACATTGTGCTAACTGTAACGTTTGGTGGAGGAAGGATAATACTATGGTGTTGTTTTCCAGGGGTTGGCCTAGGCCCCTTTATTCCAGTGAAGGAAAATTTTAATGCTTCAGCATACCAATACAGTTTTGGACAATTGTTGCTTCCAACTTTGTGGGAACAGTTTGGGTTCGGACATTTATGTTCCAGCATGACTGTGCCCCAGTGCTCAAGGTCCATAAAGACATGGTTGATTGGGGGAGTCGTGTGAAAGAACTTGACTGGCCACATAGAACCCTGACCTCAACCCCATCCAACACCTTTGGGGTGAACAAGAACTTAGATTGTGAGCCAGGCCCTCTCCTCCAACAGTGTCTGACCTCACAAATGATCTTCTGGGTGAATAGGCAAAAATGACCAAAGACACTACAAAATCTTGTAGGAAGCCTTCCCAAAAGAGTGGAAGATGTTTTAGCTGCAAAGGCGGAACCAACTTCATATTAATACCTATGGATTTAGAATGGGATGTCATAAAAGCTCCTGTGGGTGTAATGTACAGGTGTCCCAATACTTATGTCCATACAGTATTATTCTCCTGTAATCTCTTCATATAGTATAAGACACACTTTTTAACATTGCGGTTTAGGCTATGTTCAAAGTTGGCGTATTCTAGGAGTCCCATTACCCAACGTTTCCCCAGCATATGCGCCAAATGTAAAGTCCAAAGGCAATGTGAACGTAGCCTTATACTCCATCACATCCTTCAGTCCACTGACCATGGAATCAATGCCTTGTATTGTCCACCAATGATTTTTCTTTTTTTCCACAAAGAACACTTAGAAAGTGAAAAGTTGCTTTGTCTTCCACTGAAACAGAAAGTGAGCGATGTATTCCTATGTGTCTGACTATTTGGGAAACCCCACGAGTCTGACTATTTGGGAAACCCCATGAGTTCTAATAACTGTTTTGACCAATATAAAATACTTTCAGTATCTCTGTAATACGGGGATATTTCTGGGACAAGGTTAAATATTTCGAGGGGGGTTTTCACTTTTGGTTTGAACACAGTCCAGTAAACTCTCTAGCTTTATAGGAATGTATTGGTTTACTATGACCAGGCTGTTCTACATTATTTTCTTTGGCTAGAGTTGGTAAAAAGAGCAAAACTTTAGGAGTCATGATCAGATGATTATTGGGACCTTGTTCCTGTAAACTTACCTGCGTTTGAATTCCAAATTGTGGGACATTTTAAGTCCTGCCCTGTTCCGCCAAGAAATGTCCCTAAATGACCAAAAACAAATCCCTTTTTAAACAAATTAGTATAAACTCCCTGTTAAGATGCAATCCATGGGACAGTCCCGTGAAAGCTGTCACTGTTGGCAACAGGACCAATCATGGTCAGCCAGTGCAATAAGGCCAAATACCTGCAGAGACAACGTGTCAGCAAAATAGGTTTATTTTAACCCCTTAGTGACCAGCCTATTTTAGGCCCTAATGACCAAGCTATTTTTTTTGTTTTTCTTTAGTCGCATTCAAAGAACTATAACTTTTTTATTTTTCTGTCAACATAGCTGTATGAGGACTTGTTTTTTGCGGGTTAATTTGTACTTTTTAATGGCACCATTTTGTCGTACATATCACTTTATGATTAACTTTTTTTCGGGGACATAGAAAAAAACCCTGAAATTCCGCCATTGTTCTATGCGTTTTAAATTGCCGTTCACAGTGTAACATGTTACCTTTATTCTATGGGTCGGTACGATTACGACGATACCACATATGTAGAGGTTTTTTATGTTTTATGACTTTTGCACCATAAAGACACTTTCTACTAAAATTATTTGTTTTTGCATCGTTGCTTTCCAAGAAACGTAATTTTTTTATTTTTCCATCAATGTAGTGATTTTTTGGGTTTATTTTTTGCGGGACGAGACGTAGTTTTGATTAGTACTGTTTTGGGGTACATGGGACTTATTGATTAACTTTTATTATGACTTTTTGGGGGGGCAATGAAAAAAAATAGCAATTTCGCCATTGGTTTTTGCATTTTTTTTTACGGTGTTCACCTTGCGGTTTAAATTACATATTGACTTTATTGTTTGCTTCATTATGGTCGCGGCGATACCATATATGTGTACTTTTATTTACTTTTTTTTCACACTTTTACTAAATAAAATTACTTTTTATGGAAAAATTGGTTTTATTTATTTTTTACTGCCATTTTTATTGATCATTTTTATTTCACATTACTTACTTATTTCATTAGTCCCACTAGGGGACTTTACTATGTGAACTTTAGGTCGCTCCTATAATGGTTTGGTATACTTCGTATACCAGAGCATTTTTGCCTGTCAGTGTAAATCTGACAGGCAATTAATTAGGACGTGCTCCTGGCATGTCCTAATAGGCATATGCCCAGTGCAGACCTTGCATACCCCCAGTGCAGGGCTTTTATCAGGCCCCCCGGCTGTCATGGCACGCCATCGGAGGTCCGCGATTGTATTTGCTGGCCGCCGATGGGTGAGAGAGTGAGCTCTCTCCCTCTGTAAACAAGTTAAATTCCGCGGTCGCTATTGCCCGCGGCATTTAAAGGGTTAAATGGCCGCGATCTAAGTAAACTTCGATCGTGGTCGTTGGAGCAGCATGCCGGCTGTCATTAGACAGCCGAGCCGCGGCTCCAGCCCGCACGGGACACCCTTGCAAGGCTTAGACTGGGCCGCCGTGAAAAGGCGATGGCCCAGCCTAATGCCACTTAGTGACCGCAGTGAAAATGCGTATTGGTGGTCACTAAGGGGTTAAATTAATGTGGTTGTGTGTGAAATTGCAAAAAAGATGGCTGCTTCTTTCCAGAAACAGCACCACTTCTGTCTATAGAGAGGAGTAGTGCTGTTTATATCACAACGATGCAATGTTTTTCTAAAGTCTCATAAACCCCTAACACCACCAATTTTTACATCTACTGTTAGGGGGCGTAGGCTAGAACGCTGTCTTTTTACAGGTGTATGGTGCAGGCTGGAGAAACCTCTTGTCGTCGCCGTTATCACCTTGAATGCCTTCAAAGGGCAAATGAGAAGAGGGACCCCCGTTTGATCGCGTCACAAGGAATCCCACTGATGTGATCGAGGGACATACCTTCTATGGGCAGACAGACCAGGGTCCATTAAAGGACCCCAGAGCTGTCTTACCATATTTCCTGTTGGTAGGGCCTGCTTAGGTATGTCCTAACAACTGCCTGTGTACTATCAGTACACAGGCTAATCTACTTAAAAATACTGTAGGTATATGCCAGTACATTAAAGTTAGAAAATCAAAATTAAAAATCCCCCTTAGGAATAAAAAAATGTAATGTTAAATAAAAAAAATAAGTAAAAGAAAACACACAAATGCAAATTTTTAAACACTCAATAAACTTTATTACATATATTCCCAAAACACAAAACAATATACACATATTTGGTATTGTCACGACCTACATAACAAATATAGTGTCATTTATGATGATTGGTGTATGCTGTAAGAAAATATATAAAACTGCTTTTTTTCTTCATTTTTGACAAAATAAAAAATGTATATAAATGAAACCATAATCTAAATGTACCAAAAAAATATATAACACCTACATAAAGTACAACCCACGCCGCGAAAAATAATGTCTCATACAGCTACATTAAAAAAAAAAAAAAAAAGTTCTGAGTGCCGGGCTGCAAAGAGGAAAAAATAAAACAACTGTTCTGTCCTCAATTCCAAATTTGGCCATGTCTTTAAGGGGTCAATGTTACCAAAAATCAAACACAAATCCAGGATTTGGTCATGAATACATTCAGATTTTCCTTATTATGTAAGCAAATGATGTTTGTGTTTCTCATGGTTTTATTGACCGTAAAGCTATAAGGCGGGTGCTGAATGGCCCCTTTGGGGAAAAGGACTGGAATAACCGGAATTGAGAGTATCATGAGATCGTAACCCCTTGACTGCCAATGTCATATTTATTATTTCCTGACTTTAAATGCTTGTCCTGACTAGAATATAAGGGCGAGATTCTGAGATGCACCCAGAATCTTAGCTTTCAAATGATACAAGGATCAAAGCCATAGGTGCAATATTTGGGGGGCAGCACTTGTTAGACATTGGGGAGCAGGATGAAAAGTTTTGCTTTCTAGTTCTGTGTAACGTTAAGTGCTAGGTGGCATTTTACCAATGTGCCATGTTAGAAAAAACATGGGTATGGGAGTATATGATGATTTTTTTTAAATTTATCTTTTTGGTTTTGTGTATATGTAAAGTGTGAAAATTGTCCCAAAACCCCTGGCAGTGAAATGGTTAATGACGAAGCACAGATAATACAGACGTAATATGGGACATTGACCTTAGGCTGGGCCCACACGCACACATTTTTTGTGCAAATTTTAGGCTATATTGTAGATTTTCAAATGTGTCATGTGTCAAATCTGTTGCTTGTTTCTTGCTAGGCTTTACTATCAATAATAATCTTTATATAGCGCCAAAATATTCGGCCGCACTTTACAGAGGGAACATGTACAGACCATATCAGACATTACATAGTGACAAAACGAATTCACAATTCAAACAAGAGGAGTAAGGACCCTGATCACAAGAGCTTACAATCTATGAGGACATAAAATGTAAAACGTGCTTGTTCTGTACAATGGTCCGGCTATCTTTTATACAAATGGGGTAGTAACATAAAGCTCCATGAGCCGGTCACCAGCCGGTATCCGTGTATGACGGACATGAAGTGCATTAGGGTGCGAGGAGTTTGGGGGATACTGCTGAATCAGGGGGTCAGGTGCGGAGGAATAATAGTGATAAAAGGAAAGGAGTCAATTTATAAAATGTGACAGTCCTGTATAAAAAGATGTGTTTTTAGGGCACGCTTAATCCTAGAAGTTAGGAATTATTCTGATTGTCTGGGGTAGCGAATTCGAGAGAACTGGTGCAGCACGAGAAAAATCTTGGAGACGGGAGAGTGATGTAGAGCATGGGTAGGATGGCAGACAAAGATGAGAGGGACGATAGAAGGAGATGCAACACTATGAAGAGCTTTCTGGGTGAGAATAAGGCCCTGTTCACATCAAGTTTTTTTAGCCTACGTTTGATGTATACACTGGGAAAAGTTCCCGACATAAACATTAAATGTAGGCCAAAACGGTAAATGTGGCTTTAGTAAGAGCAGTTTCTATAGTGTGGAAACCAGATTGTAAACCGATGTACCCACAGGTCGGATACACTGCGTATGAGCATGCAGCATGTGCGACCTACAACCTGCAGGATTTTTTTTAGATTTGTGATTTTTGTGGTGTTTCCGCTGCAAAAACGCATTTGCTATTTGTTGCAGGATTCTGCATCATAAATTGACATAGCGAGATTTCTGCTGGTCAATTTTTGAACATTTTCACAGCTTATTTTTTCCGCAGCGTTTGGATGAGATTTGTTCAAATCACATTCACTTTGCTGCTGTTGAAAACGCTGCAAATTTTTTGCAGCGTTTACGCTACATGGGAACCCGGTCTAAGAGGTCCAGAAGAGAGTTAGCAGAGAGATAAAAGATTAGGCGATGGTAGACCAAGCGTTCCAGGAGTTTAGAGATGAAGGGTAGACTAGAGACAGCTCGGTAGTTAGCAGCGCAGGATAAGAGATGGTTTTTACAGTAATGGGCTTATAACAGCATGTTTAACCACTTGGAGACGCAGCCACTTTTTGGATTTTCATTCTCGTTTTTCCTCTCTGCCTTCCAAAAACCATAGATAAGTGCAAATTTTTTTTTCATATATATATGAAATACATATATTAGAGGAAGTCAAGAAGCGCTACTCCATCCGGAGGTGGAGAGAAATTAAATTAAGTATTTAAGGAGTATTTATTAAGGTAACGCGTTTCGACGCCGGACTGGCACCTTCATCAGACCTAATACATTGGCTAGGAAGCAGCAGCAACTTCATCCATTGTATGCCTTTCAACAGCGTTGTGCCTGGACACTGCAGGATAATTCTTACACTTGCATTTCTGTTCAGCATTGTTTTGGGATTCCGCACCATGAGGCGCTTCTTCCTTTGATATATTTCAGATATAAAGTGTTCCAAGTATCATAGCTTTTTTATTTTTCCGTTGACATAGCCGTATGTGGGCTAGTTTTTCACGTCATCATTTAAACTGCCATATAATGTACTGGGATACTGAAAAAAAAATTATTTGTGGGGTGCAATGGGGAAAAAAAAACCCTTTGATTCCCCCTTTCTTTTTTGGATTTCATATTTACAACGTACATCTACCGGTAAAAAAATAGACACGTTAACTTTATTCTACTCGAAACTATTATGGAGATGCCAAATTGATATAGTCCTTTTCATGTTTTACCACTTTTATAAAAACCTATTTGTTAAAAAAAAATAGTTTTTTGTCACCACATCTATCGGTTTAGAATTGGCTTATTTTTTGCAGGGTCAGCTGTAGATGTTATTCATACCATTTTGGGGTACATGCGACTTTTTTTTAGCACTTTATTACATTTTTTGGGGGGAGATAAGGTGACCCAAAAACAGCAATTTGGGCGTTCTAATTATTATTTTTTTTTTAACGCCGTTAACCGAGTTGGCTAAATAACGTTATATTCTAATAGTTCGGACTTTTACGGACGCGGCGATAGCAGTCATGTTAACTTTTATTTTTTGAACATTACTTTAGGGAAAAACATTCAGTTATGTGACATGTCGCCAAGGGGTTAAAAGAGGAGGGAAGGATTCCAGAAGTAATAGGTTATATTTTAGTTGGATGATTAGTGGCAGTCGGGGGCGAGAAACTGATAGGGATCACTAATGCAGGCAATAGGCCGAGAAGGAGAGGAGCCTGAAGACTTCTTCTTCTGCAATTGGGTCAAATGCTGAAAGTGAAGAATGTGTCAGACCACTGGGAATAAGCAGCCTGTCATACGAAGGACTTTTGCTCTATCTACAGATATAATTTTAAGAAAAACATTTACTTATCACTATGTGAAATAGTTGAGAGTTCAATAGTTACACAACGTATTAACCTCTTAGGCCTCATGCACACGACCGTAGCCATGTGCACGGCCGTGATTTTCAGTGAGCCTGGACCGCAGAACAAGGCCGTAATAAGGCTTGCCCGTTCTTTCTGCGGTCCGGGCTCCGGGGCCATGCACGGACCGTGAAAACCACAGTCGTGTGCATGGCCCCATAGGAATGAATGGGGCCGCAATTCTCCCGTGGATTTTCAGGGAAATTGCGGTCGTAAAAGCACGTTCGTGTGCATAAGGCCTTAACATTTTTGTTTCGTTTTCTGTTTTGTATTTATTTGATATATTTTTTTTTACTTAATTTTGTAAGTATATATCATTTTTTACATAAGATGTCCTCCAAGTAATCATGAAAAACCTCTGGGGGAAATTCACAATTGATAGAGATATATATATTCTATCTATCTCTATATATATTTTTTTTTATTATGCAGTTTTCCACTTTAACTGGGGCATCCATAGGAGCACACCCGGCTCTCTAAGATAACCATTACCGAATCCATGGCAGGCCTGACTACCCTCTTAAAGTACACTCTACAGTACTGCATACCCAACTCTGCATGACCACTGATAACCGACTCTTGGCATTATTGACTACATTTACGCTTTACCACTGAAACTGCATCTATATCTGTCTGACTCCCATTGTCTGACTCCAGGACTGCCTGAGAACACTACTGTTTTCATGGCTTTGCCATACTCTTGCCGGAACGTTTTAAAGCCGGTTATGTTTATTGTTGCTCACAGCGACTGTGCCATCAACTATCTGTAGTGGTTCAGACAGCACTCGGTGTAATTGGGAGCACGAGTAGGGGCCCAATCCAGTAGAACAGTATAAAGAGTAATCGGCAATTTGGAGTGAGTTATTTTTTTTTTTATGCCAGTGGATATGTGCGTGCAACATTTCGGTTTTAATCGACCTTCATCAGGCACATCAGTGGTGTCCTGAATGCGAACTCTGAGGTGCATTTACTAGAGCAGCTGGCCGCATATAAAAAAAAGCGCTTGCCACCAACTATTTCCTATGTGCTTGGTTTTACTCCTGCTAATTAATCACCTAGACCAGCTGGGACATTGAAGACCTGAGGCCAGCCGAGTACCTTGACCACAACCAAAGCCGTGGGAAGGGGGGTGAAATAGATGAAACATTGCACTCAGTGGATTCTTTCCCTGGGCATTGCAGGAACCAGATTATTACATCTGATCTGTCTATTTTAGTAAACATTTGTATTCCCCATGAAATAACAATTTTGGAGCATCTTTTCTGATAACTCTGCTTGGGGCTGTTCCTCCTGTGATTCTGTTAGTGATGCAGTAAGTGAGAAGGGCCAAAAATAAACCAGTATAGCATAGACAGGAAGCCTATTAATGGCAGACTGAGCTTGCTGTGTCCGCTTTACTACTAAACTTACTTTAGTGGTAGAAAAAGACTAGATAAAAGTCAGGATTAGCCGACAATCTCGTATGTATGGGGCCTGTCCCATGACAGCAGATGGCGGAGAAAAGAGCGGTCGGGCAGAACTAATATTTTGTGTCCACGAAGATAATCTGCTGACAGAGATGTCTAGTAGAGTCTTTTTCCCCTCTTCCCATTAAAATAAACATGTACTCTCAGTCGTGCATGTTAATGGTGGAATCGAGAGAAATAGCAGTGTCTATTTCATGTGCATGGCCAGCCTTACGCCTCTTGCACACGACCGTTGTGCCACTCGGGCAGTTTTTGACGGCATCCGAGTGGCACACGATAGCCTTCACGAAAAATTATCTGAGTCTCCGATCCGAGGAAAGATAGGACATGTTCTATCTTTCCTCGAATCACTGACGGGACTCGGCCCGGCCCACACGGTCTTGTGCATGAGGCGTTGGACAGGAAGTCTAGACAACCCGATGAAGATTGTAGTGGCACCAAGTGTGACTCATTTATGAACATTTTCTGACACTCTTCGACTTCGATAAGCGGAGGAAAATAACACGGTGCAACACAACGCTGGCACTTCCTTCTTAGCCAAAATAGCTATTGCTGCTTCTATAATGAGGGCATTGTGGCTGCTTCTACTACAGTGTTTAAAAGCGCTGGAATAACCCATTTTTAGCCAAGTGTTATATAATGAATAAACCCTCTTCTGTAAAACTTGAATGTCAGGTCGTTCCCACCAAATAGGGTAGTATGTCCCAGATGTGTTTTTGTACCGCCAACAGGTATTAAGAGTGGACGGGTGCATTTTAGGAATCAAATCAGGCGTTTTATACCTCCTGGATAACATCTTATAGTTATTTTTCTGCGTGTATCCTGGTATAGAAGATTTATGTGAGTAGAAAAACCCTATACCATTCAGCAGTGGTCAGCATTCCCAAACAAAAGGGTCTGGGGCCTCAGTTTTAGTCATCTCATCCATCCATAGATCAAGGAGACAGTATGTGATGGCATAGTCTTTTGGGTGCAAAGTTGTTCGAAGAACTTGAGCTTTCTAAGTAGGAGTGTATTGGGTGTTAGAGAGCGGTACAAAATGCTGGTACAGAAGCCAATCCCCACCAGAGGACTCACCGGAAGCAAGGACAGAGTAGGTTAACAATTGAGAAGCTTTAAAAAAGTGGCAGATGGTTGTGTGTAGGGATTTGATTTAAGAACAGATAGACAATCTGCACCTACCCTCAGGAAATGAAGCGTTCCCAAAAAACAGCGTTAATGCCTGGTACTGTTTCTGATTGAGATAGGAACGCCCAATAAACTCGCTCAAATGTTTTTTCAGCATTAATTGATAAAAGGCACAAGCGAGTTTACCCTTCCCGAGCCCGTGAAATCATGAACACACAACCTACCTGGTCAGTGTGAACTTTAGAAGGCAGGAGGGACTGGAGTTGCGATGCAATCATTTTTAGTATAGAATTTCCAATCGAGGTTAATCAGGCAAATAGGGCGGCAATTACCACGTTGGGAGTGCTCTTTCCCGGGCTTAGGGAGGACTGTGACATGGGCAAGGAGAGATAGTGGTGGGAACTGGGAAGCAGAGGAGATGGAGTTACAGACATCAAGGTAAAGAGGAGCCAGGAGATCATTATGAAATTATTCAGCACACAAAGATGAACCCAACAACAACACCCTGACTCAGAACAATGAAATATGCTGAAAGCTCGGTATGTTCTTTGACTAGGTTGTACGTGTACCTGCATTTCGTAGATTTTTCTGGAATTAGACTGCACTGTTCAACTCTCCTGGGGATTTCTTCAAAATCAAATACGTGAAGTGACGTTGAACTTTAAAGAAAAGAACCACTGGCAGCCAATATATGTCATTACAAGTACATGGTTCTCTAAATTGGCTTGTGCAGTCAAAACTGATATCACCAAGGCAAAATTTAGCAGGCAAGAAAGCTCCTTCTGATCCCTGTATGCCAGTATTTGGTAGAAAAGGACCTTAAATTGTTGCATGATAAGAATCTGCCAAATTCTGACCTATTAGTAGAAATATCTTTCAGCAAGACCGTATAAATCTATTGAAGATCTGAAACATGAATGATGAACTTGTTGCACTGAGTTTCCGTCAGGAGCCCCCGTTGCGGATTCCATCAAATTTGCTGGAAAAATTAGCACAGCATACAGCGCTATGTTAGGCAAAATGGCAGAAACCCGATCGAACATATTCAAGTGAATGGGTTCGGTCAGGCGCTGTTGAGTTTCGTCAAGTGACGGAACCGCCACTTTTGTTTATTTTTCTGTTCCTATGACAGAACGTAAAAAAATCTTAAATAGTGGCGCAAATGTGAACAGAGCCTTATACGTAGAGCAGAGATCAGTGGTAGTTCTTGACAAGTAATTGTATGCCAAGCATGTGTACAGTATCCCATTGAAAATTGGCAGGGGACCCCACCCTCACTTTTAAATCCTCACTAAATAATATTAGATGGGTTTGGTCTTGAGTAATAAATAAATATAATATATATTTGGGGATCATCCGGTGGTTTCCATTTCTCATGTGATGCGAATAAAGTTTCTTTCCACTGCGACCCATTATCACAGGCATGGAGTCTCTAGGGTTCTGTTCACATCACGTTTTGGCCCTGCGTTTAGCGTGTTTGTTGGGAAAGGTCCCAGACGACACACTTCACAAGTTCATAGGTCTCCATTAGCACAACGGAGGCCAAAAGAATGTCCTTTTGGCCTCAGTTTGGCTGGTATAAATAATGGCATACGTCACAGGTGTACATTTAAAGTATATGTCATGGGCTTTCCAATAACCTTTAATGACTTCTACGTTAAACAGATACCATTATAGTCTATGGGCAACTTACTTGTTAAACGGATGCATAATAGAGGAAATTCATGACATACACCATGAAACTTATGCTGATGGATACCACTGTTAAGGTATCGGTCACAGCCTTATGTTTAATGTATGTCAGGGAATTTTCCCGGCGTATACGTTAAAACGTAGGCCAGAACCGTGATGTACACAGAGTCTTAATGAGACACTCCGTGCTTGGGTTGTTGACCACTTGCACGCATTCGTACATAGAACGCCTGTCTATATAAAGGGCAGTAAGGCGGGTGATTTTGAATGATTTTCTTTGGTAACGATTGTAGTTGGGTTACATGTGATTTTGTCTATTTGTATACCACACCACCTTGCTATCAAAACGGTTAAATTTCAGCTTTTAAAAGTATAGTTCATACACACACCAACAGAATGGATTGGGATGGTCACGGAAAACCTCTTAACCCATAATTTTTACAGCCCTTATTCCTTGGCGATCCGCATGCTACTTGTTTTTAGATACGTTGGTTTTATATTTTAACTTTGTGAGTATAAATAAAACATTTCTAACTTGAAACGATCCCGCAGCGCTGCTCTATACACCCTTGATCTCTCAGTGGTATTACACCTCTTTTGGAGTGGATATTGTGTGGAACCACACAGAGCAACACCTGCGCAGGTGGACGCCTACTCGTTGATGGTAGAGTCCGGATCGAAACAACGGTTATCTGAGGAGACTGGATGGTTTGAGGCTAAAACAGGCAGTTAAGCGCAGTTAAGTACACATTATAGAGGTTGCGTTATAGGTACTTTGGGCTGTACCTGCCTCTACCTGCTCCAGCCTGAGGGGTGTATGTTCTTTTGAAATACTCCATGAACTACTTTCTCTTTGTCTACGTTTTATAACATACGTCTTATACAAAAGCATGCTGGTGATTTACATTGTTGCTGGGATCTGCTCTATACTCTGAATCCTGCTTTGTATGAGAACAGGGCTATAGGCAGGAAAGAGCCAGTTCTGCTAACAATCACATGAATGGAAAGGTCACTGCCTCCGGTAAGGTCGGCACACTCCTCTACTGCGGTCATTCTCAAAATTTGATTTGCAAGAGGGTCTTCTATTCTTGTCCACTTTATGACACCGCCCCTATTGTAAGCAGTAGTTTTCTCTCATGCAACCACATGGATGAAAAAAGTCACTGTCTTCGGTAAGATCAACACACTCCTCTCCTGTTGCCTTAATCATTCTCATCTGATTGGCTACTACTGGTTACACAAGTTCTTACCTCCAATTATGTTTAGTTTGTTTGACGCCGTGGTGGTCAACCTGACCCATCGTGATGAGCCTGAAATATGGAATTCATTAAAGTTTTGCACATTCGGTTCAGTGAGGCCTGGTTACCTGTTGTCTCTTGAGTCACCAGAGGGAATGGGACATGGTCAGCAAATGACTACTGCACGCAGCCCATGGACCACCAATTGGACACCAATGTATTCGGAGCACACCATTCTCACACAGGTCACCCTCCTATATTCCAGAAGACATACAGGACGGAGGTAAGATGGTTTACAATGTTCTTTGGTCACAGGATTGTAGTTGGGTGACATGTAATGTTGTCTATTTGTATTCTTTTATTCCACATGACCTGGCTATCAAACAGGTGGAATTTCATCTTAGAAAGTATAGCTCATACATCACACACCTACGGAATTTATTGTGCTGGCTACTAAATACCTCTTAACCAATATTTTATTTTTTTTGTTTTGGAAAATTTGCAGAAACGGTGTTGCAGATAGCTGGAATCCCAATTGGTTCAAAATTCTCCCCGTCTCTTGCTTACTTGGTGATGGCATGGTGGGAAGACTACGTTATTTTCTCCTTGAACAACTCCTTTCAGGACTCCATACGGTGGTATGGGCGTTACATAGACTGCCTCTTGCTGGTCTGGGTTCATGATGTGGCATCTGTGTGTCAGCTTTTGGAGTACATTAACTTTCAGATTACAATTTACAGGCAGCAGCTTGACAGAGCGTCCTTTTTAGATTAGTTTACTGGGTGACTGCCAACTAGGAACGGTAATAATATTTACAGTAGACCGAAAGTTGGCAGTACTATTATAGAAAAAAAGCAGTCACCCTAAACACACCATAAGAGCAATAGCAATTGGTAAATTTACGAGGAACAGAACAACCTGTTCTGCCGATGACATTTATTCTGCACAATGTATTGAAATTTGCCAGAGATTAATACAGAGAGGATATAAACAGCGGATGCTAAAGACACGTCTGTTTGGTTCAGGGGAGCGGACTGACGGGACAAAGTGTCCTGTATTTTCCACGACTTACAGCCAACATTTTAATGATATAAAGAACATAGTTTACAAATATTTGGCTATCCTTAACCAGGATACTACTTTAGAGGAGATTTTAGAAGAAGGAGGAGGTCGTTGTGTTACAAGAAAAGCTAGAACTTTGGGTAATGTGTTAACCCCTAGTCTGTTCCAAAATAGAGACGACTGTATTGGCCATCACTAGAGGCTTTTTATTTTTGCAACATGCTTTTACTTTTAAAGTATATAAGAATCTAGTGAAAATTGCGGGATTGCATCTTTTTCAAGGTGAATACTTCTGTTTGCAGCCAGCAAGTTCTCTGTACACTCCTAAATGTAGAATTTGGAAAGCTATATATTAGAGCAGGCTGTGTAGTGACCACAAACTATTTTCTGTTTGTCTATGTTTTTACATATAACAAAAACATGCTGGGGATTTACATTGTTGCTGGGATCTGCTCTATACTCATTGAATCCTGCTTTGCATGAGAGCCAGTTCTGCTATCACATGAATGGAAAGGTCACTGCCTCCAGTAAGGTCAGCACATTCCTCTCCCGCTGCGGTCATCATTCTCAGAATGCGATTGGCAAAATGGTCTTCTATTCTTGCCCACTTTATGACACTGCCCACCCACATAAGCAGTAATGCTTTCTCTAATGCAGCCACATAAATGGAAAAGTCACTGCCTCCGGTAAGATCAACACAGTCCTGCACTGCTGCCTTCATCATGCTCATTTGAATGGCTACTTCTGGTTACACAAGTCATTGCCTCCCATTATATTTATTTAGTTTGCCTGTGATAGTCAATCTGACCCACTGTGAGAAGCCTAAAAAAATATGGAATTCATTGCAGTTTTGCACGTTCGGTTCAGTGAGGCCTGACTCACCCCCTCTGGTGACCCAAGAGACATGGTCAGCAAATGACCACTGCACGCAGCCCATGAACCATCAATTGGACACCTATGTTTCAGGAGCGCCCCAATCTCACCCTCCTATAGGAGACATATATCCCAAATACGTCATCACTGATGGTTGTAACACATGAAAAAGTATAAAGAACACAAACAAGTCCTTAAAATAGTGCAAATCATCCTTTTTATTTTTATTTTTTTATAACAGAACATTCAGATTCACAATATATTCAAAGCTTTTCTTTTTTCAAGCCAGACAAAAAGGCACATTAAAAATAGAAATTCTTTTTAAAGTAACAAAAGCAAACGTCATATTCATGACTATGTGACCAAAGCAAAATTCTTCAGTTTAACAGTGATCATTACAAAAGAAAAACGAGTATTTAAAAGAAGAATTTACAGTCCAATAAAAAAACAACCATTTCCATAAAAGCTCTTACTGTCATTTTGGTTTTAGGTCAAAGGATTTTTTAAAGGGAAAGGGACATTTTTAAACATTCCTCAGTGGTCAAATTTTGGATGTGAACAGTCACCAGGAACCTTGTATATCAAGCAATTGTAGTAGATACGTAATTGGCTTCCCAGCTGTGGAAAAACTGAACTCCTAAGATGCCCTGATGGGTGTCGTAGTTTTACAACCAAAGGAGACAGGCTACCAACCAACATTGTCCCTTGTGCAGTCTACACCTAATGTCCACGAGCTTTGCGTTACATATCATGTACTGACCCAGTATGCCTCAGATTTCATATGAAAAATGGTGGCTCCATCGCATGCTGTATTGCTTCCATGGAAGAATGTCTCCAACATACAGCACTAAAAGTATCATGACGACACATGGAGCTATATAAAGTGATGGGACTCCATGTGCTGCCATACAGCAGCCTGCACATCTAGCTGTATAGTCTTACATCTCGCTGTAATCCACTGCTAGTAAAGTGATTGTAGGGGAATTCCTAAGTTGGGGGAGATAAAATACTACATTCTCCCACAATCCATTGCATTATATACTTAAGGTCCTATTACATTGCCCGATGTGGACCGTGAAAACGAGCGCAGATCAACGAGACATCTTGGTGAATAGCGCTTGTTTGCGCCTCTCACAAGAAGCGATGATTGCTTATGAATTGGGACGAGAGCTCATAACTATGATTGCTCGCCCCCATACGTTGTCATGTCGGCAGCACGTCTCAGTTTACACAAGGAGATGTGCTGCCGACAACGATAATATTTAATGCTGCTTAAACAAGCAGATCAGCAAATGAACGGGCGTTTGCTTGTTCATCAGCCGATCACTGCCACGTTTACATAGGGCAATGATCAGGAACGAGCGATCATATGAATGCTGGTTTTACCGAACATTGGCCCATGTAATAGAGCCTTAAGGTTCTATTCACACTAGAGTGAATAGGGTTCCGCAGTGCTATACTTGCCGATAGCTCCCATTAGTAGAGGAAAAATTGTGTTAGAAATCCTCCAGCTCACCATTAGCAGATCAGTGCAGGCTGCGCCCGGATCCCCATGACGGCACACAGTGGGGTCCACAAGAAGTGGAAGAGAAGCCGTGATCCAGCGCAAAATAGTTTAAAAGGAAACACGGTTCCAATTTTATTTCAAAACTTCTTAAAAATATATCTTGATAAGCCATGAATAAGGACATAAGTGTTGTCCAAAACGCGTAGGCATCAGCTAATATCGCTAACCACCCCTGCATTGGATATATATTTTGAAGACGTTTTGAAATAAAATTGGAACGGTGTTTCCTTTTAAACTATTTTGCGCTGCATCACGGCTTCTCTTCCGCTTCTTGTAGCTCCCATTTATGTCAATAGGGTCCGTCAGGGTTTGCAGGTATCGGTTCAAAAACAGATCCGGCATAGCGGTCAATGCTCCGTTATAAGTTTAAGCCATGGCACTAGTGTGAACAGAGCCCAAGTTGTCCATTCTGTACGTGTGAACACTGCTGACTGATCCCAGGTAGGACCCAGTAGATTTCGGAGTGCAGCATTAGTACAACTGGATGAGAAGACAATATTTAATGAAACTCAAGGTTCAATTTAAATGTTCGTATAAAAGAAGTAAAGTATTTGAAAAGTCGATTCAAACGATAGTATTCCAAAGTGGAGCTTTTTGTGGCCACAACTATATAATCCATGCTCCTTTGATGCCTGCTGCCGTATTATGCATTAGTGATCTGAAGCAGGAGGTCTTATGAACGTTTGAAGAAGTGGGCTGTGGGTTAGAAGCGGATGACTGAAACGGATGGAAGTTCAGGCACCTCAATTCATCTTATTATGACTATATAGAACGCAAGACGGCATAAAAGAAAAAAAAAAAAAGACTGAGTAACGCTGCTGCACTATGTACCTAAGTATTATAAAGCCGGGGCATATACAGAAAAGACGTGCTTCTCTAGTACATAGTACAACAAAACAAAAGTAATAAACATCATAAAGCCAAAATCATGACGAAAACCCCCCAAATCCAATGCTATGACAACGTACTAACAGATGCTGAAAATTATTTACAACAGTCTTGTTAACAGCAAAAATAAAAATTCACTCCCAAAATAAAAAGTAGAAAAAAAACCCCAAAAAACACAACCTTTACAGTTTCTAATTTATATCAGTCTATGGAAAAGCTGGGCTGACATCACCCAGCAATGCTGGAAGCAAGAATAGGACGTCTGCCTAGAGCAAATCCTGCTGCATTATAGCCGGATGAGCCATTCCGATTGAGCTGTAATGGCAGCCATGTGGTCACCCAGCTTTTCCAGAAACAGCCAGTTGTCCGGTTTGTGACTTTTAGCATTACAAATCAATTGTGCATAAAAGGAATATTTTGTTTTTATTTATTTTAATATTTAATGTGAGACGTTACACTTAGCACATAACGTTCTGTTCCTTCTCTTGCAGCTCATTTTACCAATATTCTTGCAAAAAGGGAAATGAGGCTTGCATTATATTCAGTTCCTAGTTTGCTTTTAGTTCAGCGTGCCATGAAATATTCTCAAATAACGGTCCATACAGAATGCTTTGAAGCGGCTCTGTCACCACATTATAAGTGGCCTATCTTGTACATGATGTGATTGGCGCTGTAATGTAGATTACAGCAGTGTTTTTTTATTTAGAAAAATGATCATTTTTGGCAGAGTTATGACCTATATTAGCTTTATGCTAATGACTTTCTCAATGGCTAACTGGGCGTGTTTTTACTATTTGACCAAGTGGGCGTTGTACAGAAGAGTGTATGACGCTGACCAATCAGCGTCATACACTTCTCTCCATTCATTTACACTGCAGATAGCTATATCGCAATGTGCACCGCATAAACACACTAACACGCTACTGCAGTGTCCTGACAATGAATATACATTACCTCCAGCCAGGACGTGAGGTCTATTCAGAATCCTGACACTTCTGAATCTTTTCTGTGAGATTTACAGCAAGGCAAGCATAATCTCATTTGAAATGACAGGTTACATCGTAATCTCGCGAGATTACGCTGGCCTTGCTGTAAATATATCACAGCCGCTACAGAACCGGTCAGGATTCTGAATACACATCCCGTCCTGGCTGGAGGTAATGTATATTCATTGTCAGGACACTGCAGTAACGTTATACTGTGTTTATGTGGCTGCACATAGCGATATAGCTATCTGCAGTGTAAATGAATGGAGAGAAGTGTATTACACTGATTGGTCAGCGTCATACACTTCTCTCCACAACCCACACTTGGTCAAAAAGTAAAAACACGCCCAGTTGTCCATTGAGAAACTCATTAGCATAAAGCTAATATGTCATAACTCAGTCAAAAATGATTGTTCTTCTAAATAAAAAGCACTGCTGTTATCTACATTACAGCGCCGATCACATCAGGTACAAGATAGGCCACTTATAATGTGGTGACAGAGCCGCTTTAAGTGCATGCAAAGTTAAAGCCCTTAAAGGGGTTTTCCCATAAATGTCAAATAGATGCGGGTCCCACCTCTGGGACCCGCACCTATCTCTAGGACTGGGCTCCCTAAACCCTGTTTTAGCTTTTTGTGCTTACGCTGCCTGCCGGCCACTTCCCGATTAAATGGTTAGGAGCTACAGAAAAAGCGAAGCATGTGAGCGACTCTGTTTCCGTAACTATTCAGTGTAATGGGGGTTAAGCTGTTTCCGTAACTCCGGACCATGTAATAACTGACCGGGAGGCAGCGTGAGCACAAATAACTAGAACGGGGCGGAGACGGTTGCGAAGGCAAAGTTCATGTGCAGTTGAGGCTTCAGCGTGGGACAGTTTCCTTAGCAATTGGCGCACCCTACATCCACAGCAGAATCTCCTGCTGTCAGTTTTAAGCTTCAGTGGGGAGAGATATGGTGTCCTTCATATGTGGAGCTATAAAGGACTTTTGTGAAGAAAATTGCTGTATATGATAATCCCCAAGTGTAATTTTGTTAAGATATGGAAGCGACGAACTATAAACTATGCCGGGAAGTGGTTTCATCCCGTTAATGCTTCCACTGCTAAACAACTGCTATCCCAAATGTGCCACAGCAGTGGACTGTTGCCTTTATTTTGGCACACAGTGATAAATGTGGGAACTGAAATAAATTTTGTATAGAATACACGATGATGAAACCCATAAAGCAGGAACCTTCATCCTTATGGCACAGTCCCCAAGATCGAGCGCAAAGGTAAGCGGTGTCTCAGCCGAGTGCAATGCCGGCCTGAGTACAGATTGTCCTGAAGGTCTTAATCAAAACAAATAGTCCCGTGTATCATTAGCCGGTTATGCAAAGTACAACTGGATCCATTTGCAGCGTTTACCTGAAGCTTATATTTGTACAACAGCATCTTCCAATGAAGCAAGAGCATTCCAGATGGGGATAAGTAAAATCCTTAAATGATGGCCTCGTGTTCATCTCTGAAATAGGAGAAAAAAAAATAAGAATGAGTGACAATGAACATATAGCAGCCGGAGGTTCAGGACCTGGTCCAATTAAACTAAAACCATGGTGTACTGTCTGCAGCAATAGAAGCCGAGCCATAGTGTGGAAAATAATCTCCTTATTAATGGTTTCATTAATCCGATTCTGATATAATCTGTAGGAGAAAGAACTTGTTTGTTCTATTTTTAAACGTCCTATTTATTTATTTATTTTTAGCATTAAAAACTTCCTTAGGAACTGCCATATTGGAGAGACACTTCTCTTGTATGGTCTGTAAAGCTAGTGCAGCAGGATGGTGCGCTTTATGGCAGCAAAAATGAGTAAGAGTTAATGTACAGAGAAAGGTCAAACTATTGCAGTCTTTAGGAAGTGATGGAGTACTTTACAGTGTTGCTATCTTGCCTTATCTATGCCCCCTGCAGTATAATACAGCCATCGATAAATCCCCCACCTTTGCGGACTCTGTCCCAGTCTACACAGAAAAGCAGATAAGTGAGCTGCAGCAAGTATCAGTCTATTGTTCTCTAGTGGCCAGTGTGAAAACTGAAATATTCCAAGACTTGTTTATATGGATAGTACCAAAAAAATAAAAAAAGTTAATAAAAAAGCCAGGATTTCAATAATGTGTAATTTTCAGATGACATTCTTTTTAATATTTAGCGCCTCGGTTTAAGTCCAAGCTCTGCATAGACTGGAATTAGGCTCAACCGGTCACATCTGTTTTTGTGTTTAAAGAGGCTCTGTCACCAGATTTTGCAACCCCTATCTGCTATTGCAGCAGATAGGCGCTGCAATGTAGATTACAGTAACGTTTTTATTTTTAAAAAACGAGCATTTTTGGCCAAGTTATGACCATTTTTGTAATTATGCAAATGAGGCTTGCAAAAGTCCAAGTGGGTGTGTTTAAAAGTACAAGTCCAAGTGGGCGTGTATTATGTGCGTACATCGGGGCGTTTTTAATACTTTCACTAGCTGGGCGCTCTGATGAGAAGTAACATCCTCTTCTCTTCAGAACGCCCAGCTTGTGACAGTGCAGATCTGTGACGTCACTCACAGGTCCTGCATCGTGACGGCCACATCGGCAGCAGAGGCTACAGTTGATTCTGCAGCAGCATCAGCGTTTGCAGGTAAGATCGACTTACCTGCAAACGCTGATGCTGCTGCAGAATCAACTGTAGCCTCTGGTGCCGATGTGGCCGTCACGATGCAGGACCTGTGAGTGACGTCACAGGTCTGCACTGTCAGAAGCTGGGCGTTCTGAAGAGAAGAGGATGTTACTTCTCTTCACAGCGCCCAGCTAGTACAAGTATTAAAAACGCCCCGATGTACGCACATAATACACACCCACTTGGACTTTTACTTTTAAACACACCCACTTGGACTTTTGCAAGCCTCATTTGCATAACTACAAAAATGGTCATAACTTGGCCAAAAATGCTCGTTTTTTTAAAATAAAAACGTTACTGTAATCTACATTGCAGCGCCTATCTGCTGCAATAGCAGATAGGGGTTGCAAAATCTGGTGACAGAGCCTCTTTAAGTCTCTATTCACAGTGTTAGAGTCCTATGTTTGGCGTATGCACTGAGAAAACTCCTGAAACATACACGGAACGTATACGTAGGCCCACGCCAAGCGGGTATGCATCAGCATAGCTTTCTTGTGGTTGTATAGAATAACAAAGTTGACTACGCTGCCAAAATGTATACCGCACAGCACTTATTTTATGATGGCAGCCAACAAAGTTCCAGGAACATAAAAAGGTTACTGGAACGTACCAGGAAACATGTATTTCATGGCCATTTCATCAGGGTTTTTGTGGTGCAACACTTCTAGTAAGTGTGAATCAAGGATTTCACTCCTGGGGAGCCGGTAAATCAACTCAAAAAATTTGGCAATAAAGAAGAAATGCACGGCACTCACCCTTTAAAGATCAATCTCTGCTCTTTATTTGCAAGTGACAAGGCCGGTTAAAAATAGGAGACATGCAAATAGCAGTCAGTCTAGGGCCGGTTCACCTACTCCAGACTCTCTCAAGGTCTTCTGGGATCAAGTGTACCGATTATTAAATAGCCAGCCATGCACAAGCGCTAACAATTACAAAGTGTAACAATCTAGATAAACAAGTCCAGAATACAGATATTTTTGACTCAGATCTCTCCTTTACTCCTCACATTCAATCACTTTCACGCTCCTGTCTTTTTCACCTCAAAAACATCTCCAGAATCCGGCCTTCTCTTATGGAGGAAACCCCCAAAACTCTTTGTCGCTCTGATTCACTCTCGTGTTGACTACTGTAACTCATTACTAGTCGGTCTTCCCCTCACCAAACTCTCCCCTTTCCAATCTATCCTAAATGCAGCAGCCAGGCTCATATTTATGACCAACCGCTACACCAACGCCTCTAATCTGTGCCAGTCACTGCACTGGTTGCCCATCCCCTTCAGAATAAAATGTAAACTTCTTACTCTCACCCACAAAGCTCTCCACAGTGCTGCACCTCCTTACATCTCCTCCCTCATCTCTGTCTACCACCCTACTCGGGGCTCTACGTTCTGCCAACGACCTTAGATTAAAATCCTCCATAATCAGAACCTCCCACTACCGTCTCCAGGATTTCTCTCGTGCTGCACCAGTCCTCTGGAATGTGCTACCCCAGACAATCAGATTAATTTCCAATATCCACAGTTTTAAACGTGCCCTGAAAACACATCTATTTAGACCGGCCTATAACATTCCCTAATCTGACTCCTTTCCATGGCCCTCCTTTTAGATTAGTCATCAGAATAAGATTCCCTCACACTCCTCTTCATGTCCGTCATACACGAATACTGGCTGGTGACCGGCTCATGCAGCTTTATGTCACCACCGCAGGTGTATAAAAATGGCCGGACCATTGTACAGAACAAACACTGTTACACTTTGTGTCTCCCTTATGTCCTCATAGATTGTAAGCTCTTGCGAGCAGGGTCCTCACTCCTCTGGTTGAATTGTAAATGAACTTTGTCACTATGTAATGTCTGATATTGTTTTGTTTCATGTCCCCTCTAAATTGTAAAGTGCTGCGTAATATGTTGGCGCTACATAAATAAAGATTATTATTATTATAATACAAATAAACAAGTCAAACGAACTGATGGAGCGGATTTAAGAAAAGACGATAGGTAATTTATATCATTCGGACCCAAAAGTCCTAAAGCCTCCGTTCTAATGATCCAATGGCTTCACATCTCAGCAGTTTGACATGCCAGTCACTACCATCTACTAGGGTGAACTCTCACTGGAAAGCTACAAACGATAATAGTTTTGGATCACCCGGGTGCACATCCTTCATATGGCTAATCTACTTTAGTGCTGGCTTTCCTTTACCCAAAGAGTAAATATGTTCGCGGAACAGCTTGAATACTGGGCAAATCGCTTTCCCAATATAGAAAAAGGAAACCGGTCTCTTAAAATGAAGAGAGTCTTCCTGCGAGGGTGAGAGATTGTCAAACTGGCAGATAGTCTCTGGTCAGATAAACCGGCCAAACCTTATTGTTAATTTTTGCCCAAAGTTGATAAGAAACGTACTAATCCCCCTGGGAGGCCGCTCGTGGCAGGTAGGAGTTCAACACTGAACCAGTTGTGCTATTTGGATTGGTATTTCCCCCCCCTACTTAAAAGTGATATTTATTCGATGTGAATGCATTACTACAAATTTTGCCACCTTTTGAATGACATACAGTCTGGCCACAATTGATTTGGTCAGTCTCTATCCTAGAATCCGCTATACAGGCCATTAAATATACCTGGCAAGCAATGGTAAAGGGGATTTGTGTGTCGGTTATATCTGTGAAGTCTCCGATTATGTGCTCACTCAAAGCTTTCAAATTTGGGGACCAATAGCTCGTGCAGTGAACCGGGACAGCGATGGCGACGCCAATAGTACAGACATCTGCAAATTTGTTTTGGACGTTATGGGAGGAAAGATGCATATGCAACGTTCACAATCCATCTGTCCAGTCTATTCAATACCGGACCAGACGTATAGACGATGTCTTATTAGTGCGGTCAGGGACTAAAAGGCAGTTTGGGCAATTTACAGCTTATGTCAATAATAACCAGTTAAATATGAAGGTTACGGCTAATTTTGGAGGACCAGGTAGAATTCTTGGATGTTAAGATCATGTCAGATGGAGTGGGACTACAGACGAGTGGCTATACGAAGCCAACAGCCTCGAATGCACTCCTACATTTTAAGAGTTACCAACCCCCACATGTAAAATGGTCACTCCCATATGGCCAATTCTTATGGTTGGAGAATTAATAGTAACCATGATACGTTCCTGGAACAGTCAATGGAGCTTATGGATAGGGGTGAAGGGAAAGGGTTATGGAGAAACATTATGGTCCGAGTCATTTACTAGAGTAATTAATCAGAATAGAAATAAACTGCTACTTGTTAATCATAGAAAGTCCAAGATTGAACGATTTGTTGTTCTCGTTTCAACACAGTCCTCTTGCAAAACTTCTTAAAGGAGCAGCTCTTATAGAGAGTGCCATGCATTTTTTCTTCATTCTTGAATTAAATTAGAATTGACACTTTGTCCGTATGGAGCACCGCCGCATAGTCAGCTAAAGCACCACAGAGCCCAGCAGTGCACAGATCTCGGAGTTATTGCGGCGTGCGGTAGTGCCAACCCTAATCCTCTTGCGTACTCTTATTGCATTCAGGACTTGCACCTGTTCATACTTGTATCAAACTGGTATTTTTATTTAAGTATTAAATATGATTGTACTATATGTATAAAGGTGAAATTATACGATATGATCTCACAATCCCCATGAAGATATAATCCCTGCGACGCCATCTGAGCCCATACTATCAAAAGTCAGACAGCCCGGGGCCCATCCCTATTGTTGTGGCGTACTTAGGTATGTTTTGTCTGTAAAATAACACAATTTATAGCTGTTAAACCAGATCTTAAAATGAATCAAATCAGTCGGTCATTAAAGGGTTAAATAGTCTCCATTGTTCGAAAAAGTCCTCATGGAGAAGGTTGAAGAGTCGCAGTAATGGGTGAATGTAGATTTTTGGCATTTTTTCACAAGAGTGCTGCAGTTCCCTATGTATTTCTATCACATGGGTGTACGTGTTTGTATCTCTGTAGCTAGGAGCAGAGACCACACTCGGGCGGCCCTTGCGACAGATCATTTCACTGTAAACAATACTTATCTAACTCGGCTATATCATTTTCCATTCCAGTCTATTCATAGCCAGTCCTAAAGCTTACCGCAACCGGACGTCAGACTCCATAATGATTTGGCTCAGAAAACATCAACACACCAGCCATTGTCTCCAGGTAACGCATGAGGAGCGTCCTGCTCTGAAGATCTGCCCGAGTTGCCGACTAAGTGCTTGCGTCACATGACGGAGGGGACGACGGAGGGGGATAAGTCACTGCTCCACTATATACTGATCTTTCCTACATACTCTGGTCTGGGTAATAGACGTCCTATCTTGTATGAGCAGCTTTACGTGACAGTATTGTACAGGAATGGTCACCCTTTCATTAGATCTATACAATTTTCCGAAATAAACCAGATCTTATGAGTCAACACCCAGTTATTCAACTTAAGATTGTTTTTATTACTACACGCCCAAAAGCAAGTCCTGTCTGGCTACGCCAAACCCATTTAAGTAGGTGACTAGCAGATCAGGATATGGGATAACTGCACATTTACCAGTTCACATCAAAACATTTTTGAGGGTGTTCACATGAAGCGAATAATTCCCACAAAGAAAAAAGCTGCACATACGTATTCATATGATTTGCCAAGGGCATAGAAAAATAAATTTTATTAGACAATACAGATTACATTACATATAGATTAAAAGGTAGACTACAAATCAGACAACTGTATACTGTAGTATACCCCTTGAAAAAGCCATCCACGCAAAACGCGCGTTGGGGTCTCTCCATACCTGGAAAGTTACTGGATCATAGGAATCACATGGGTTAGTAACGCTACTTGTGCCCTATAGAACTCACTCGTTTTTTTATACCTATACCTACATTCTGGGAAGTTCTGTGTGCTTCACTGAGGCTTAGATATTCTGTACCTAATGATTGACGCCTTGTATATATGCAAATATGGCCTATGTAACTGACAGTACTCATCTCTTACTCTGTTTCATATCAACACTATTATGAGATTGATTGTACCTGTGGTACGATCAACTCAGACACCTTACTTTGCTTTTTTGCTTTGAGTCATGCATTGCTATCTGACTTCTGCCTTAGAATAGTTCACACAGCCTCCTTTGTTGGAAGTTTTTTCTTCCTTTGTTGTGCTATATACTAGTGGTTTCCTATTGTCCTCCTACGCTATTGGAGGTATACAGTTGTCTGATTTGTAGTCTACCTTTTAATCTATATGTAATCTGTATTGTCTAATAAAATTTATTTTTCTATGCCCTTGGCAAATCATATTCTAATAGTACATGACTCCTTAGGACTCATGCACACGACCGTAGTGTTTTTCTGGTCCACAAATTCCAGGACCGTTTTTCCTTGAAATGTCCTCCGCACTTCATCCGTATGTAATCCGCAGTTCATCCGTATGTAATCCGCAAAATGCGGATAAAAAAAAAAAGCCTAGGTAAAACAGGACGACGACAGAACTAGCAACACTTCCGCAAACTGCGGTTGACACACGGAGGTGTACCCGCATTTTCCACGGGCCCATTGACTTCTATGGGCATGTCCGCATCGAATTTGCGGGCCGTAATAAGACATGTCCTGAGTTTCTGCGGCACGGATTTGCGGAGACCCGTGAAAACACGAATAGTGTGTATGGGCCCATAGAAATGAATGGGTCCGCAATTCTCCCGTGGATTTGTGGGGGAATCGCGGACGCAAAAACACGTTCGTGTGCATGGGGCCTTATTCTCTGTGTTTTTTCTAATGTATTTTGGAGTTTCTATTCTGACATTGGGGAAGTCTAAATACGCACTTGCTGGTGACCTAGCCCGTATAATAATTTTCCCTGTGGAGACATATGTTTATATTACATACGTATTCATGTTAAAAGCTCTTCACAGTGGCATATGAGACGCAGGTCCAGCGATGGCTTTCAATGCATGACGTGAAACGGTCAAAGCAGCTGCCACTACAGGGAGCTCACTATGTAAGGATTTATACATCGCGTTCAATACCACCTGTATGAATCCATATGAGTTAGCTCCCCCTGGTGGTGACCGAATGCAGAATAAAACTTATCAAGCTGGAAAAACAGAGCCCCCTATACAGAGATATTATGAAATTAATCAGCATAAGGTTTTTATTTTACCTGAAAAAAGAATGGTGGACACAAGCATGAATAAAGGCGTAGTACATTTGGTGGAGTCTTCAAGCTTTGCTATGGGCCTTTATGATTTCCGTGTACATTCCCTGGCTATGTGACGGAGAACTTTAAATTATAATAAATTAGCAATGACCAGACTAAAAATTCTTTATAGCTGGGTCACAGCAGTTGTGTTTTTTCCCCTCTCAGCACTCGTGCTACAAAACAACTGGGTTGTCAGATCTTGACAACTTGTATAAATGGAGCCGATGCAACGATCAGCCAACTGTCGCACATCCGGGATGGTATGACGTCCGTATGCCCCAATAAAGCAAATGGAAAGAAGTCTTAGTAACACAACCCTTTTAAATGTGAATCTGACCTTAAAACGTTCTGTAAACAGCGAGATACTTGTGTCTGACAGCACCACCATCTCTTTGCATTACCCCCCCCCCCCCCAATCACACAGTAGACTGGAAACTCTTTTACAAGTACAGTCTTGCGTATTAGTTATATTAGTTCATCTTGATTGGCCCCGGTCGGTAAACATTTACTGTTACTTAGAAGCCCATATTCCCGGAGCCTCCTTGTCTACAGTAGTTATGAGCAGCCAAGGATTTCAGAGTCTCCCATGACCTTGCTTGTATCGAGCGCAGTTCCCTCCTGAAGGACGCGCCACCTGTGGATTCTGGATTGAAGACCGCGATAAATGAACTTGCAACAACACTTGATGCCGCAGATCTAAATATCTGAATAGGATTTATTTTTATAAGACATAATATACATACCTTAAATATATGCGGCAACAGTCTGTAGTATATATGCCCGATTCAATAGGTGCGGTTTTATGCTGCGGATTTTGGTGCGGTTAATAAACTTATCAGATACAATTCGCAAGAAGAAACAAGATAGATTGACCTGCTGCGGATTTTACAAAATCCACCGCAGGCCAATTGACCTGCAGAAAAATTCTGCAACGTGTAGATGAGGTTATTTGAAATCTCATTTACTTTGCTGGCGTTGTATTACGCTGCGGATTCGCTGTAGGAGAACACACGTGACAAATCCACACATAATGCGCATTGTATGCATTTGGCATTTAGAGGGGTTGTCCGGGCTTGGGGCGGTTTCTCTTACTGATGACCTGTCCACAGGAGGAAGCTGATCAGTGTGGGGTCCGGGTGTCAGACCCCCATCAATAATATACTGATGACTTATCCTGTGGTCAGACTTCAAATAATGGACAAATGAAATAATGCACCTTGCACAATATTTATTTAGTTACCAAATCCCTGAAAGCATTTACATTACTGGCTTCCATGTCGGGGGTTAAAAGGGTATTCCAGTTTCTACTCTTCACTATGCCAATATATAAGTAATACATTAACGTCATCGTGTGCAGATGACTCCACTGTTCCGTTTTATTTTCTTTAAGGGGGTTTTCCCCATCAGAGACATTTATGACATATCCACAGGATGTGTCATATGTCAGATAGATGGGGGTTACGCCGTTTCTGCAATTCATGGTCGGAATTCAGCCACAAGACAGAGCGGTAGAACGGGGTTTATGGGGCCCCGTTCTAGAGATTGGTGGGGGTCCCAGAGGTGTGTCCTGCATCTATCTGACATTTATGACATATCCTGTGGGTATGTCAAATGTCTCTGATGGGAAAACCCTTCTAAGTTCTGAATAATCTCTTCATCCCTTCTGCGGCCAGAACAATTTTTACACTTTTGATATACAAATAAAACCAGATATAAACCAAAATCGAACAAAAGGAGCATATAGACTAATATATATATATATTCTAAAAATGTTTATTAATTTAAGCAACAAAGATAAAAACACAAATATATAATGTATTACAAAAAAAATAAAAAAATAACCACCAAATATACAACGTCACATTGGTTTCCATGGAGTGAGATAGGATATTATTTTGCTACATTAGGTAAAAGCAGCACGGCAAGGAATATACGTCTATAAATGAAGGTCAGTGCATATCACAATAGAGGTGTATGGAATCATCACCTTGAAAAACCGGACATCAAATATGTATATATATAGCACTGTAACCTTGCCAGGAAAAGAAAACATTAAACGCTCACCCACATGAAATAAAGCGCAGCGCAGTAACTGGCGCGTATGTCGCCTCGACGCGCGTTTCTACTTAGTTCTCCTCAGGAAGAGTTTAAATATTTATTTTCCTGGCAAGGTTTCAGTACTATATGCATGTAAGGTGATGATTCCATACACCTCTATTGTGATATGCACTGACCTTTATTTATAGACGTATATTCCTTGCCATGCTGCTTTTACCTAATGTAGCAAAACAATATCCTATCTCACTCCATGGAAACCAATGTGGCGTTGTATATTTGGTGTTTGGTATTTTTTGTAATACATTATATATTTGTGTTTTTATCTTTGTTGTTGCTTAAATGAATAAACAAACATATTTTTGACAGACACACACACACACACACACACACACACACACACACACACACTTTGTTCTATTTTGGTTTAGATCACGTCTATTTGGGAGCCATAGGCTGTTCCCTTCTCATTGAAGACGGACTATTTATAGGAATAACACAAATAAAACATGAATTATGAAATAATATTTTCCTGCCATACCAATATATTATCTGAAAGAAGACACCTGGCACATGAAAATGCCACCTAGAACTTTACAATCGTGGGCACCATCATACAATTTTGCATCAAAGCGAAGCATTTTGTTAAAAAAAAAAAAATGCACAGAAAATTAATCTGAGGCCAGGCACACGACCGCGGTTTTAAGGACCCATTCGGTTCTATTGGTTGCGGACACCTTTCCGTAGAGCTACGGATGCGTATCCGTGCCGGGAATTACGGAGCATGTCCTATTTTTCGTATTTCACGGGCCGTGCTCCTATACTGTGTAATACTTCGAAAATGTGGGCGGCCTTCAGCGACTGCAATCGTGGGCTGCGATTATGGGCACGCCCGTGGGAGCCTTACTGAAGGTCTGAGCCAAGCATAGAGACACACACAAGACCTCCTCAAAAGTACAAGATGTCCAGAGTTCATACAGGTCACTTCTGTCTCCATGCAAATATCTTCACCTAATAACCAGAAAAGAAAGGACCAAAAATATCAGCGATCTGGAGGACGGTAAACAAGTAGCAAAGTCTAAAGATGTCGTAATTAAGTGGTGGGAGTGAGAACTGCTCATCACCCCTTTAGTATAAAAAAAAAAAAGAAAGCCCCCCCCCCCCTAAATGGGAAGATTCAGCCAGTAAACCGTTAGATTTAAGTTCACATCGCCATTTTTCATTTCCGTTCTGTTCAGTCATAGGATCAGATAACGAAAGTTACAGCGGTGACTGTTCCATCACATGACTGACAATACTTTAACGGGTTCTGTCATTTTTTTTCTGGACAAAATAACGCCGCATGCTGCAATATTCTGTCCGGGATTGTTGGCGAAATCTGTGACTGAAGAGGTGAAGTTTGATTTAAAAAAAAAAATCGGGGATAAAATCCAAAGTATTTTTATCCTCAATGTATTCGATTATCCTGGCTATTAATTCAAACGAGTGCTGCACCCCAAATATTGCACCTGGATGGATCTATGGTATCATTTGAAAGCGAAGATTTAATAGAAGATCTTCGCTCTATTCCTTATATTGTAGATGTGGCAAGCGTTCTAAAGTCACATCATATTCCATCCGTACTTGGCAGTAAAAGGGGTTTAACCTTTCTTGACCACAGCCGCAAATGTACAAGCCAGGAGCCGGTACTGAACGCTCAGCAACGTACATACACGGCACTATGATCACTCGCCTTTAGGAACTGGGGTCAAAGAAAACTCAATTTCCTGCAATTCAAGCGAGATTATAATATACTAGATAGAATTAAAAAAAAAGTTAATTAAAAGTCCCCTTGCGGGTTAAAAACCAAAAGACTAATAAAAAATCTGTGCCATAGACGGTATAAATGTCTACTCAACTGAGCAAGCCAGTGGAAGATATCTAGGGGGAAGAAAGGATTGGGCATGTTGAAATCCTACACTCCCTATTCCTGTGTCAGACTGTCCCATATACAGAAGATCAACGATATTGGCAATGTTTCGGACTATAATGGGTATGAACAGCTCAAGATATCGTCCACACTTTCTAGTAGGTCACAAACTACAAAGAACGTCATACAACGTCCATATAACAACGTCCATATCTAGAAGCAGCATTTCGTGAGCAATGACTTGACTGACATCTGCTGGTGGAGCAGAGTACTGCGTAAACCCAAGCGTACACACGATTTGCAGGAACGGCCACCTTCACGGAGATTCGCTGCATAACATTTACAACTCTCGGTTGACGCATCTGACAAACTCGCTGTGTTAAGGAATGCTGGGAAATCTTATACAGCAGTTTTCTCAAAGAAGTTTATGGCCTAATCTATAAAATTCTGATTACCGACATTGGGAATCTTGGCAGAGAGATGGCCGGGCACGTAGTCACTCTCCATCAATGTAATGACCAATTATGCATGACCACCTCTCTGCCAGGGCAGACTGAACGGCTTATACCACACACCTCAGACATTTATGGCACCTCAATTGTCTATGCTACAAAGGCCTCTGATGGGAAAACCTCTAGCACTGGGTAATTCTCCCTGTCAAGCTCACTATGATTGACAGGTGTCTTTCTATACACAAATAGGAAGCCGGAAGGGAGTTGCCCAGAGGACACTTCTCTCGGAGACTGGCACGCTACACTGGCTTCAAACGTTAAAACAATTTTTTTTTCTATAAAAGCTACGTCCACGCGTTGCGGATTTGCTTCGGAAAACTGAGGCAGAAAGCCACAAGAAAAAATCTGAAACCAAATCGTGGGGATTTTGGTGTGAATTTGCCTGCAGAAAAACAGCGGTCTGCAAAAATAAATTAAAACTATTCTCCCCCTCCCTTGGCGCTCCCTATTCTGCCCTTAATCTCTATACACCCAGGCCTCCAGCGATGACGTCATCACGTGACAACTGAAGTGAGAGCAGACAGAAAGATAACAAGATCACAGCCTGTTACCGTCATCTCTCCCCTATACAGCTTACCAGTGACCCCAGGCAGCGTTACAGGAACTTTTCATCACGTTATATGTGCTCTATGACTATCACATTTAGGGGGGGGGGTGCTTTTTCCCCCCCCGACTACAGGGGTGAGAATATGGACAGACACCAGGACTCAGGTTTACCAGCATCTAGGCCACGGAGATCTTTGGTGCCGGCAGTTCTGGTGATTATGTGCGTGTCGACTGATCTACTCCTCAACATTGAAATTGCAACACCAAGAAGGAAAAGTTTTGGAATTGTGGAAATCACAGGATCGATAGACGTGTTAATAATAAGCAAATGATAAAAAAATGGAAATATTTGATCTTGATTTATTCAGTATTGACTAGGAGCGCCACATGCAGAAATACAGGCACTTACACGCCTCGGCATGCTATCAACGAGGTTATTAGTGGTGGTCTGAGGAATGTTATGCCACGCTGAATGCATGTGGCACCCAAATCATCAAGACTCGCTGTTGGCTGCTCCCGTTGCAATTCCCATCCAATGATGTCCCAGATGTGCTCGATGGGAAACAAGTCCGGAGACTATGCAGGCTATGGAAGCACGTTTAGGCCACGCAGGCTGCTCACAGTAATACGAGCAACATGCGACGTGGTGTTGTCCACGGCTTCTGGGACACTTTGGAGAAATGGCCGTACCACTGGTTCCACAACCAAATCAATGTAACGCCGAGCTGTTAGTGTACCTGAAATGAAGACTAGAGGGGTCTGACTACCGTACATTATGCCACCCCACACCATAATCCCGGGAGTAAGACCGGTGTGACGTTCCCTTGTCAAGGCCTCTTCATGGTGTTGCCCACGTAGTCTCCAGACCAATCTGCAGCTGTCGCTGCATCCGAGACAAAAGCGGGACTCATCGCTGAAAAGGATAGACCTCTATTGCCATCTTGCTTTGCACCATGATAGCATTTGAGAGCGGCGGCGTGTGGTCAATGGAACACCTGAGGCTGGACGTCTGGCTCATAGCCCAATGTAAAGCAAACGCCTACTGATGGTTTGTGTTGACACTGGTTGCCGTCCTAGGCTTGAAATGTGACGTCCAATTTCACTTGCAGTAGAGAATGGATCACTACACGCCATTCTTCCAATCAGACGATCTGTCCGTGCAGTGACTCGCCTCCTCGCACCTCTTGCGGTCATTCCCATTCGTTGCTCTCCCAACCTCCGGGACACGCAACGTTGAACAGTGCTGACATCTCGGCCTAGGCGCGTAGCGATCTCCTGGAGTGATAAACCAAGGTCTCAGTTCAAGGATTTTGTCCCTCTCAGTAGTGACAAGTGGCGATAACTGGTCGACGAACAGGAGGCATCGCACAATCATCCCACACCACTTGATCCGATTTTTGCTTTCAATCTGGCTTTTATGCCCTTTACACATGCCCCAGATTGGAGCTCGGCGCTTGAACATTTCAGAATTTGCAGATCTTGGCGACACCTGCTACTTCCTCCATTTGCAGAACCTTCCGGCGTGTCCTTCCTGATGTTGTAATTTCAATGTTGAGGAGTGTGTGTGTGTGTGTGTGTGTGTGTGTGTGTGTGTGTGTGTGTGTGTGTGTGTGTGTGTGTGTGTGTGTGTGTGTGTGTGTGTGTGGCATGAATAAACAGTGCACATCTTAAACTTTTATTTTTGGAGGCGTTGTGCCTCGCAGGGCTTGGTGGGGTCAGACTTTTAGCCACAAACATGAATTTTTATGCATTTTTTACTTAACGTTACGATTTGATGTCAAATTTCATGAAGGTGCCCATGAGTGTAATATGTGGCTAGTATAGTGCTATTGGATAATCCAGATTATTTTTTAAAAACGGATGGATATTATAACATCGCTACCATAACTAATAATATATAGAGTGCAGGCGCAGAGCCATAACGCAGCCAGACGACAGATCAGAAGCAGGACAAACTATATCACATGTTATGCAATACAGAGGAATAAGTTTACCAGAGTAAGAAGCGAGTCATCATTACAAGCCCCTATATCGCATGTTCACACGGCCTATTTTTGGGCTGTAAACGCCCGAAAAATCGGGAGCAGAACGCCTCCAAACATCTGCCCATTGATTTCAATGGGAAAAACAGCGTTCTGTTCCGACGGGCCGTTTTTTTATGCAGCCGTTTTTAAAAACAGCTGCGTAAAAAAAACGGCTGCGAAAAAGTGCAGATCACTTCTTGGGACGTTTTTCATAGACTTTTGAAAAAAAGCTCCAAAAACGGCCATAAAAATCGCAAGTGGCTTAAAAAACTTCTGAAAATCAGGAGCGGTTTGACTCCGCGTGTGAACATACCCTTAAAACTGCAGACAGATCCCCTTTAAAGCCGCAGGGCTAACCAAATTTATCCTAAGCTCATTAAAAATGATTTACGTACATGGTGCGGTAGCGGACGCCTCTTTTTGAATTATAAAATCTGCAACCAAAGTAGACCGCTGCCAGGATGCCGAGTGTCAGAACGATACCGCCTATGAAACTGCCCAGGTCAAATCCAGATTTCTCCTGTAATGAGGCGGATATCGAACCTGCAGAAATACAATGAAGAATCAGCAATTAAAGAAAAACGGTCAGTGAATTTGGGCACATTCTGTACTCTGGTGGTTCCAAGAGGATCCAAATCACCATTTACATCAACGCTCACATTGGAACTTGCACATGGTCAGTTAAGTGTATACATGTGGAGTTTGGCGTTCTTTGGGTGCCACATCCAATAATGTAATAAGAACATCGTCCTACTTGCTCCACGCAAAGACAACCAGAACGTTACGGACTGCCCCGAACTGCAGATATTGACTGCTCCCTGGAGTCTACCATTGCTGAGCTCGGTATCAATATTCGGACATCTGACCGGTGAGGCTGGTGAATATATGCTAACTACGTGCAGTGACTGTTTAACCCCTGCAGAAGTGCCAGTCTATCTTCATGACGTTTCTCAAATACCCACAATCTGAAATTTTAATAGAACTTCATGCGGATCGGTCATCAGACTATGCTCTCCTATTGAAGGGCGGGATGGTATGGGGACAAGTTCACTGTATTATTGACTCAAATGGCACAAAAAAAATAGTGTTTGACTAATAAGAGTGATCAAAGAGTAAATAGTTACATGGTTGATGAGATTGGAAAAAAACAAACAAAAACAAAACAAACCACTCAGGTCCATCAAGTCCAACCTATAATCTTAACCCCTTCCCCCTGCTGGCATTCTGGGCCCTAATGTCCAAGCCATTTTTTAGATTTTTCCATTGTCACATTCGAAGAGCTGTAACTTTTTTATTTTTGCGTCGGCATAGCTGTATAAGGTCTTGTTTTTTGCGGGACGACTTGCAGTTTTTATTGGTACCATTTGAGAGTAGATGCGACTTTTTGATCACTTTCTATCACATTTTTTTGAAGTCAGGATTAACAGAAAACAGCAATTTTTCCATTGTTTTTTATTTTATTTTTTTACGGCGTTCACAGTGCGGGTTAAATAATGTAACAGCTTTATAGTCGGGGTCGTTACGGACGCGGCGATACCAAATATGTGTAACTATTTTGCTTTATTGTAGTTTTTTTTAATAGTAAAGCATTTTGTAAGGGGAAAAGCTGGGTTTTTCATTTTTTTTTTTTCACTTTTTTTTTTTATTAACTTTATTAAACTTTTTTTACTTTTTTACTAGTCCCACTAGGGGACTTCCCTATCCTCCGATCTCTATTATAATACACTGCAATACTTTTGTATTGCAGTGTATTACTGCCTGTCCGTTTAAAACGGACAGGCATCTGCTAGGTCATGCCTGCGGCATGATCTAGCAGGCATTCGCTGCAGGCAGACCTGGGGGTCTTTATTAGACCCCCGTCTGCCATAGAAGACACAGACACTCGGCGATTTTATCGCCGGGTGTCAGTGAGATGAGAGGGAGCTCCCTCCCTCTCTGCAAAACCATTCAGATGCGGTGCTCGCTATTGTGCACCGCATCTGAAGGGTTAAACAGGTGAGATCGATACTAATATCGATCTCACCCGGCAGAGCAGGGACGCCCCCAGCCCTCAGCTGCTTCTGGCAGCTGAGAGCAGGGAGATTTCACGGCTCCCTGCTCTGTTTACTTTATTCTACAGCAGCGACGTAGTTTGGCGGCGCTCTAGAATAAAGCCCACTAATGACCGCCGTAAAAAGACGTATCGGCGGTCATTAAGGGGTTAATCCAGATTCTCATACTTATTAGTTTGCTGTATTCATGAGGGGAGTGCTCCCCCCACCTCACCAGTGACTGACGGCTGCCATGTATACAAAGTCACCTGCAGTCATCGGTGAGGACGGGAGCAGCTCTCCCCTTAAATAGGTCATCATATTTAGGCGAAATATCTCCTTTAATTTTGAGTTTGACTTCTGTGCTCCTATGAAGTGTTTGTCGGACTCTCTCGATGATTTTGTGCGTGTGTCTTTTTTTTCAGGAGTAAATGTACCTGCACAATGATGTTATCTGAACGCACTGAAAGTCTGTGTGAACGCTATGAAACATAAGAGCACAGCGGTGGAAGGGTTGTCATGATGACCTACCAGAAATGTTACCAGAGCTGCACGTCTAACGGAACACCGCAGAATGCACTAATGGGTCTCTCATACTGCTTTTTAGGCCCCCTTTAAAAAGGAAATTTGTAAACCGTTTGCCATTGTAATAATTTATTATGTAGATCTTGTATTTTATGTGCTGTGTTTGCTGGACCGTGTCTTAACGTTTTGGCGTTTCCTAGAAACAGACACTTTAGCCAATTTGCATCACACAAATGTGTTGTCAATGAGCCAATAATCACTTTAGCAAACAGAAATCTCTCCTGGGGGGGATGGTAACCGATTCTCCAGAGGAATACAATGTACTTATAGCGTTATGATATAAAATTGACATTAGGCAGCGTCTTATGTACGAGAGCCGGCAGTGGGCAGGAAAGCCATCTAGGCACGCGACTTGTCACCTCATTACTTATGAGCATTTCAGGGGACTATTTCCTTTAGACCCAATAAATCAGCATAGGTAAGCCAATCCTCCGAATCCTCTTCTGCTAGTATATTACAATTTGCTGAAGATGGTAACTTCTGAGTTTTTCCACATGAACATAGTGGATCTTACAATCACCTGATGAAATTTGTAAGGCCATGTTCACACGCTGAGGATTCGGTCAGGATTTAGGCACGGGACGCCTCATCTAAATCCTGACAGAATCCACTAACATTCTGCAGGCAATGTATGTGAATAGGGTATATTATTTTTTTACCCCATTCACACTCTCCGGAAAATATCCATGCAGAATAATGAACGTGCAAAAATGCGTCAGGGATTTTTGCGCGGAAAATATGTGTTTTTATATGCGGTCCAAGGAAATGTATTACAATATATTTACAGAAATACATACTGGTCACAGGACTGGAGGTGGTGGCGGTCACAGCTGGGGTCGTCACCGTTGCTTTACTGGTCACTGTTGTGGTGGAGGCATTTGTCACAGGAGGTCCTAAAAATAAAAGCAAAAAAAAAGACAGTAAATCTGTCCATCCATCCTATAAAATACAATACATATTAAAAGGGAACATAGAAGAGAGGGGGCTCCAAAGTAATGATCAAAATGGGCTCACCATTACGGTGCCGGCATTTGCCTATCAAGATAGAAAAGCCTGACATTTTTCATGCCCCCTCCATGCTCTTTTCAAGATCCTTCAGTCAATTTCCCCAAGCGATTTGTTTACTAACAATGCTGATCCTGGAGAGGATAGTCCTGCACAGGTTTTCCCTACCCACTGATAACAGGGATGGGACCAACCAGGGCTGGGCCCTCTCTCTTCAAGGGCTGTACAATCCACACCCTTGGCTCCAGAAATCCAAAACTGCTTTATAACACGCCCTGAAATCCCACATAAACGAAAATCTATCATGTGCGAGACCACAGGACAATAAGTTTGACAGCAGGTCATAGAACACAAACCTTAACATTTTAGGCCCCTTCACATGTTAAATTGCCTTGCATCGGAGATATACATAGAGGGTACGGCGTACACCTCTGGCGGAAGGCTGCAATGAAACCCACTGTTTATGCATACAGTGGGATAATTTGCCTGAAGAGCCAAAACACCCTTGCAGAGTGCCCGGAGACACCAACCCTGGGGAAGCTCCTGACAACACGTCCATATATGGTCCCTGGGCAGAGCACTTCCGGAGGACGGTGGTGCTTCCTCCGGCCCTGTGTAGGACACTCCAGTGATATAACTGACCATATATAGACAGTTGCGTCACTGGAGCTTTCCGACGTACCAGCCAAACGGAGGCCAAAAAGACAATCATTTGGCCTCCGTTGGACTAATGGAGCTCTATGGACACATTTATTGTGTATGTCAGGAGCTGAAAGGTCAAAATGTGATCTGGAGGGGGCCTTACACGTTTTATCATTTATACAGTTAAATCACTTTAACCCTGTATCTAATGAATCTTGACAATCCAACACAGAACAGCAAAATAATCTGAAATGTCACAAGACGAGAAGCAGACGACAGATAAATGATTAAAACAATAAAAGCGGCAGACTTCATAGAAGCGGCGTTCTTCCTGTACGTTCCATAACCTTACAGGTACTGTCGTTTTTATACACTTTGCTAAAACTCTGATAATCCAGAATATTTGATAATCTGGCACCTATGTGGTCTATATAAAATGGATTTAAAGAGGCATGGTCAGCTCTCCTGACAGGTCTGTTTAAGACGGATTATGTTCATTTTCGTCTTCCGTCGGTGTACATCAGAGTATTCCCACATGTATACCTCTGACTGAAGGCTGTGACGTATGCCACTGTATACATGGCCCATTGTAAAAAATAATAATTATACCGAGCGCCACACATTTGTACTGTATCCCCATGAAAAGAAAAAAGCAGCAGACTACGCTTTCCTATACAAAAGAAAAAAAAAAAAAAAAAGCCCGCTGTTCTGGAAGACACTTTTGGTAAACGCCGGGTGCATTGGGCCCTATGAATACGTTCAGCGTATGCCCTAGGAGTTCACCCGGCGTATACGTTGTACATCTTCAGATGACGAGGCGTAAACAGAGCCTTAGTAAATACTTCCCCTTGTGATAGTTCTTGAGCACCTTTTCTTAGTTTGTTGTTCCTGGAAATAATGAATTGACAGATGGACATTTTTAGTCATTTTGTGAATCGGGCAGGACCCTACACACGGAGACTGTCCAATCAATCCCATCATATTGTGTACCCTATTGGCAAGGGGAATGGTAAAGCCTACCTGTCAATTTATTCAATCATTTACAACGAGAACAACAGAGGGGTGGCACAATGTAGAGTTCCAAGATAAGATGTATTCTCTATGAAATTATGAAGCAAGTATCTACTAAACCAGGCAGGTCCGGAGAGCGGACAGGCAGGTCCGGAGAGCGGACAGGCAGGTCCGGAGAGCGGACAGGCAGGTCCGGAGAGCGGACAGGCAGGTCCGGAGAGCGGACAGGCAGGTCCGGAGAGCGGACAGGCAGGTCCGGAGAGCGGACAGGCAGGTCCGGAGAGCGGACAGGCAGGTCCGGAGAGCGGACAGGCAGGTCCGGAGAGCGGACAGGCAGGTCCGGAGAGCGGACAGGCAGGTCCGGAGAGCGGACAGGCAGGTCCGGAGAGCGGACAGGCAGGTCCGGAGAGCGGACAGGCAGGTCCGGAGAGCGGACAGGCAGGTCCGGAGAGCGGACAGGCAGGTCCGGAGAGCGGACAGGCAGGTCCGGAGAGCGGACAGACAGGTCCGGAGAGCGGACAGACAGGTCCGGAGAGCGGACAGACAGGTCAGGAGAGCGGACAGACAGGTCAGGAGAGCGGACAGACAGGTCAGGAGAGCGGACAGACAGGTCAGGAGAGCGGACAGACAGGTCAGGAGAGCGGACAGACAGGTCAGGAGAGCGGACAGACAGGTCAGGAGAGCGGACAGACAGGTCAGGAGAGCGGACAGACAGGTCAGGAGAGCGGACAGACAGGTCAGGAGAGCGGACAGACAGGTCAGGAGAGCGGACAGACAGGTCAGGAGAGCGGACAGACAGGTCAGGAGAGCGGACAGACAGGTCAGGAGAGCGGACAGACAGGTCAGGAGAGCGGACAGACAGGTCAGGAGAGCGGACAGACAGGTCAGGAGAGCGGACAGACAGGTCAGGAGAGCGGACAGACAGGTCCTCTTAAAAATAATGTGAAAAAATCAATTTGAAATATAATGCAGGCGACTAAGTGGTCTTTCTAATATACCATGGTTTATTATTATTTTTTATTGCAATTATCCTAAAGCCGGTCATAGACATAAGAATATAAAGGACCGCTTAGTCCCCCATTCAGCTCATGTTATTTCTATGGAAAAACTGAGGTCAAAGACTGCCAGAATCTCAGGAAAACAATAGGATTGGACATGGAGCCGTGGTTAGGTTTTCCTTTAGCCAAGGCAAAGATTCAAAAATGTTAACATGTCAGAAGTCATGATAGGTGGGGGTCTGAGCACGGAGATTCCCACCAATCGCCGAAACAAAGCAACAGAAGGGCTTGGGTGAGCGTTGTGCCACTTAATTTCTGATCGGCTTTCCTCGGAGCGGTGTTCAGGCTCAGTAAAGACTATGAACCCATACACCGCTCACTCAGCTTTCCGGGGAAAGCGGATCAGAAACTCAGCAGCACAGCGCTCACCAGAGAACTTCTGTTACTTTGTTTGAGTGATCGGTGGGGGTCTCCGTGCTCGGACTGCTACCGATCAAAACTTGACATGTTTAAAAGTTTAGTTACCCTTTCAGTTCGGTGTTCTAATCTAAATACCCTTGCCAAGGCAGAGTGGCCTGTTGGCCCCTTCCTGGTATCTAGTACCCAGGACACAGGCCTTTCTCAAAGCACGTTAAGGGAAAGCGAACCTGATCTCAACTCCTGTTCTTATATATAGATGCCAGGTTTCCAAAATGATTGCAGCGGATCGCTGGGGGGAGGATGGGGACACTTTGCGATCAGCTTATTGTCAAGGGACTCTGAACAAATCGGGATTGTCCAAAGCGGAGATCCCCTTTAATGTCTAAATGGCGAGATTAGCATTGCAAGAGGAGACTTACGGTTGGCTATAGACTTGTCTAATTTAGCTATTTGTTTTAGTAACTCCTAACCCCCTCCCAATTCAAAGATGATTGCACAGATGTAGTAGAGCTAAATTTGTGATTTAACAATTTATTTTGGGCACGGATTACACACCTCAGTAAAATTATATGCAGCCTTATGATAAACCACAGAACACAGCATATCAAAGCGCATGTGCCAAATAAACTCAGCTCTGCTACATCCACACAGGCTGCATCATTCTATATTTAGAACCCCAGATAAAAGGACTTTCGTACTAACCCAATGGCGGTTTGAATCCTCTGGTGAAGGTGGTTAATGGAAAATAGGAACACTTGTATGCCTGCACTTACCTTTGTAACGTCTGTGGGGTCAGGTCCTTCATGAAGCATGTGCAGAACACAGAACGCATGTAATCACGTGTAAACAGCAAATAATGCAAAAAACATCAGAACGCCTGTGACACATAAGCCTCAACATCACACAATCCTCACCAATGCAGATTATAACATGGAATAAAACAAAACGCGTCCAGATATATTATTATTATATTCTGCTGCATGAGCTTAGTTTGTTTTAAAGTCTCCTGGACATACAGGTTGTTGTGTAGGGGCAGAATATATCTATTGCTTATTGTACCCTATAGAGGTATTGTTTCGACTTAGTCCACAGAAAGCCCCCCAGAGGGATAATTCCTCTGCTTGAGGCCCAAAGTGAAATGTCTGCAATTGAATAAACAAGGTTGATACTCTTGGAAGGTACGGATTCTCCTCACGGAGATCCAGCTGGTGTAGGGAGTCTGACAGGCAATGGTCCCTGGGTAAAGTATGCAAATTAGCTCTCCTACAAAAGAAAGAAAACCGTCTCTCTAGTGCCATCTATAGGTAGCTACCCTGTAAGTCAATGTCTGACCTATGACTCATTTGGTGCTGGACTTATTTCAATGAATTTGGATAACATTGGCCTTGGGGTGTATTTGGGCCAAATGTCTTTAGAACAATGCAAATTTCTCTAGGAGACTAGGATATGTAGTAACAAGGGTAAAACCTAAATGATATATGTAGCAAAGTTGTCAAAAACTCAACCGGCAGGATATTTTATAGGAGGTCACTGTACTATAAAGTGTTCAGAAGGAACCAGCTACAACTGATTACTGCCAGCCTCATGTTTCCAAGTATAAAACACTATGTTGTAGGTCAAAACATAAAATGTTTCATTAGTATCATCATGTTTCTGTTAGACTGTTTACATCACATTGGAACCCAACGTTTGGCAAACATACCCGTAGGGCTCCATTCACCAGTCTGACCGAAGCTTTTCTGGCCTCGGACAGACTGGTATACTTTTTTTTCTGCATAGAAAACAGAATAGTCGACTATGCTTTTATATACACAGAAATGTGTATGTCTATATATATATATATTTTTTTAAACATGGTCGCCTATGGATGATTATATACATATACAGTGGCATATGTCAAAACTTTAGAGTTTAATGCCTTATTCAACTGGTTTTTCGGGTCCGAACACAGTTCAGGGAGACGGACTTCTAGCAGCATAGTTATGTATGATGTTAGGAGTCCCTGCCTCCCTGTGGGAATACTGTCCAATACTATAATTATGTTTTCAGTGTGGGACAGTAGTCCCAGAAGGATGCAGTGACTCCCAGCGTCACGAATGAATACGAAGCTAGAAGTCCGGCTCCCTGAACTGCGTTCGGTCTGGGAAATGCGGTCGACATACGTCTACATCCCACGTAGGACACGGACGCGTGGACCCAACAGAACACATAAAACACAGACATCTCAGAAACATTGCGGTGATAAAAAGATAATGAAGAGAACAGACATCAGGGCTCAGGATAAACCGCTCAGACGAAAAGAAGGAGGACATCTACCAAATAAACACCGGAGCAGGAAAACAGAACACACAGCAGATAAAGACGCGAGGACGTCATGTGCAGCGGTCAGAGTCACCAGACGAAAGTCTCTTCCCCGAATAGACTAGAAAAACGCGTCTGAAACCTCTGGTACTTATTTTGGGGCAAAAATGTGTAACTATTTCTTCATGGTGAATCTTCAGGTGGGAGTCTAATTTCCTAGTGTTATCTTGACCTAACCTTAGAAGGCTGTCCGGAGAGATCAATGCGTTATATGCTACTGAAGCTCAGGAGGCCGAATTACCGTATTGCCTGACCCATACGCCTTTTTACATCCACAAGGTCTTTGGGCTTGATAACTGGTCCTGTTAAAATTGTACTCAATTGTTCAAAGAGCCTGTGTAAACATCAGTAGAGGCGGCGTTATGGCTCATGCACATGGCTGGATTAGGACTCTCTACGTATTTAGTACCAAGCACGGGGTCGGACTCCATCCAGGAAGATCAGAAAAGCCTTTCCCAAAGATCCCGATCTCACATGACGTGGTCCGATCGAGTGCCTGGCACTAAATATACAGCCAAGCAAATGAGCGTTTATAGAGAAATCTCTGTTCCAATGACAGGTAATGCAGGAGACCGGTGGAACTTTCTGTAGAACTTTCTTTGCAGATCTGTATAAAGGATCAATGTTAATATTCAATAAGATCAGATCCTCCAACTCTCAAACATTCCCTTATAAGAATGATTACCTTGTGTAGTGTGGGATGTGGCAGGAGTAGGAGTTGCAGCTGGCGTAGGACTAGTGGCATTGGAAGAGTTGGTGGGCACGGGAGCGGTACTGTTGCTGGTTTCTTTCACAGTGGAAGACAATGTGGTGCTGAGTGATGGGACCTCCTTGCTTGTATCCGGAGCAGCAGTCGTCACAGATGCTGTAAATGAGCAAAAATATGGAGTATTAAAATCATTTTTCTATTAAAAAATATGAATATTCCCACGTTTATAAAATCCAGCCCTTCGAGTGTCCAGAGGTGGAGGATGGTTGTGCAGAAGAGCAGACAAAACCATCAGCGTTTACAAGGGTTGTCTACAAATAACACGAAACTAATTTACAACTTTTATCATCATGTTATTTTTAGGGCAAAAATTATTTGCAGATTTTTCAAAATGAAGTCAGCGCTGCGATTATCTGATTGTCGCAGGTCCAGCTTTTTTTTTTTTACCCCTGGTGATCAGCTGTTATTCCGAAGCAGCAGCAAGGCATACATTTCCCCTGCAGAGGCTGTAGATTACATGATGGCGATGTAAATGAATGACTGTCCTAATGCAAGGACGGGCAGAGTTAGAGCGGCTGTCCATTCTGGCACCTAGTGGGGCGGAGGGGGGTCCCAACCAGGGAACCCCCTCTATGAAGTCCATATACAATAATACAGCACATGTACAGGGGTTGTCCTGATGGAACAACCCCTTCAATTCCTTAATATAGCTTTATGGCAGTACTCCATTTATACTCCAGAGACAGCTGAGGGCTGGGAGCGTCCCTGCTCTGCCGGGTGAGATCGATATAAGTATCGATCTCACCCATTTAACCCCTCGGATGCGGTGCACAATAGCGTGCACCGCATCTGAGTGGTTTTGGAGAGAGGGAGGGAGCTCCCTCTCATCCCACCAGCACCCGGCGATAAGATCACCGAGTGTCTGTGTCTCCGATTGCAGCCGGGGGCCTAATAAAGGCCCCCAGGTCTGCCTGTAGCGAATGCCTGCTAGATCATGCCGGAGGCATGACCTAGCAGATGCCTGTCCGTTTTAAACGGACAGGCATAATACACTGCAATACAGAAGTATTGCAGTGTATTATAATAGCGATCGGAGGATGGCATAGTGAAGTCCCCTAGTGGGACTAGTGAAAAGGTGAAAATAAAAGTTTAATAAAGTTAATTTTAAAAGAAATTTGAAAAAAAAAAAAATGAAAACCCACTTTTTCCCCTTACAAACTGCTTTACTATTAAAAACCCAAAATAAAGTAAAAAAGTTACGCATATTTGGTATCGCCGCGTCCGTAACGACCCCAACTATAAAGCTATCACATTATTTAACCTGCACGGTGAACGCCGTAAAAAATGTAATAAAAAAAACTATGGAAAAATTGCTGTTTTCTGTGAATCCTGACTTTAAAAAAAATTTGAGAAATAGTGATCAAAAAGTCACATCTACTCCAAAATGGTACCAATAAAAACGACAAGTCTTCCCGCAAAAAAAAAGCCCTCCTACAACTGCATCGGCGGAACAATAAAAAAAAGTTCAAATATGGAGACACAAAAACAAATAATTTTGAAAAAGCATTTTTACTGTGCAAGTAGTAAAACATAGAAAAACTATATAAATTTGGTATCGTTGCGATCGTAACAACCCGCTGAATAAACTTATTGTGTTATTTATATCACACGGTAAATGGCGTAGATTTAAGACACGAAAAAGAGTGGCGAAATTTCAGGTTTTTTTCTATTCCCCCACAAAAAAAAGTTAATCAATAAATAATATGTACCTCAAAATGGTGCTATTAAAAAATACAACTTGTCCCACAGAAAACAAGTCCTTATACAGCTATGTCGACGCAAAAATAAAAAAAAGTTATAGATCTTGGAATGCGACGATGGAAAAACGTAACCCTTTCACGCCGCAGCCCTTTTTCAGATTTTCATTTTCGTTTTTCCCTCCCCACCTTCCAAAGGCCATAACGCCTTTATTTTTCCGTCGATATAGTCCTATGAGGGCTTGATTTTTGCGGGACAAGTTGTAGTTTTTCGTAGCACCATTTATTTTGCCATATAATGTACTAGGAAACGGGAAAAAAATTATTTGTGGGGTAGAAAATGAAAAAAACAGCGATTCCGCCATGGTTTTTTGCGCGCCATTTTTACGGAATTCATTGTACAATTAAAACAACATATTCATTTTATTCTATGGGTCAATACGATTACGCCGATACCAAATATGTGTAGTTTTTTCTATATTTTACTACTTTTACAAGTAAAATCCTAAGTGTAAAAAAGAAAATTTATTTTGTTGTTTCGCCAAATTCCGAGAGCCGTAACGTCTTTATTTTTCCGTCGATTAAGTGGTATAAGGGCTTATTTTTTGCGGGATAAGCTGTAGTTTTTAATAATACCATTTTGGTGTAAATGCGACGGTTTGATCACTTTTTATTTAATTTTTTGTGGGAGATTAGGAGAACAGAAAATAGAGATTTTGGCGTTCACAATTTATTTATTTTTTTACGGAGTTCACCGTGCGGGTTAAATAATGATATATTGTGATAGTTCAGACTTTTACAGACGCGGCGATACCAATTGTGTTTATTTATTTAATTTTTTACTATGCTGTAGGGGGAAAATGGGAAAATAGTTTTTTTTTTAACTTTTAATATTTAAAAAAAAACAACTTTATTTAACTCATTTTTATTTTTTTTATTAGTCCCCCTAGGGGACTTCAACCAGCGATCGTTAGATCGCTTGCACGATATACTGCAATACTAATGTATTGCAGTATATCGTGATTCTGACAGTCTCCTATGAAGCCCTGCCGGAGGCAGAGCTTCATAGGAGTACCAAGATGGCGGACCTGGGGGACTTAGTCAGACCCCAGGCAGCCGTGTGAACCAACGGCTCCCCCCGATCTCGCCGCGGGGGAGCCGTTGGGACGTTACAGGGGGTCGCCCCCTTGTTTTTAGTAATTTAAATCCTGCGATCTCTATTGAACGCGGCATTTAACTGGTTAAACAAGCGCGATCCCGCTCGTAACCCGGAAGTGTCGGCTGTAACACAGCCCGTGAGCCTGCTCCATATTCCCCCACCCGGCGTGCGCCGTATATATACGGCGGATGTCGGGAAGGGGTTAAGGTTTAAAATAGGCTGGTCCGCTCCAGCGCTGATGCCCCCTGCCGTTCTTTTGTTTAGTCTTCTGGTGCGATAAGGTGCTTTACATCTGCCAGACCATTGCAGACAATCACTGGCCTCATGTACGGCACTTGGCTGCTAAAGCCGGTAATTGGCTGCAGCGGTCACGTGGCTGTACGGTAAGTCATCACTCCAGGAAAATAAACAAAGATTAGCAAGGACCACCAAAACATCGGCGCTGGAGCGGCGAGGGATTTAACAGTTGAAAAATGTTTTTTATAATATTTCACGCAGCTGGATTACTTTCTTCATCTCTCAAACAACCCCTTTAAGAACTTAGGGGACCCACTGGACAATTATTAGTCCTGAATAGGCTTCGGAGAAATGACCGGTTAGCGACAAACTACTAAGATTTTGTTTTTCTTTTCTGTTCCCAGTAAAATATATCAATTTTTTCATGTGGTGGCATTGCCCAAAAGTACAGTCCAATGACCTATGGGTTAGTCAACTTTAAACCTCATTTGTGCAAGAAGCTTTAGAGAGTCCTATCATGAGTAGTGGAGCCCTGCCAGCTCCAGTACACAAAGCAGAAAGCGTAGAGTCCAGCTCACTAACCGATGGTTTACTCACATGGACTGGGCGGACTTAAAACAAAACTTTAAAAAAGGATCAGAAAATGACCTATTGTTTAAAATAAAGTTTTTATGTTAAACATACTTTTTAACAATTGATGGTGATCTTTTTCTTATTGCTACGATATAATCTCTATTAAAAAAATAACCCTAAAATCTTGCAGTTTTCACTCTGACCACAGAGCCTCACAATAGACTGATCCTTCCTGTTCTGTAGAGATCACTTATCACAGGCAGGATTACAATAAGGGTATGTTCACACGCTGAGTCCTAAACGTCTGAAAATACGGAGCTGTTTTCAAGGGAAAACAGCACCTGATTATCATACGATTTTAAGCCACTCACGATTTTCGCTGCGTTTTTTTACGGCCGTTCTTGGAGCGGTTTGCAATAGAGTCTATGATAAACAGCTCCAAAAACGACCCAAGAAGTGACCTGCACTTTTTCGCGGCCGTTTTTCATACCCTCAGAGGTAACAACTGTATATAGCCAACACCGGAGCCACCATTCATAATAGACTGACCCTTCCTGTTCTGTAGAGATCCCTTCTCAACAGTCATCTCATTATCACAGGCAGGATTACAAGGACAGGTAACACCTCTATATAGAGAACACAGGATCCACCATTGACAATAGGTGATGGACACATCTCCCCTCCTCCCCCCTCCCTGCACAATGACCTCTGCACAGGTCACAGAGCATGCCTAGAAAACTCTCCCATAGACGGCAATCAACACCTACTGGTTCCTGTGGTCCATGTGGCTGCTGTGAAGCATCTCTCAAAATGCTGTTAACAGAGAAGAGCAGCAGTTCAGGCAAGATGGCTACCCCCATAATCGCGTGTGTGTGTGTGTATATATATATATACATACACACACAAAAAGGTTATGTTTCACTTTTTTCCAATTAGTAAAAAAAAAAAAAAAAAAAAAAAAAAAGAAAAAAATCTAGCCAATAGATTCCCTTCGAATAGATGACACTGTATAAGGATGGGGGTGTGCAGGAAGATTAAGAGTCCAGATTGTGGGTTTCTAGCTGGATTTTAAAGGTAAATCTCCATTGAAAATAAAATTAGGAAAAAATTGTCTTGTACAAGAACGTAGATGATATTCCACAAAACACTGACAGCACATCAACCTTGATGCAGGAAATACACTGCCCTGCGTTCTGTGTACTGAACCTCACAAAGCAGCAATCTGTCTCTGAATATTACCTGTCCCTCTTATAAGGGTGAAATCACATACAGCAGATTTTGTTGCAGGAAATTTTGCAACTGCAAATCAGTTTCGTTCGTCTAACTGGTCTTATTTCTGCAGAAGGTGCATGGTTTGCTGCACGTTCCATTCAGCTGAATGGAATAGATGTTCAGTGGCAGAAATTTCTGCAACAACATCTGCCACATGTGAATACATCCCAATTAGGAAGATGTTCTCGCTGTCAACCCCAGAGTACACCAAGCCCAAGAGGCACACGTAGGTTATATAATGGCCAAAAATTGCCCAAATGTGGAATTAAAAGGGTAACTATATATTTATCAAAAGTTTGATTGGTCATAGAGACCGTTGCTAAAATGAAGGTGCAGAAGCGCGTATCTGGGTGCTTTGCACCTTCGGCTGTGATCAGCGCTCCTCGACAGCCTGAAGACGGCTCTCCGACGTTCTATGTCTACAGCCAAAGGTGCAAAGCACAGACAAGCGCTTCTGCACCTTCATTTTAGCAACGGATGGGGTCTCAGCACCCGGACCCCCACTGATCCAAACATGTGAAACGTCTCTATGACATATCAAAAGTTTGATGGAAGTGCAGATACTGTTAAAAGGCTGGAAAGCACCTTCAGAAAGTATGAAATTAGAGGAACAGCTGCAAAAAAACTCTTTGTGAACAGGGCCAAAGGGGTCAGTACATCCTTCAAAATAAACTCCATTTTCTGTCTATCTCATGAAAACAAAATTGTATTTACACTGCATCATATGACAAAAGTTAATAAATGCAATAAAAAAAAAACGTGACGTGCAGCAATGATGTAAACCTCATGTAGACCACAAAGCAAGCACAACTATCACAAGATCCTGCCAAGCATCAACAGTCACAAGGAACAAGGATCTTCTTGACTAAATGTAGGTTACGGCTATGTGACGCTACAAACTTTGTCCTAAGAAGCCTCAAGATACAATCTGAAGAGCGGACATGTGGGAGAAACTTTCCATATAGCAACCCGGGGATGAAACGGAGAGGACGGCCTTCAATAATAGAGAACAGAAACCAACAAGCAAAGTGGTCACCAGAGATTGGAGCATAGATGAGTACGACTTGCGCCTCACAATTTATTAAAGGGGTATTTCCACTCCAGACAGTTATGGCATATCCAAAGTATTTGCCATAAATGTCAGAGACGAGTCCACTTCACTAGGGCCCCCAATTATCAGATCTGGGGTCCCCTGAAAAACAGGAGAGATAAAATAAGACAGCTGGCCATACACAAACGCAGCTCTCCGTTAACCTTTGCCGGGGATTTTGGGCCAATTTTCACACTATACAAATTGATAATCAAAAATATAATATACCCCGTACCCATATATTTACTGAAAGTAAAAGCCTGCCACATTGTAAAAATGCTACCCGGCACTTCACACTTTAAGGGCGCCCTCATGCAATTTTGCATCAAAGCGTAACGTTTAGTAAAAACCGCATAAAAACTTATGTTTTGCAGCGAAGAGTCTGACAAGCAGAGCTGGAGACGCACAACACCTCCTGATAATAAAAGTTAACGTTGTGCAGAGCTCATACAGGACGTCTTCACAAAACTGAAGACCAAAAATCTCTGCGAGCCAGAGGATAGTAAACGTTTCAGTCAGAGTTTACAAATGTCTCAATTCGGCACGCACAGGGGGTGATAACTTGTGCAACTACAAGTCGTCTCACCCCTAAATGTCAGAGAGAGAGTACATATCCTCCCTGATTAGTAAAGCCGTCACATCTAAAAATCCCCATTTCATAAAATTTCAGATCAAAGTACGGACCCATTCATTTCTATTTCCCACGGACACCTTCCCGTATACTTACGGGAAGGTGTCCAGGCTGTAGAGAGGCTCCGCAAAAAATAGGACATGTCCTATTTTTTTATTTTACAGACAGTGCTCCCATACTTTATAATAAGAGCAAGGCCCGCAAATGTGGGTGATTGTCCACGGCCGTAATCACGAACCGGGATATAATACAGCCTTGGTGGGCACCCAATTTTCCCAACAGATATAGATTTAATACAAAACTTGGACGACCCTCATAAGCCAAGTAGCCAATATGTCTGGTCACGAGATGGACACCGGTACAAGGCCATGTGTTACCTGCTGATTTTGCACGTCCACAAAAAATCTGCGGCATTTCCACAACAGACAGAGCCACGCGTTGGATTTGAAAATCCACAGCGTGTTCTGATTTTCATGCAGAATTTTTCCACTATGTGTGGATGGCGTTTTGAAAACCCCGTCCTCTTGAATTGTACTGTAAATTGCTCCACAATATTTTTCAGTTACTGCTAAACCAGGAATGTAAGGACAGGATCACACGCTGGTGATAAGTCCTCTATAAACCTCCTGTGTATGTCAAATCTTGTGCAATAAAACAGTCACGTTAGGAACGCTTCACCTCCGGATTATCCTCCACGTTACAGCCCTGTGAATAATTGCCTACAAAACAAAGTGATAAAATACCTGTGGGAACGAGAGGACAGCCCGGTCTCAAATATTTACCGAGCCTCATGAGATACCTACAGAGATAACCTCGAAAACAAGCCGTTCCCGTGCCCGGAGCCATGCAGGGGGCCATTTGTTCAGTCCATGGTTAGGAGTCAGTCCTTTGCATATATATGGTGCCAATAGTATGGAATTTTTTCTTCTGCTGAAGCGTCATGGTGGTTGCTTAGCATCAGTTGGATATTTGGTTTATTCTCCGATCAGTCCCTTGTCAATATGACAATTTTTTGACGGATTCACCAGCTCGTAGAATACAAGGGGAGAATAAGTTTGCGTATTCTTTGAGTTCACCCGTTTCATCCTAATTGTGACCAGTTAATAAATCAGTGAAGCACGAGTTTTGGGTAAAAAAATAAATAATTCAGTCCTTTTTACTCTGGTCCTATAGGGGAAAATCCCAAAAGTCAAGTCTGAACAAATCTTCGTCAGATCTAGGAGCCAGCAATGACGCGTTGTAGGGTTGACAAGTAGCTGATAGACATTTATTTTTATTTTTTTTAAACATGTAGCAACCTGATATTTGCAAGTCTGACCTTTCATGTGACTTGGAGCTCTGCCTCCACACTATGCGGAATTGAGTCCCCCCCATAACAAAAATTGGACTCCCCAGTTGTCACAGCCGCATGCCCCCTATACCCCCAGCTATCACAGCAGTCCCCGTCACTTTTTCAGTAGTCATGCAATTCCCCCCCTAGTAGTCGCGGCATCCCCACACATTCCCAGAATTCACAGCAGGACCCCGTACAAACACACAAGCCTACTTCAACAGGTTTTCACAACAGTACCCCTCCTCTCAATAGTCACAGCAACCCCTCCTCTTTAACATGATCCAGTGATGCACCTCGTGATGCAGGTAGCGAGTAGCCTGCTACCGTGAGCCGTGTGCCCAGAATGAGCGGTCTGTGACCACTTCTACCCGCAGAGCTGGCTCTTCATGTAGTTACCAGTCACCAGATGCTTACCCAGCACGTCCTCCTCCTTGCTGCAGTCCGGCCTCCTGGGAGGACGTTGCATCCCGTGTGACTGCTGCAATCACAGGCTGCAGCGGTCACATGGGCTGCTCCATCATCCAGGCAGGCGGGACCGGACTGTGATGGAGAGGCGCGTCGCCATAACAAACGACCTACGTAAGTATGAGCGGTTTTTGCTGCTGCTTTGCGCAACAGAAATTCCGTCCATTTTCGGACGGAACGTACTTTGGGTTCCAGGTCGGATACGCTGCATGGTTTTTACTCAGAGTATCTGTCCCATGGGAACCCGGCCTAATGGTCTGAAATTACAATATTTATAAGCTGCGATGGTCACCCCCTGTAATGGGACTTCTAGGAAACTTTACCGCAACCGAACTTCACCTTGTAACATGAGGGATTTAAAAAAGTAACTTATATGGGTATTAGTATTCATTTTTGGCTAGGATGTGCATCACAACGAATGCAGCAGAGCTCTGACAGAGCTCCATGTAGAGGTTTTTACTCTTCAGCTATTCTGTACATAGCGGATAGGATCCACAAGAACTCTGATCCCAGAGAAAGCTGTAACCAGACCTTATATTCAGAGCTGCTGTATAACGTGTAATCCTCCCCTCACTGAGCGCTGAGAAATGACTTCCTACTGAGAAGCCTGAGATTGATCACTGGGTTTCCTGCACGCTACAACCCACGCTGCTCCCAGCACTGTTCACCAAAGTTTATATACTTTCCCCGAATACAGTCATTACTCAGGAGCAGTAAGATCACATCCACGAGAAACAGTGCAGCAAGCAGATGTGTGTCTATTACTGTAGTAACATGCGGGCTGTGACTACTGACAGCAATAATCAAAGAGACCAATGAGGAGAGAGCGAGCCGGGAGAGCGAGCGAGCGAGAGCCGAGAGAGCGAGCGAGAGCCGAGAGAGCGAGCGAGAGCCGAGAGAGCGAGCGAGAGCCGAGAGAGCGAGCGAGAGCCGAGAGAGCGAGCGAGAGCCGAGAGAGCGAGCGAGAGCCGAGAGAGCGAGCGAGAGCCGAGAGAGCGAGCGAGAGCCGAGAGAGCGAGCGAGAGCCGAGAGAGCGAGCGAGAGCCGAGAGAGCGAGCGAGAGCCGAGAGAGCGAGCGAGAGCCGAGAGAGCGAGCGAGAGCCGAGAGAGCGAGCGAGAGCCGAGAGAGCGAGCGAGAGCCGAGAGAGCGAGCGAGAGCCGAGAGAGCGAGCGAGAGCCGAGAGAGCGAGCGAGAGCCGAGAGAGCGAGCGAGAGCCGAGAGAGCGAGCGAGAGCCGAGAGAGCGAGCGAGAGCCGAGAGAGCGAGCGAGAGCCGAGAGAGCGAGCGAGAGCCGAGAGAGCGAGCCGAGAGAGCGAGCCGGGAGAGCGAGCCGGGAGAGCGAGCCGGGAGAGCGAGCCGGGAGAGCGAGCCGGGAGAGCGAGCCGGGAGAGCGAGCCGGGAGAGCGAGCCGGGAGAGCGAGCCGGGAGAGCGAGCCGGGAGAGCGAGCGAGAGCCGAGAGAGCGAGCCGGGAGAGCGAGCGAGCGGCGAGAGAGCGAGCCGAGAGAGCGAGCCGAGAGCCGAGAGAGCGAGCCGAGAGCCGAGAGAGCGAGCCGAGAGCCGAGAGAGCGAGCGAGCGGCGAGAGAGCGAGCGAGCGCCGAGAGAGCGAGCGAGAGCCGAGAGAGCGAGCGAGAGCCGAGAGAGCGAGCGAGAGCCGAGAGAGCGAGCGAGAGCCGAGAGAGCGAGCCGGGAGAGCGAGCCGGGAGAGCGAGCCGGGAGAGCGAGCCGGGAGAGCGAGCCGGGAGAGCGAGCCGGGAGAGCGAGCCGGGAGAGCGAGCCGGGAGAGCGAGCCGGGAGAGCGAGCCGGGAGAGCGAGCCGGGAGAGCGAGCCGGGAGAGCGAGCCGGGAGAGCGAGCCGGGAGAGCGAGCGAGAGCCGAGAGAGCGAGCCGGGAGAGCGAGCGAGCGGCGAGAGAGCGAGCCGAGAGAGCGAGCCGAGAGCCGAGAGAGCGAGCCGAGAGCCGAGAGAGCGGCGAGAGAGCGAGCGAGCGCCGAGAGAGCGAGCGAGAGCCGAGAGAGCGAGCGAGAGCCGAGAGAGCGAGCGAGAGCCGAGAGAGCGAGCGAGAGCCGAGAGAGCGAGCGAGAGCCGAGAGAGCGAGCGAGAGCCAGAGAGAGAGAGCGAGCGAGAGAGCGAGCGAGAGAGCGCCGAGAGAGAGAGCATTTTTAAGAACAGATCCCAGAGAAAGGCTTCTCTATAGGAATTCAAAAGCGCCCAAAAAAAAAAGCATGCACAAAATGACACTGAATAAAGAAGCCACCAAAAACGGCAGAAAAATATAATACGTGTGAATGAAGCCTTAAGGCCCTTTTACATGGGCCAACGATTGGACAAACGAGCAGTCATGTGAACGCTCGTTCCCGATCATTGCTGTGTATAACCAGGGCAACGATCAGCCGAACAAACACTGATCGCATCATTTATGCAGCTGAAAATATTATCGTTGTCGGCAGCGCATCTCTAGGGTAAACAGAGACGTGCTGCCGACATGATAATAATGTATGGGGACCAACGATCATCGTAATAATCACTGGTCCCCGTACATTACTGATCATTGCTCCTTGCGAAAGAAGCAAACGAGTGCCGATGAACAAGCTGTCTCATTGATCGGGGCTCATTACTATAGCCTAAATAGGCAGGTGTATAAGGACCTTTATGACCTCACGCACACGGCCGTGCCCGTGATCACAGGCCACGATCGCGGGAACGGCCGGCCGACGACAGCCGCCCACGTTTTCGGCCCGTGCTCCCATGCCTGTTAAAAGCAAAAGAATGGACATTATCTTTTGCGGTACACTTCTACAGCCCGGACACCTTCCTACGGCCGGGAACACTTCTACAGCCCGGACACCTTCCTACGGCCGGGAACACTTCTACAGCCCGGACACCTTCCTACGGCCGGGAACACTTCTACAGCCCGGACACCTTCCTACGGCCGGGAACACTTCTACAGCCCGGACACCTTCCTACGGCCGGGAACACTTCTACAGCCCGGACACCTTCCTACGGCCGGGAACACTTCTACAGCCCGGACACCTTCCTACGGCCGGGAACACTTCTACAGCCCGGACACCTTCCTACGGCCGGGAACACTTCTACAGTCCGGACACCTTCCTACGGCCGGGAACACTTCTACAGTCCGGACACCTTCCTACGGCCGGGAACACTTCTACAGTCCGGACACCTTCCTACGGCCGGGAACACTTCTACAGCCTGGACACCTTCCGACACAGTCCGCAGTTACGGACAATTTTTACGGCTGTGTTCATGAGGCCTTAGGGACAGGTGTGTGGGGAAGGGGGGCTGCGACTATTAATCATTGAGCTTTTTCACATGTACAGTAGGCGCACGCTCTCATGTGCTGGCAGCGGTATAGCCGTAAGCCGCACCACAATGAAGCTTGCAGCATAAAGTACAGGTAATACGGTATTTTAAAGGGATCTTTCAAAATGATGTACAATGGAATAAGCCACAGGAAAAGCTGAAACATCCTGATCGGGCGGAGCTGAGAATAGTACAGTGTGTGGAGAGGACCCTCACTCGGGCAAGGTGTCAAGTAACCCCTCAAGGTGAGGGCCAGGGGGGCTCATAACCTGGACTATACTCAGCCCCGTCATCCCCTAATATGACTTTAAGACAATGTTTCAAGGGTGCAGCTGCATCAGCCCCATCTTACAGATCACCTAGTCAGGAGAGGGGACACTTTGCATATCCGGCGTCAGTGAAGGCTCGGTGCCAACGAATGTCGTCACCCGGTTATATCAGAAACGGACCTAAATCTTCCTCTATGTGAAACAACTGGTGTAGCCCGAATGTCTGAGATGGGAAACCCCCAACGCCAATCTCAACGTTTATTTCCTTTTCAGCTGGCGGGGGTTGGGGTGCAGTTCTGTCACTTCCTCTCTACATTTTCACCTCAGGCCTTAAACTCAGAGACCGCTCAGGAAATGTAACGACAGACATTCCTCAGGGGTAAAAAAGAAACTGGGAAAAAGTTGGAGAAAAAAACCAAAAACCGGTTTGCAACAGGCGCCATGAAGCGCGGCTTATGTACTGCACTATGGGCATAACGTGATTGGTCGCTATGGGCGACTGCTACAATCCTCCTGGTGTTTCTGCACCTCTATAGTTGACGCTCTGGTAGTTTACAGGAAAAAACATCACAAGGCAGAAAAGCTGGCCCTAAGAAAAGGATCTGATGAAATGTCCGCCATGAAGTCGTCTCCCGGGTGACCTTGACATAAGTGACAAGTCTCGACCAGACCCGCTAACTGCCGCGTCACACAACTGAACAGCTGCACAAGCCATTTCCAGTAACTTGGGCAATGCCAAGGCCACGCTACGGAGACGCTAAGCCTTCACGCCCACTAGCAACACTGTCGCCACTTCAGGACACACCACCTGTGCCACCGCTTCAAGACACGCCACCTACAATGCCACTATAGGACACACCACCTTCAATTCAGGACATGCCACCTACGTCACTACAATAGGACACACCGCCTGTGCTTCTGCTCTAAGAATCACCGAATATTATGCCTCCGCTGCCTCCGGACACGCCCCCCGCACCACCGCTACTACGGGACACGCCCCCTGCACCACCGCTACTATGGGACACGCCCCCTGCCACTATGGGACACGCCCCCTGAACCACCGCCACTACGGGACACGCCCCCTGCACCACCGCCACTACGGGACACGCCCCCTGCACCACCGCCACTACGGGACACGCCCCCTGCACCACCGCCACTACGGGACACGCCCCCTGCACCACCGCCACTATAGGACGCGCCACCTGCAGTACCGCTACTATAGGGCGCGCCACCTGCACCACCGCTACTATAGGGCACGCCACCTGCACCACCGCCACTATAGGGCGCACCACCTGCGCCACCGCCACTACAGGGCGCGCCACCTGCACCACCGCCACTACAAGACACGCCACCTGCACCACCGCCATTACAGGACACGGCACCTGCACCACCGCTACTATAGGACACGCCACCTGCACCACCGCCACTAAAGGACACCCCCACCTGCACCACCGCTACTATAGGACGCGCCACCGCCACTACAGGACACGCCACCTGCACCACCGCTACTAAAGGACACGCCACCTACACCACAGCTACTAAAGGACACGCCACCTGCACCACAGCCACTATAGGACAGGACACACCACCTGCACCACCGCTACAATAGGACACGGCACCTGCACCACCGCTACAATAGGACACGGCACCTGCACCACCGCTACAATAGGACACGGCACCTGCACCACCGCTACTAAAGGACACGCCACCTGCAGTACCGCTACTATAGGACACCCCACCTGCACCACAGCCACTATAGGACGCGCCACCTGCACCACCGCCACTACAGGACACGCCACCTGCACCACCGCTAATAAAGGACACGCCACCTACACCACAGCTACTAAAGGACACGCCACCTGCACCACAGCCACTATAGGACAGGACACACCACCTGCACCACCGCTACAATAGGACACGGCACCTGCACCACCGCTACAATAGGACACGGCACCTGCACCACCGCTACTAAAGGACACGCCACCTGCAGTACCGCTACTATAGGACACCCCACCTGCACCACAGCCACTATAGGACACGCCACCTGCACCACCGCTACTATAGGACAGGACAAGCCACTTCAGGAAACGCCACCTACAACACTATAGGACACCTAACGTGCGCCACCGCCGCCACTTCAGGACACCTGCAGCTCCAACTTATGTGCCACCGCCACTTCAAGTATCTTGAGCAGAGCCCAAACTACTTCACTCAGCTACTCCTGCATTGTTGTCACTTCAGGACACTTGCGCCACTGCTTCATGTGACTCCACCAACATGGGACTACAGCAGCGACATCCCGGCTGCAATCAACACAAGTCCAAAGACTATAAAATGCGACATTCCATAACACGGCACCAGCCTCACCACCACTACTTACAATTATCCGCCGCTTTTATCGTGTAAGAAGCAGCCAGGAGCAGAAGTCCCGTCCACAGCCAGCGCCGGGAGTCCACAGACAACTTCATCTTGTACCGGCAGCCGCGTAACCGAGGAAAACACAAGCAGTGCTGCACATCCACACCGCCCTCTGTCTGCCGGGACTGCGCACTGAGACTCGGGTGGGCGTGACTGCTGCACGTCAACAGTGAAACGCAAACGTGAGGGCGTGGTACGTGTGCGTTCCAATCCAGACGTTATGACGTCATTAGAGCTATTTAGGTAGCGTCTGATACTTGTAATAAAGTTTATTTTACCTCTATAATTAAAAAACATCAAAAATATATCAGCATTAAATCACAGTCTATTCATATATAAATACTAACCGTATGATTCAGTATAGATAGGGCAAAAGAGCGAAACAAAACATCTCATTTCGTGTGTCTGTGTCTTTAGTTGTCTATTTTACTGGTGCACTTGTAATATTATAGTATTTACAATAGTAATTAAAACTAAATTAACCCCTTAATGACCAGGCCATTTTGCGCGTTAATGACTAAGGATTATTTTTCGTTTTTTCACGGTCGCATTCCAAGAGTCGTAACTTTTTTTTTATTCCGTCGACATAGCCGTATAAGGGCTTGTTTTTTGCGGGACGAGTTGTATTTTGTAATTGTACCATTTTTAGATGCTTATAATATATCGATTAACTATTATTAACTTTATTTTAGGAGAGTATTGAAAATAAGCAGCTATTCCAGCATTGATTTTCACGTTATAAATTTACGCCGTTTACTATGCAGCATAAATAACATGTTAACGTTATTCTATGGGTCGGCACGATTACGGGGATACCAAATATGTAAAGGTTTTATGTTTTCCTACGTTTGCAGAATATAAACCCTTTTAGAGAATAATTACTTGTTTTGCATCGCCGCATTCCAAGAGACGTGATTTTTTTATTTTCCTGTAAATGTGGCCGTATGTGGGCTTGATTTTTGCGGGCCAAGGTGTAGTTTTCATTAGTACTATTTTGGGGTACATGGGACTTATAGATTAACTTTTATTTAATTTTTATTGTGGGAGTGAGAGAAAATAGAGAATTTTGCCTTTTTTTGGGCGTTTTTTTTTTGGACGCCGTTCATCCGGCAGTTTAATTAATGAGTTCATTTTATTGTTCAAGTCGTTACGATCGCGGCGATACCTTATATGTGTATGTGTTATTTGTTTTGGCACTTTTACTGAATAAAACCACTTTTTGGGCAAAAAAAGTAGTTTTATTTGATTTTGACTGTAATTTTTTCCACAAACTTTAACTGCTTTACATTTATTTTTTTAGTCCAGGGGGCTTCACCATGCGATCTGCTGATCGTATATATAATGCTTTGGTATACTTAGCGAAAGCTGCTTCTATCCTCTCTTCAGGGTCCCCGGAAGGACCTAAACCGCTAGACGTCTATATACAGCCGGCGGTCAGGAACCGGTTAAAGAACATAAAATCCCTTAAACTATTTCACTGCCAAGGACTTATGTAATACGTTATGTCTTTAAGAACAATTGTATCAACTAGAGTATAAGGGTTTGAGCTTAGTACCAGGATTAAAGGGGTTCTCCAGAACTTTTATTTTGATGACCTATCCTTAGAATAGGTCATCATTATCAGATCGGTGGGGGTCTGACTCCCGGCACCTCCACGATCAGCTGACTGAAGAGGCTGCAGCGTGAAACGCCGTAAACTTCCATAACAGCTGTGCTTACGATTGCAGTTCAAGTAAATGGGATCGGAAATATAATTACTGACACAGCCGCTACGGTAGTGTTCGGTGCTGTGCCTGGTAAACTATGAAGAGGCTGCAGTTTTCATCGCTATGGCCCCTTGAGTCAGCTGATCAGTGGTTGTGCCGGATGTCGAACCGCCACCGATCTGATATTAATGATCTATCCTAAAGATAGGCCATCAATATAAAAGTCCCGGAGAACCCCATTAAAGCTGAAGTTTCAAAATGTGGGATGAAGTCATGGAGCAACCTGTTACTGTCATTTCCACCGTGCTGTACAACCTCCAGAGACTCCAATGTGTACTCTCTGTTTGTTACATTAGTGGTGGTTTTATTGAAAAATTCAACAGCAATTGATCTTAATGACTGTATTGAGATGCTCTCCCGAGGTAGGGGAGGCAGTAGTTGTCTCTCCTGACAATGCCTTGTCCTGGGCCTGTATTATTCACTCTAGGAACTGAAATATTGTCATTATAATTGACAAAGTGCTAATATATTTATATAATGTGTAAACATTTCAGAAGCAAAAGTGTTCACAAATTAACCGTGTGCATTACACTCTATATAAGAAATACAACACTAGATTATTTACACGTAATCTCAACCTTAATGTATCTAGTGAGAATTTATTCTGTATGCAAAGTTAGGCCCGATGAGATACCGCTTGTATTTTTTCCGTGTATGTAGGGAAATATATTTCTGATAATAGTACAGGATGTTATAAAAACATCTGCATAGACGGGATAGTGGTGCTGTGACAGCGTCCCCTTCGTTGTGGTGCTCTGCCCCCATCGAGACCCCCTCTTCTAAATAAATTTGATGCATCGTCGGCTGTCCATGCGGCAGAAAATGAAATCTATGCCTGCTATGAACGGGTGTACATTTGCGACATCCCTTACGCCAATATCTGGTGTAAGTGATGGTTCATCTGTCGGTAAAGTGGAGGCCCCACCCCTCTTGGTAGACCCTGCCACTTTTATGAACACTTTTCGACACCAAAACAATAACATGACGCCTTTCAAAAAAGTCCAAGAAAGTCCAAGCAAGCAGATTTATTAATAAAATAATTCCGCTTTCAGTAAATACATTTTCTGCTTTGTATGATTATACAAATTATACCATTTTTCAATATACTTTCACAATTCCTCACACTTTCAAGATCTCAGCTTGCTGTCATTCCATAGGAACTTTCATTGTTTACTCCCAAAGGATAAAACTTTTTTCTGCTCATGGGATGGACACACAGGTGCTGGGCTCTTAGAAGACACAGTCCTGATACAGATAATGTAACTGTAACGAGCCGTGCTCCTGTGTGTCCATCACATGACCATGGACCAATTTTTATCCCCTGGGAGAAAACAGTAAAAGTTATTTTTGAAAGTCTGCAAGCAGAGATCTTGAAAATCATGAGGAATTAATATAGAAGGTATATCAGAACATTTATATTAATAAATATTAATATAGAAGGTATATCAAAACATACTCAATGAATAACATTTAGTTGCTAAATGGGGACAACCCCTTTAAGGGGATCTTTCTGGGTACTATTCAGCTTGCTATCCTTATCAAGCTGGAAAACTGTGAAAACTCCAGCGCCGGTTTAGAAAAGCTTGAGAAGATATGTGAATGTTATTTTTATTCTTGGAGCCATCTGTACGTTGTTAATAATAAATATTCTTGATGCAAACACTGACAATGTATTTCCTTCCTGTCCTTTCCTGACATTTACTGCATCCTGTATCCTTCCACTGTACGGACGTATCATAAAGCGGTTCACTTTCTCTCCACGGGGGCATCATCGTGCGCTCACCTCCTGCTCGGGGTTATTATTATGTCCAGGAACCACATCTGTGTGAGAAAATATTTCCTAGTCATATTGATTTCAATTAATTGTCATTTTAATTTTATTAATAATAATAATAATATTAAAGATGTTGACCATTGTATTGTAGTATAAGGGCTCATTCAGCGTAAAACTCATCCGTGTGCTGTGCGTGAAAATCACGCGTATCACACTGACCCATTGATTTCAATGGGGCCATTCACGCATGCAGAATTTTTCACGCAACGTGTGTCCGTTGCGTAAAACTCACTGCATGTCCTATATTGGTGCGTTTTTCACGCACTATGCACCCATTGAAGTCAATGGGTGCGTGAAAATCACGTTTGTTGTGCGTGATTTACACATCAATTCAATTGATAATAATAATAGTCGACTACGGTATTCATCCGGTCAAAACGACGGAACCCTTGCACGACGGAGACAAACTGAAACCTTTGGCACCAGATCCGTCGCCATTTAAATCAATGGTGATGGAAATGGAAATCTTTGATTTCAGTTTGTGTCAGTCAGGTCTCCGTTCCGATGGAAAGCTCAGACGGAACGTCGGAACGGAGCCCTGATGCAGATGTGAACATAGCCTTAGTTAGAAATACACACTTTTTTCTCCACCTGTGTCTCAACACATGCAAAGTCGCCTATTTTTAGTATTGTGCTGTCCCTGGAGTTTACTTGTTTCTATACAGTGCCACGTCTCGAGAGCACTGAAAACCACTCTTCAGTAGTACCTGCTTCAATTTGCATTAGTAAGTAGTAGTGACTGTACAATGTATCTGTACTCCCATGAGAGTTTATCACAGTGCCAGGTGTAGTTCTCAGTATCTCTTCCTCTTCTGTATTTGCGGGCAGCAGCACAGCACACATCACCTCATCCATCCATCTATTTACCGATCTGTATGTTTTTGGAGTATGGGAGAACCCAGGGCAAACCCACACATACAAACATGCAGATGGACCCCGAAAAGGCAGCAATGCTAACCACTGAGCAGAGGCGTAGCTAGGGTTTTAGCACAGGAAGAGGGCGAAACACATCGGAGTGGGCCCCCTACACAATATACTGACTCCTTAGTGGCTCCCACACAGTATAATATTCTTATAGCTGCCCCCACACAGTATAATGCACCCAAAGTTGCCCACATATAATGACCAGTGGCGGATTAAGTAGACCATAGGCCCTGGGCTGTTACCCAAAGTTGGGCCCCCCCTTCTCCACCACCGCCCTGTAACTATTGTTAACACTTCCTTTTTGTCCAGGCATTAACATATGGGTGTTATGATTCCCCTTGTCAAAAGGCTTTGTCCCTACATACTGACAGTCTCCAACCATCGCTGACAGTATCGCACTGTGTAGGGACACATTCTCCTGACAATGGGAATGGTAACACTTATTTGTCTATCAGTCCTGGACGGCACATAGACTTTTTGTGAAATACAAGGATTTCCTATAATAAACATGTCAGGAGAGATGACAGATTCTCTATAAATCTAGTGACTCACATAGTTTTTTTCCTCTTTTCTACTCCATCTGGTCCAGACTTCATGACAACTTCTCCCGGCCATGACCCATTTCTGCAGAATTTGCCACTCAGATGTCTACGGCTTCTCACTTTTCCAACATTTCCACACCTATAAACAAAGATAAAATTATCATGGTGCCACACACTGTGCCCCTAAATATAATAGCACCAAACACTGCGCCCCTGAATAAAATAGTACCAAACGCTGTGTCCCTAAATATTATAGCACCATAGACTGCGCCCCTGAATATAATTGTGTCAAACACTGTAAAGTAAAGCACCACATACACACAGCCCCTGTAGATAGTATCACACACACATACCCCTGTGAACAGCGCCACACCCCCTGTAGAGAGCGCCACACACATCCGCCTGTGGGTAGCGCAACCCCCCCTGTGGATAGCACCACACCCCCCTGTGGATAGCGCCACACACATCCCCATGTGGATAGCGCCACCCCCCCTGTGGATAGCGCCACACCCACCCTGTGGATAGCACCACCCCCTGTGGATAGCACCACACCCCCCTCTGGGTAGCGCCACACACAAACCCTTGTAGATAGCGCCACACTACACCTGTAGATAGCGCCACACACAACCCCCTGTAGATAGCGCCACCCCCTGCAGATAGCACCACACGCAGCCCCTGTAGATAGCGTCACACACACCCCCTGTAGATAGCATCACACACAGCCCCCCTGTAGATAGCATCACGCACAGCCCCCTGTAGATAGCTTCACACACAGACCCCTGTAGATAGACACACACTGCCCCCCTGTAGATAGGGCTACACACAGACCCGTGTAAATAGCACTACACAGCCATCCCCCTCTTTAAATAGTGCCACACTGCCCCTGTAGATAGCGCTACACACAGACTGCTGTAAATAGGCATCACACTGTCATCCGCCTCTTGTATATAGTGCCACACAGCCCCCTTTGTATATAGTGCTACACAGCAATCCCCCCTTAGATATAGTGATACACAGTGCTCCCCCTTCTATATACTGCTATACAGCGCCACCCCCTCTTGTATATGGTGCTACACAGCGCCTCCCCCTCTTGGACCTGCAGCTCTTGTAATTGCTCAGTATAATGTCCCCCATAGCTTCCCCCACAGTATAATGTCCCCCATAGCTGTCCCCACAGTATATTGCTTGCCACCCATAGCTGCCCCATACACTATAATGCCCCATACAGTATAATGCCCCCCATAGCTGCCCCATACAGTATAATTCTCTCCATAGCTGCCCCATACAGTATAATACCCCCTATAGCTGCCCCATACAGTATAATGCCCCATAGCTGCCACACAGTATAATGCCCTCCATAGCTGTCCCATACAGTATAATGCCCCCTATAGCTACCCCATACAGTATAATGCCCCCATAGCTACCACACAGTATAATGGCCTCCATAGCTGCCCCATACAGTATAATGCCCCCATAGCTGCCACACAGTATAATGCCCTCCATAGCTGCCCCATACAGTATAATGCCCCATAGCTGTCCCATACAGTATAATGCTCCCATATGTATGTACCTAATAGAAAAATAATAACATAATTACTCACCTATCCCCATTCCCACGACGGGTGGAAGATGCTTCTCCTCCTCTGCCCTGTCCCATGAGTGGCTCGGTGCAGACAGGCACAATGACGTCACTACATCCCACCTGGCTGCGCCGAGCCGCTCACGGCAGCATGAATGCTGGAGCGAGGCTCCAGCATTCAACCCAACTGAATCTGCGTCCTGCGGACGCAGGTTCAGTTGGAAGCGGGACCAGCGTGGTCAGCGCTGTGTGGCAACGAGGGCCCAGCGGGCCCACAGGCTTAGGGGTCCGGTCACAACCGCGACCGTTGCAACCCCTATAGCTACACCACTCTCCACAGTGGCAGTTAGCAGCGCTAGAGCGATGCATAGTTTTTTAAGATTATGTGCAGTGCGGGCGGCCATGGGCCCCCTGGGAGCCTCAGGCCCTGGGCGGCCGCCCGAACCGCCCACATGATGATCCGCCATTGATAATGACCCTTTAGTGCCCCACACAGTATAAATGCCCCCATAGCTGCCCCCACACAGTATAATACCCCATAGCTGCCCCATATAGTATAATACCCCATAGCTGCACCCATATAGTGTAATGTCCCCATAGCTGCCCTTTTACAGTATAATGCTCCGATAGCTGCCCCCATACAGTATAATACTACTATAAAGTATATTGCTCCATAGCTGCCCCCATACCCAGCACCCAGATCCCTCTGCTTCTCCAGTTTGTGCAATGCGTGGCTCGGTATGCAGATAAAGTTGAGAAGGGGACATGCCACTGCTGGGGGACCAGCCCTGGTCCCCACCATCTTAGCGCGTCCAGGGCCACCGACCCCCTGCTAGCTACGCTCTGCCACTGAGCCACTGTGCTGTCCACCACCTTTGTATATAAATGTTCTTCAAATTACAATGCCTAATGAAAACTTGAATGCTAAAAATGTCTGATGTTCCAATGTCAGGTGCCAGAATTATGAGAGCGGTGCTTGTCTTTATACTGCTTGTAGGATTTAAAGCTGATCCCCCTAAACTAAATTTTTGGGATTGGGATATTTTTTATTTTTTATAAACTCTTTATTTATTCTTATGCATAAAAGAAAGGGGGGGGGGGGACACATGTATATCACACTTTGTGAAATATCAACAACTACATATAGTTCCTCAGATTGAAATACAGTGAAATTACAAAAATATACAACCTTGAGTTTGGGGGGAATCATTGACAATTTCTTACCCCAGGATAATGCTAGTTATAACATATCCTGGAGGTATTATTAGTATCAGTGCAGTTGCATACTACCGAGTGCCACTCGGCCTGTTTTCACGGCACTTGAGTGGCACCCGATAGCTTTCACAGACCCATTCACTTTAGCGACTATCCGTGGAGAGATAGGACATGTCCCATATTTCCACAGATCACTGACGGCACCCGGCCGGCACACACTGTCATGTGCATGAGGCGTTATTCTTTGTATATCCCTCTATTAAACTTGGTTCAGGTTGCCTTACTATTAGGGTATGTTCACACAGCCTATTTTCAGACGTAATTCGGGCGTTTTACGCCTCGAATTACGCCTGGAACGACGGCTCCATTACGCTTACAAAATTCTACCCATTGCTTGCAATTTTACGCGTCGCTGTCAAAAGACGGTGCGTAAAAAGACGCCCGCGTCAAAGAAGTGCATGTCACTTCTTTGGACGTTTTTGGAGACGTTTTTCATTGAAAAACAGCTCCAATTACGTCCGTAAAAGAGGCCGCGAAAAACGCGAGTGCTTGCAAAAACGTCTGAAATTCAGGAGCTGTTTTCACCTGAAAACAGCTCTGTAATTTCAGACGTAATTTGTAAAGACGTGTGAACATACCCTTACACATCTAGTCAATAGTCTTATAGATTTAACATGGCTAAAACATGTTTGCAAAATCTTTCAGAAATAGTTTACCATCTTCCAAAATTATTTTATTCCTAGTAGGTTTTAAAGTCCCTCCTTCATCCATTTTATGAGGTATGGCAATATTTTATTGTGTATTACTACCCCCAACTTTTACTCCCTTCCTCCCTGCAACTACACCCCTCCAATCACACAAAAAAAACAAAACGTTTTAATAATAAATAATAAATTCCTATCAACTCCTCTTTGGGATTGGGATCTTTCTAATGTAAATGTTTTAGAATTGTATAATTTTTTTGTTTCAGCGTTGCTTGTTTTTATTAATCAACATTTCAGTCCAAATTTAGCCCTCATGCACACGACCGTGCAGTATTTATGGTCAGTGAATATGGTCATTTCTACGGCCCGGACACACACCTGTAAACAGGGGCGTAGATAATGGCTCATGGGCCCGGGTGCAAGAATTCAGCTTGGGCCCCCCTACCCCTCCCCAACACCACCATCATCAGACCCCTGCGCGCGCCTATGCGCAGACACCTTGACCAACAGCCCCCATAGTATAATGCCCCCACACAGTATAATGCTCCCATAGCTGCCCCCACACAGTATAATGCCCCATAACGTATAAAGCCCCCCATAACAGCCCCATACCATATAATGCTCCCCATATCAGCCCCCACAGTATAATGCCCCACAGAGCTGCCCCCATACATTATAGTATCCCCCATATCAGCCCCCATACAGTATAATGCCCCCCATATCAGCTCCCCATACAGTATAATGCCACCATATCAGCTCCCCATACAGTAAAATGCACCCCATATGAGCTCCCCATACAGTACAATGCCCCCCTTATGAGCTACCCATACAGTACAATGCCCCTCCATATCAGCTCTCATACATTATAATGCCCCTCCATATCAGCTCCCCATACAGTAAAATTGCCCCATATCAGCTCCCCATACAGTATAATGCCCCCCATATGAGCTACCCATACAGTATATTCCCCCTCAATATCAGCCCCCCATACAGTATAATGCCCCATATCAGCTCCCCATAGAGTAAAATGCCCCCCATATGAGCTCCCCATACAGTATAATCCCCCCATATCAGCCCCCCATACAGTATAATGCCCCATAACGTATAATGCCTGCCCATAACAGCCCATACCGTGTAATGCTCCCCATATCAGCTCCACAGTATAATGCCCCACATAGCTGCCCCCATACATTATAGTGTCCCCCATATCAGCCCCCATACAGTATAATGCCCCCATATCAGCTCCCCATACAGTATAATGCCCCCATTTCAGCTCCCCATACAGTACAATGCCCCCCATATGAGCTACCCATACAGTACAATGCCCCCCATATGAGCTTCCCATACAGTATAATGCCCCCATATGAGCTCCCCATAAAGTATAACGCCCCTCCATATCGACTCCCATACAGTATAATGCCCCTCTATATCAGCTCCCCATACAGTAAAATGCCCCCATATCAGCTCCCCATACAGTATAATGCCCCCCATATGAGCTACCCATACAGTATATTCCCCCCATACAGTATAATGCCCCCATATCATCTCCCCATACAGTAAAATGCCCCCATATGAGTTCCCCATACAGTATAATCCCCCCCATATGGGCCCCCCATACAGTATAATGCCCCCCATATCAGCCCCCCATACAGTATAATTCCGCCATATCAGCCCCCATGCAGTATAATGCCCCCATCTTATCAGCCCCCATGTCATATCAGCCCCCCATGCAGTATAATGCCCCCCCCACAATATCGCCCCCCATACAGTATAATGCCCCCATATGTGCATAATAGAAAAATAGCATAATCACTTACCTATCCTCGTTCCCATGCCAGGTGGAGGATCCTTCGCCTCCTCCGGTGTGTGCTATGAGTGACTTGGCGCAGATGATGTCGCTACATCCCGCCAGCCTGCGTCGAGCCGCTCAGGGCACAGTGAATGCTGGATCAAGGAGACGTCAGCTCCTTGCTCCAGCATTGAATGGAACCGGGACCTCAGAGAGTGACTCGCGACCCCCCGGAGGTCTTCACACGAATCCCCAGGGGGACGCGACCCACAGTGTGTAATGTATTGTGTTGTATTGTGCAGTTTGCGGTGGAGAGAGGAGGGGAGGCTATAATTTAACGGGCCACCCCTCTCCACCGCAAACAGCACAATACAAAACAATACATTATAAGGCAACACAACACAATACATTACATTACAAGCCAACACAATACAACACAACACATTACATTACAATACAGACCGTACCGGCTCTTCCACTGCACTGGCTGGAAGACGTGTCACGTGACAACACGGTCACATGGTACACTAAGTGTACCATGTGGCCGTAACCAGGAAGTGCCGGCTTCACGGCACAGAAGATTTATTTAACAAGCATGTGGTATGGCAACGGGGGGCCGTGGGCCTGGGCGCAACTGCGACCGCTGCGACCTTTATAGCTACTCCACTGCCTGTAAATATATGGGAAGATGTCCGTGGCCGATAAAAATGAATGGGTCAGTATTTTATCTGCAATTACTGGTCGTGTGCATGCGGCCCTAACATTTTCCTTTGATGATGTCATGAGGTCCAGTCTACCAAACGTCTGCTTATAGGAAAATCCCGCTGTGAAGATCGATGGGATATCCTTTTCCTCTGAGAGATCTTCTCTGCAGCTATTTTCTACTTTATATCTAAAACTTCTAATCTGTTATTTTATCTTTTCTTTACAGAATTTATTAGTTTAGTGACGTAAATATGAGGATGGGCAAAGATAAGCAGATGTGCCATTGACAGGAGGTAAAAATATATGTCCGCAATGCCATCGTACTTCCCAGTTGTGCAAAGGTGAACACACATAGTTATATTTAAAAGCATTTTTGGTTGTGCAATTTTTTGCTATCTGTTAGACAGAGGACTCTCACAAAGACAACCCCTGTCCATGTGCCCTATTAAGGACTCCCCTCTATGGGCCAAAGCAGCTAAAGAACAAACGCGCCTCAATCCGGACTGAATACGCAAGCATTCCATCAACAATGCATGTAAATGGGGTATTTTATGCCCACTTCATATGCTCTGTAAAAAATAATGTGTAATAATGACTGTGCCACAGATTTTATAATCCACAGCATGTTCATTATTGACGTGGATACTGCATTGAACTCTAATGGAACTAAAACGCCATATGGATCCGTAAACCAATGCCAATGATTATGTTGAAAATACTTGGCAGATTTGCCCAGTGTAAATTTTGACCATTTGAACATACCCTTATGTATGAAAAGTCTCTAATAAAGCCGTATATATTTTTATTTAACATTTAAGTTTATGTCTGTATGCCTATACATATATCATGCATTAAATTTGAAGCACATTCCATATTTTATAATGAATCTGAACGCTAATATCTTCAGTTGCAGTTCAGCCTTCGATAATTTGGTGTTTTGCGGACAACAAGTTTCCTCCTTGGGTTATATTCAATCTGGTTGGCTCCTTCGGAGAAATACAGGTGATCTGATATAAAGAGAATCAAGTATTATTATTATTAATATACTGTATATCGTGTTATTCATTATATACTATTGATATAATGTTCCCACTAAATTTAATAAGAATAAATCCTTGTCAAATGTACCAGTTTATAAGCCAGAGCAGATAATACCTTATTTTAATGCATACATAATGCCATGTCCAATAAAGGGGTAAATTAAGCTTGTTTAACATTATTTATTGTGCCTGAGGTTGTTTATTTCTCTCTATAGAGCGCGGCAAAACGCGATCTAAACATCGATATATAGACATTTGAAGACAGGGGAGACATTTTTAATGTGTCTCTCCTGCACTTTGCCAGGCATCTCTCACACAGAAAGTCCCAGTGGTGTTTTTTCCAGGCCAACTGCTATGACATCACATCCCTGTGCATGTGGCTATGTCTGACACTGTGTATACAGCAAGGTTCATCGCCAATCTCTGCCTATATACTGTATATAATCCAGGTAATATAATGGTGAAATATTAGAAATATAAATGAAGTAGAGAAACTTGCAACATTAACCAATTAGTTAAAATGATCCTTTATTCCATTTCCTTTAAGACATCAGCGTGTAAGGGGCACTCATATCTCTGAGCTGTGGCTGAGTTGCAGCACCAGACACAGCTGCATAGAGGGTAGCGGCCCCTTCGTTCTGCTTATCGGTGGGAGTCCTGGGGGTCTCTATATCATACATTGATGCTCTATCCTAATTCTAAGACATTAATGTTTAAACCTGGAAAACCTTTAACCATTTTATAACCTGGGTTACATTATTCATCATAAATTACACCTAAAAAATTCTTGCTGTCAATTAAACAGAAAATGAAATTGCACATAAACACACCATTATCCTGAAAAGCTGCATCCACTATTTTCCCGATTCCAGGAAAGCCACGTTTTATCTTCCTTGGAACCTTGGAGTCCATTTTGAGACTTACATGATCATAGCTGAAATATAAATAATGATATCATAAAAAATCCATGATAAGTAGCAGTGGAAGAGAACCCTTAGGGCTCATGCATGTGACCGTATTACAGCTCGAACAAGCTCCAAGATTTGCAGCAGATGAAAGACGACTATAGAGATTTTTCTTTATGTTGGATTTATATGGAATCCATGAGTAAAAAATAAATTGTATTCTCCCCAGTTGACATATACATACCTCTCAACTCTCAAGTTTTACAAAGAGGGATAACCGATGCGGCGCGAGCAGGAATTTTTTTTCCATTTAAGGCACGCCTCTAATCCCACCCAATCCCTGCCCAGACACACCCGATTCAGCCCACACAGTATCATGCTCCCATAGTGCCTCCCAAACAGTATCATACCAAATAGCTGCCACCACACAGTATAATCCCCCTTAGCTGCCCCTAGTGCCAGTGCCCTTGTAGATAGTGCCACATTGCCCATATAGATAGTGCCCATGTAAATAGCGCCACAGTGTCCCCTGTATATAGTGCCCCTATATAGTGCCACTGTGTCCATGTAGATAGTGCCACACCCCCTTGAAGATATGGCCACCCCCCTGTAGATAGCGCCATTGGGACTCCCTCTAGGAGCAGACTCCCCAGCCAGAGCATAGGCCAGGGATTCTGCTCCTATAGGGAAGCCCTGATGTCACTGTCCATATATGGACATTGACGTCAGTGGCTACTTGCTGAGTCTGGCCCGTTGATCCCTCTGCTCCTTACACTTTGAACTAATTCTGAAGCAGGGAGCTGATGGTTCCCTGCTTCAGAATTGGGTTCAACTGTATCTGCGTCGTGAGGACATACCTCCCGCCGCCCGGGACAGTGGGAAAACGCCCAGAATCTGAGAATGTACTGCTGAATCCGGGATGGTTGGGAGGTATGCATATAAGGTAGGCATTCCCTGTAATACAGTGCCAGATTTATGTGAAGCAGCAAAATTAGAAGACATCAATGGTTAAAATACAATGTCATAGTACTTTTGGCACTAAACTTTTCCTGGAGGATCTCTACCCTTCCTGGTATTTTTTATTTAATCCTTTCAGGACCAGACTAATTTTCTTTTTTATGGTTTTATTTTTTCCTCCCCGCCTTCAAAAAGTCATAACGCTTTTATTTTTTTATGCGGGTTTAGTTTTTAGGGGACAAATTGTACTTTCTGATTGTACTATTTAACTTCTTAATGACTCAGCCTAGTTTTGGCCTTAAAGAGGCTCTGTCACCAGATTTTGCAACCCCTATCTGCTATTGCAGCAGATAGGCGCTGCAATGTAGATTACAGTAACGTTTTTATTTTTAAAAAACGAGCATTTTTGGCCAAGTTATGACCATTTTTGTAGTTATGCAAATGAGGCTTGCAAAAGTCCAAGTGGGTGTGTTTAAAAGTAAAAGTCCAAGTGGGCGTGTATTATGTGCGTACATCGGGGCGTTTTTAATACTTTTACTAGCTGCGCGTTCTGATGAGAAGTATCATCCACTTCTCTTCAGAACGCCCAGCTTCTGCCAGATCACGCTGTGACGTCACTCACAGGTCCTGCATCGTGTCGGACACATCGGCACCAGAGGCTACAGTTGATTCTGCAGCAGCATGCGTTTGCAGGTAAGTAGCTACATCGACTTACCTGCTAACGCCGATGCTGCTGCAGAATCAACTGAAGCCTCTGGTGCCGATGTGTCCTCGCTCGTCTGACACGATGCAGGACCTGTGAGTGACGTCACAGCGTGATCTCTCGAGAACACGGCTGTGTCTGCACTGCCAGAAGCTGGGCGTTCTGAAGAGAAGTGGATGATACTTCTCGTCAGAGCGCCCAGCTAGTAAAAGTATTAAAAACGCCCCGATGTACGCACATAATACACGCCCACTTGGACTTTTACTTTTAAACACACCCACTTGGACTGACGTCACTCACAGGTCCTGCATCGTGTCAGACGAGCGAGGACACATCGGCACCAGAGGCTACAGTTGATTCTGCAGCAGCATCAGCGTTTGCAGGTAAGTCGATGTAGCTACTTACCTGCAAACGCTGATGCTGCTGCAGAATCAACTGTAGCCTCTGGTGCCGATGTGTCCTCGCTCGTCTGACAAAACTGTTTAAAAATTTGCATTTTCCTGAATTTAAATGTATATGCTTGTAAGGGAGATGGTTATACCACACAAAATAGTTACTAATTAATATTTCACATATGTCTACTTTAGATTGGTATCGTTTTTTGAACATTCTTTTATTTTTCTTGGATGTTACAAGGCTTAGAACATAAACAGCAATTTCTCACATTTTCAAGAAAATTTCAAAAGCCTTTTTTGTAAGGTACCTGTTCAGTTCTGAAGCAGCTTTGAGGGGCCTATGTATTAGAAACCCCCATAAACACCCCATTATAAACTGGACCCTCAAAGTATTCAAAACAGCATTTAGAAAGTTTCTTAACTCTTTAGGCGTTTCACAGGAATTAAAGGAAAGTGGAGGTGAAATTTGAAAATTTCATTTTTGTTGCAGAAATTCAATTTTACTCCATATTTCTGTAACACAGAAGGTTTTACCAGAGAAACACTAACAAATATATATTGTCCAGATTCTACAGTTTTTAGAAATGTCCCCGATGTGGCTCTACTGCGCTTGTGGACTAAAACACAAGCCCCAGAAGCAAAGAAGCACCTAGTGGATTTTGGGGCCTTTTTTTATTAGAATATATTTTAGATACCAAGCCAGGTTTGAAGAGGTGTTGAGGTGCCAAAACAGTAGAAATGATCGTAGTCACCATACCAGAATTTGGACTTCGATACCAATACTTTGTGTAGAATTACGATTTTCAATACCAGAAAGATACTTTGCCAACAGTAATAAAAAAAAAACCAACTTCTTCCATTTTCTGATGTGAGGCGCGAGGTGTGATGAATTTTGAATGTGCCTCACATTAATAGTAATTAACCCATCATGTTTCCCAGTTATAATGGACAACATTGGGTTAATGTTTAAGGTACATGATGGGGTTAATTACTATTAATGTGAGGCTCATGGAGGTTAAATTCATCACACCTCGTGCCTTACATGAATAAGTGAAAGAAATAGGTTTTTATTTGATTTTTTTTATAGCATACATATCATAAATGACGCAAAACATTTGTTGTGCAGGTTATTACGGCCGCGCCAATACCGAATATGTGTATATTTTATGTATTGAGACTTATTTTAATGTTTTATTGAAAAAAATGTGTGTTTGTATTTTTTAATTTAACATTACTTTATGTTTTTAAACTTTAATGTACTGGCATATATTTATATCCCAGTGCATTAGCCTGTGTACGAAAATAAAAAAAAATCCCCAGGGACCAAGAAATTTGGTCCTGAAGACTAATAAGTGGTCAGTGATAGGAGACACATAGGGTATGTGCACACACACTAATTACGTCCGTAATTGACGGACGTATTTCGGCCGCAAGTCCCGGACCGAACACAGTGCAAGGAGCCGGGCTCCTAGCATCATACTTATGTACGATGCTAGGAGTCCCTGCCTCGCTGCAGGACAACTGTCCCGTAGTGTAATCATGTTTACAGTACGGGACAGTTGTCCTGCAGCGAGGCAGTGACTCCTAGCATCGTACATAAGTATGATGCTAGGAGCCCGGCTCCTTGCACTGTGTTCGGTCCGGGACTTGCGGCCGAAATACGTCCGTCAATTACGGACGTAATTAGTGTGTGTGCACATACCCATAGGGGAACACAAGGAGGAAGGGAACAGGAGTGGAAAGTGGATGGGGTAGGTGGAAAGCTGAAAAAAGTGATTTAAAAAAAACCTTTTTTCACTTTTTCTCTCTCTGCTCACAACCGCTCTGAACGCCTCTCTAACTCCAACAGACGTTCAGGGCGGGTGCGGCAGGAACTGATGTCAGGGAGAGGAAGTGAAGACAACGATCGCCGCTACTGGTCAGTCACTGTCTAACCAATAGCGGCGATCGCTGAGGTGGGACCATCTCTATTGGTCCCGGCACATTGAGCTGTGATAGTCTGCTGTCGGAAACAACAGCTATCACAGCTCATGCACGCGCCCGGCACGAACGGTGCTTTGTTTCATGCAGGACATACTATTAGGTCATGGAGCGCGAACGATGCGCTTATCATGACCTAATAGTACGTCCAGGAGTGGGAAGGAGTAAATATTATGTGCAATGTACTGGAATGCTGGAAAAAATTGAGAATGGGGTTGAATTGGAATAAAACAGGAGTTCGGCCATTTTCTTATGGGTTTCTTTTTTACGGTGTTCAATGTATGGTGAACATGACATGTTACCTTTCTTCTGTGGGTCAGTACGATCACGGGGATACCAAATTTATATAGTATTTGTTATGTTTTAGTACCTTTAAAAAAGTTTTTTTTGCATATTTCTGTGTACAGAGCTGTGTAGGGCGTCTTTTTTTTTTACGTGGAAAGATGTCGTTTTTATTATTACCATTTGGGGGAATGTCTGGCATTTTGATCACTTTTTATTACATTTTTTGTGGAGATTGAAGTGGGAAAAAAACCTGCGATTCTGACATTTTGACCTTTTTCCCCGCTACGATGTTCACCGTATTGGATAAATATTTTTATAGTTCTGGCATTTTTGGACGCGGGGATACTTAATGTGTTTATGTTTATTTTTGTTTATTTATTTTTATATTTGATCAAGGGAAAGGGGGTGATTTGAATTTTTATATTTTTTTTAAAACATTTTTTTTTTAAACTTTTATTTAGCCCCTCTTTGGGGCTTGAACATGCGATCATTAGATCGCTTATGCCATAGACTGCAATATCACAATATTGCAGTCTATGGCAAAATCAGTGCTTTGCTATTGAGATCTGCCACATGCAGGTCTCGACAGCAATCTTCCTATAGCAAGGCTGGGAGCGTTCACAAAGCTCCCAGCTGCTATAGGATTATACCGGCTCCTGCAATATCACCGTGCGGGAGCGGGTGACCGCCCCGAAGCGAAAGGGGCAGTAAAAACCCCTCAGATGCCGGTGGTCACATCTGACACCGGCATCTGAGGGGTTCAATGCTTGCGATCAGAAATTTTTCTGATCACAAGCATTTCAGCTGGGTCCCTGCTGTGTAAGGCATCATTTACACGAGCGTAATATACGCGCGTGCGACACGCGTGCTTTTCACGCGTGTCGTACACACCTATATTAGGCTATGGGGCAGTGCAGACAGTGCGTGAGTTTTGCGCAGCGCGAGTGCGTTCCGTAGAACTCACGACATGTCCTTTCTTTGTGCGCTGTTCGCGCATCACGCACCCATTGAAGTCAATGGGTGCGTGAAAACCACGCAGGTCGCACGGAAGCACTTCCGTGCGAACTGCGTTGTTCGCGCAACAGCTGTCAAACTCTGAATGTAAACAGAAAAGCACCACGTGCTTTTCTGTTTACAAACATTCAAACGGAGTGTCATGATGATGGCGGCTGCGCGAAAATCACGCAGCCGCGCATCATACACTGATGACACACGCAGCTGTTAAGTGCCTTTTGCGCACGCAAAACGCCGTGTTTTTTGCGTGCGCAAAACGCACACGCTCGTGTAAATCAGGCTTAACACAGCAGAGACCCGGCGGCTATGGCACCCGCTCTGCTTTTGAGCGGGCGCCATTTTTAAAAAACCCTTTCCCGGCGTAAGTACACATATTAGCGACGGGAAAGGGTTAAAGTGTTGTAAATAAAAAATCATATGCTGCAGTACTTACTATAAGCTTTAACTTAAAGCGGCTGTCCAAGCTCAGGGGTGTTTTTTTTATACTGATGACCTATCCGCAGGTTAGGTCTTCAGTATAGGATCGGTGTGGGTCCCCGCACCAATCAGCCTTTCAGGGTGCCTCTGGGTGCCGGAAGCGGAGGGCTCCGTACACTGTATAGCATCCGTGCTGAATTACTGCAGCTCTGTTTTTATTTACCTGTCTCCAGCACCGTCCCTGCGTAGCTTCCGGCGCCCTCAGGCAGCCGGAATGGCTGATCGGTGCAGGATCTGGGTGTCGGTGCTGAGCACATTTACTCATTGGTATAAACCAAAAAAAGAAAGTCACAGTGAAAATGAGTCCATAAACTGAGTAATATTAGTTTAAAGGAACACTCCAGGCAAGACTGCTACACTGTGTTATGTCTAGTGCAGGGACTGAGGGGGCGGTGCCTGACACAAGGATCCAAGGAACACCAAAGACAGAAGCTTATGTCACCGCCCTGCACTTGACTTACCACAGTTTATCAGTTTTGCCCAGAGTGTTCCTTTAATAGCAATCTACAAATGTTATTTGGTTAAATGGGCATTGTTAAAGTGTTGGGAAGATGGTCGTCTCTATGCCCTTTGATGTCTTGAAGTCTCCTCCTATGTATATGGTGTTTCTATTCAGGGGCAGAAAGGGATGACTTGTTTCTTCTTGTGTCGAGGTCTTTATAATTGAGGTTCTAAGGAGGCATCAGTGAGATCAGAGGTGTAACTTGAAATTCCTCAGCCCCACTATAAGCTCTCTCATGGTTCTAATCTACCATGTGTCCTTTATAAAACCAGTGTCTTCTAATGAGGGACTTTGGCCCCCCTCAGGCTCCAAGGCCCAGTGAGACTTCTACCTCTGCTCTTCCTATAGCTTCACCCATGAGTATCAATAGTTTGCTAATATTAAGTAGACACAATGAACTTCACATACATCTACTGACCTCCAGTACTTATCTCGCACAAAGAAAATTGCTTTCCTATCTTCTTTAAGGAACAACGCAGCATCTATTTTCTTGACAGAACTAGGAAAACCAAACTGGGAGATATCTTGTGGATAGTCCCGGACCATGGTGAAACCTCTTGTAATCCAAAAGTGTCGACCTGTGTAAGAAAAACAGTTTAATGTTCCAATGGATTTGTTATGGCCAAATTTGCTTTTAGATGTAGTGGGAGGGGTTTACTAATACTGGCAGTCTATTACACTAGGGTAACGTGCGCCATCTTCCTTAATATTGCACATTGCCTGGTGAGGAATATAACCAAGGCTTAAAGGGGTATTCCAGTCTTATAATGTTATGACATATCCCTAGGTGGGGGTCCAATCTCAGGGACCACTGCCAATCACGAGAAAAAAATCCACCATGGTTCCTTCGGCTCATTCCCTGCTCAGTAGCATGCCAGGCCAATCGAAGTGCAGGGAAATGCAAGCCCCATTCAGGTCAATGCTACTTTAGTCTGAGTAAGGCCTCATTTACACGAGCGTGTGCGTTTTGCGCGCGCAAAAAACGCTGCGTTTTGCGCGCGCAAAAGGCACTTGGCAGCTCCGTGTGTCATCCGTGTATGATGCGCGGCTGCGTGATTTTCGCGCAGCCGCCATCATAGAGATGAGGCTAGTCGACGCCCGTCACTGTCCAAGGTGCTGAAAGAGCTAACTGATCGGCAGTAACTCTTTCAGCACCCTCGACAGTGAATGCCGAACACAATATACACCAACCTGTGAATAAAAAAAGACTTTCATACTTACCAAGAACTTCCTGCTTCCCCCAGTCCGGGCTCCCGGCCGTTGCCTTGGTGACGCGTCCCTCTCTTGTCATCCGGCCCCACCTCCCAGGATGACGCCGCAGTCCATGAGACCGCTGCAGCCTGTGATTGGCTGCAGCCTGTGCTTGGCCTGTGATTGGCTGCAGCTGTCACTTGGACTTTACTGTCATCCCGGGAGGTCGGACCGGAGTTATCGGTAAGTCAGAACGTCTTTTTTTTTTTACAGGTTCATGGATTTTCGGAGCGGAAGTCACTGTCCATGGTGCTGAACCAGTTTAACGCTTTCAGCACCGTGGACAGTGACTGTCTCCTGACGTTGCGTACCCGAACATTTTTTACCGGTTTCGGTCAAAACGAGTTTGGCCGAACCCGGTGAAGTTCGGTGCGCTCATCTCGAATTTGACACTCCGTTTGGATGTTTGTAAACAGAAAAGCACGTGGTGCTTTTCTGTTTACATTCAGGAGTTTGACAGCTCTTGCGCGAATCACGCAGTTCGCACGGAAGTGCTTCCGTGCGGCATGCGTGGTTTTCACGCACCCATTGACTTCAATGGGTGCGTGAGTGCGCGAAAAACGCACGATTATAGAACATGTCGTGAGTTTTTTTCTGCGCACACGCGCTGAGCGCAATTCACGCATCGTCTAAACTGCCCCATTGACTAATATAGGTGCGTACGACATGCGTGCAAAGCACGCGCGTCGCACGCGCGTATAATACGCTCGTGTAAATGAGGCCTAAGACAAGCCGTCTTGGTGCCCAGGGTAGGGGTTTCAGAATTAACCCTTAGCCCCCCAACCCTAATGTTTTGCATGATAGTTGTTGAATGGACCATTGTTCAGCCCACAACTTTAGGCCATGATACACCCAGTAATATGTCTACGTGTATTCATATATGTATGTACGGCTGTGCAGGATTATCAGCGACTCAGACACAGTGTTCATTTGGTTGTCAAAAGAAATTTAATGGGAACTGTGCACTAAATGACTCAATGGGGTACTCTTAATAAATACTGTATGCCTTGGCTATCACTGTGTGATTTCTTTTTGGGATAATACTAATAACTGATGAACATTACTTAAAGCTAACCTTTGAAAAGGTAGACAATGTCTCTCTGCGGAACTTCATAGGCTGCATCAACGCTTTGTAGGTTTGGCCAAGTAGCATTAAGTGAGATGGTATCAATATTGCTTTTTGTTAGACTTTTCCTCCAGATTATCCTTAGTAAGACAAAATGTAACAAAAAAAGGTTTTAATTAACCTTCAAAATATCTACGTCCCCTTACTTACGCTAAACTTCACTATGAAATCGGAATTACAGATATAGACAGTTCTTTTCCCTTAAATGGGATATCCAGCCAGTAAAAATTGATGGCCTATCCTCAGGATAGGCCATTAATAGCTGATCAGTTGGTGTCCAACTTCCGGGATCCCCGCCGATCAGCTGTTTTAAAGGGGGTGCAGAACTCATACGAGCGCTGCTTCCCCTTCATTTCTACTTGCTCACTGTGAATCGTCGACACGGATGTAGCGGCGATACACATTGCAGCCTTTTCTCTCATTCACTTCAATGGGAGAAGACGGCTGCAATACCTGTTAATCGCCGCTACATGCTCGTCCATGATTCACAGTGAGCTGGTAGAAATGAAGGGGAAGCAGCGCTCGTAAGAGTGCTGCACCCCCTTCAAAACTGCTTATTGGTAGGGGTGCCAGGAGTCGGAGCCTGACCGATCAGCTATTGATGGCCTATCCTGAGGATAGGCCATCAATTTTAACTGGAAAACCCCTTTAACCTTCTTCCCCCCTTTTTTATTTTCCTGTCTTCTTTTCTTCTCCTTCTCTTCCTCCTTCTCCCTCCTTTGTCGTGTGTCTCTATGTGTCTTGTCTTTGTCTTTAGTTGCAGTTCTCGACCTTTCATCAAGGTATAGGCTATAAATTTTTGGTGTTGACTACTGATGTGCAGACCCTTTCCGCTAGACGGGGGTAATAGTCTATGGATGGGATTATAGGTTTCCTCTAGAATTGAATCTGACACATTATGGGAAGTGCTGCCTTACCATACTCTTACTTTTTGTATACAGTATATGGCTCTGACCGTCTCTTTCTGCTGTTGTTACTATTTACTATGTTTGTTATAAAACTTTAAAAAAACATTAATTGACACAAAAATATTTCCGTCCCTTCCTCATCACTGACACTGCTAGAAACACTACAAAGCTCTCCACAATGCTGAACCGTCATACATCTCGCTCTTGTCCCTGTCAACCAACCCTCTTGTGCTCTACGTTCAGCCAATGATGTACGACTTTCATCCTCTTTCTGTGGAAATTGCTGTCCCAGACCATTAGACTTGCCCCTAATATTCCCTGTCTAATTGTGTCTTCTTCAAGGAAGTCTATGTCATATAACTACTTTGTCTACAACCATAGTCCTGAACCGGTAACAGATATCTCCTTTTAACTCTTCCGTCCTTAACTTGCTACCCTTGTCGTATCTTTCTGAATTTTATATCCGTGTTGGCTTAAATACTGACTGATTGACTCGTTCATGTATTTTTTTTATTCCCCCCTATCTACAAGTGGCTGGTCCCCTGAATAAAATTAGCACCATGTACCTATTTTGTCACTCCTTATCTTCGAATATATTTTGAATGTAGGCTCTTACGGGCAGGGACCACACTCCTTTTGTCTCATTGTTGGTTCATTTGTTTTCATTATTTGTTTGTTACATTACCAAGTATAAAACGCTGCAGAATACCTTGGCGCCATATAAATAAAGATTATTATTAATATTATTATTAAATTGTGTAAGCCTATGAGGTGAAGCTACTCCAGGTATGGAGATGTATGCTAAATTCAAGGGGTTGCTAAGGATTAGAAAAACATGGCTTCTCTCTTCCAGAAACTGCACCACACCTGTCCATTGGATATGTCTGAAATTGCAGCTCAGCTCCATTGAAGATAATGGGGATGACCTGCATTACCACGCACGACCTGTGGACAAGGGTGGTGCTGTTTCTGGAAGAAAACTGCTATATTTTTTAAATAATGTAAAACACTTTTAAAGGAGTTGTCCCATCTTAAGAACCCCTTTTCATAAGTCATATTACAGCATTTAGATGTCATAGAACAGGAGTTCCCCAATCAGGACCCTACTCTACAGTGGCATAGCTATAGTGGGTGCAGAGGTAGCAGTCACACCTGGGTCTAGTGCCTAATGGGCCCAAGGACCTGTTTGACACATAAGATGACACCAGTATTATATATGGCACATGGTCGTGTTGTTGGCCTGTTACAGATTTTGCATTGAGGACCAGGAACTTCAAGTTACACCTCTGCTACTCTATAAGCTGCTCCCTCTCTGGCAGATTCAACACAACCATGTATTGCATGCCCACGCATTCACAGGCTACTGCAGGATAAATGTATGGCCATCTTTAGCTTCTCCCAGCAATAACAGCTGATCGCTAGAGAATTAGGCTATGTTCACACGCTTAACAAAAAACGGCTGAAAATACGGAGCTGTTTTCAAGGGAAAACAGCCTCTGATTTTCAGCCGTTTTTTAAGCAGCTTGCGTTTTTTGCTGCGTTTTTTACAGCCGTTTTACGGTTCCAAAAACGGCTCAGGAAGTGACGCACTTCTTTTTACGAGGCTTTTTTTTACATTAAAACCCCCTGTGGGAACGGAATGACGTTCTTCCCTCTGAAATTAATGGGCTGATATTTAGAGGCATTCAGCCCCCGCATTTTTAGCCGTTTTTCGAGCGTTTACGGCCCAAAAAACGGCTGAAAATAGCCCGTGTGAACATACCTTTAAGCTGCAAGACTCATTGTGATCAGCTAATTACCAGCGGGTCTTTATTTAGAGAAGGGGTTATCCAGGTGGAAGAACCCCTGCAAGGAATTGCTGTCTTGCTATAAATCTGCATTAAATTATAAAGTAAATGATCAGTTTATAAGTACCCCTCCTTAAAGAATAGTAAATCTCCTCTCATGCTAGTAATTGCATCAAACTTTAATTCTCGGTCACATTTTGTTGGGTATTTTGGGACATCTACTGGTTTTGACTCCTTGGTTGGTTTTGGCTTTGCCTGTGGCTTCCTTGTTGGCTTAGATTCAGGTTTCTTTGTAGGCTTAGGTTGAGGTTTCTTTGGTGGCTTAGATTCAGGTATCTTTGGTGGCTTTGGTTGAGGTTGCTTTGGTGGTTTAGGTTGAGGTTTCTTTGTTGGCCCAGGAGGCAGTTTCACTGTTGGATTTGGTTTTGGCACATTGGGAATTCGGCGTCCTGCATATAAAATAAATATATTATAGATTTTTCGGTTCTTTTTTAAAGCAATGTAAGAATGCGAAAGTGGCTAAGACACCACTGATAAAGCATATGGCACTCCCAATAGGGACATCGACAACTGAGGACTCAGTACCCTGAAGGCACAAACTTACCTCCTTCTCATCTTTGCAATGAATACTGACTAGAAAGAAATATACACAGCCATTCACCATTGAACATTTTACTATTACTTTAAACTTTTGAACATGGCCATCTACAGGTTACTGCTGTATTGCAGTTCACATATACTAATTTGCCATATGATTGCCATTGATTTCTATAGCATTCACTTAAAATCGGTATTAGTGCACACTAATATAGAATGATATGTATTTGGCCAATAGGTTCTCCTGCACTCCGGGCAACGATTCAGTTTGGCGCCTCCCCCCCAACCTCTATCCCCACATCTCCTTCCCCCTCGCCATATTTGCTTTCTCTACTAATCAATGAGGTGTAATTTTTTTTCCCACATTCTTTTTATGTAACTCGAGCATAAAAGCATTTGTATATTTTACAAGCAATATAGTTATGTTAGGGCGTTAACATAACAATAAATTAAAAGAAGATACATTAAAGAGGTCATTGTGCCTGACTAAAAGAGATTGTATAACTGAGTCTAATGAGAATATATGGTGACATAATGAACAGCCTCCTCTTGTAGATAGTGCCAGACAGCCCCCTGTAGATAGGGCCACACCCCCCTTGTAGATACTGCCACACAGCCCCCTGGTAGATAGTGCCACATCCCCCTTGTAGATACTTCCAAACAGCCCCCATGTAGATTGTACCAAACAGCCCTCTTGTAGATACTGCCACACCAGGGGTGTAACTAGGAAACACTGAGCCCCATAGCAAACTTTTGACTGGGCCCTCTCCCCTAGGTGCCACACACAGCTCGCCTTTGTAGATAGTTCCATACAGCCCCCTACTGTAGATTGTGTTATACAGCCCTCCTGTAGACAGTGCTATACAGCCCCCCTGTAGACAGTGCTATAGTGCCCCCCCTGTAGACAGTGCTATACAGCCCCCCCTGTGGACTACTATACAGCCCCCCTGTAGGCAGTACTATACAGTGCCCCCTGTAGACAGTGCTATATAGTCTCCCCATACAGTGCTATACATCCACCCCTGTAGACAGTACTATACAGCCCCCCTGTAGACAGTGCTATACAGCCCCCCTGTAGACAGTGCTACACAGCACACCCTGTAGACAGTGCTACACAGCGCCACTTGTAGACAGGGCTATACAGTCTCCCCATACTGTGCTATACAGCCCTCCCTGTAGACAGTGCTATACTTTCAAGTATCACAAAGAGGGACAACCGATGCAGCGCATCACGTCAATTTTTTTTATTTTAAGCCATGCCTCTAATCTTACGCAATCCCCGCCCATACACACCCGGTTCAGCCCACACAGTATCATGCTCCCATAGTGCCTCCCACACAGTATAATACTAAATAGCTGCCCCAACACAGTATAATGCCCCCATAGCTGCCACCAAACAGTATACTGACCCATAGATGCCCCCATACAGTATAATGCCAGCATAGTTGCCCCCATACAGTATAATACCCACACAGATGCCCCAAACAGTATAATGCCCACACAGATGCCCCCATACAGTATAATGCCAACAGATGCCCCATGCAGTATAATGCCCAAACAAATTCCCCCATACAGCCTAATACCCCATAGCTGCCCCATGCAGCATAATGCCCCCATTGCTGCCCCTTACAGTTTAATGCCGCCATAGCTGCCCCATACAGTATAATTTGCCAATAGCTGTCCCATACAGCTTAATGCCCCCAAAGCTGCCCCATACAGCTTAATGCCCCCATATCTGCCCGAATAGGGTATAATGCCCCCTAGCTGCCCTTATACAGTATAATTCCCTCTTAGCTGCCCCTAGTGCCAGTGCCCTTGAACATAGTGACGCAGTGCCCATGTAGATAGTGCCCCTATATAGTGCCACAGTGTCTGTGTAGATAGTGCCTTGAGGATATGGCTAGCCCCAACCCCCCCTGTAGATAGCCCCATTGGGACTCAAAGCATAGGCTGGGGATTCTGCTTCTAGAGGGAAGCCCTGATGTCACTGTCCATATATGGGCTGCGACGTCAGTGGCTACTTCTCGAGTGGAATCCCTGTTGCCGACCCCGGCCAGGGATTCTGCTCCAGGAGGAGGCCCTGACATCAATATTATCCATATATGGACAGTGACCTCAGGGGTTACCTCTAGGAGCGGAATCCCTGGCCAGATCATTGGCAATGGGGATTCAGCTCAAGGAGTAGCCACTAACACATCAGGGCTTCTCCAAGCACAGCTCCTAAAGTAGCACTGTGCCCGGGGAGTCCTCGGCGAGTGGAGGAGCTCCCTCTGCTCCTTCGCTACGAACTATTTCTGAAGCAGGGAGCTGGTGGTTCCTTGCTTTAGAATTGGGTTCAACTGTATCTGCATCCTGAGGACGCAGATACAGTTCACAGTGGGTCATACCCCCAGCAGCCCAGGACAATGGGACACCACTCGGAATCCGGGACTGTCCCGCTGAATCCGGGACAGTTGGAAGGTAGCCTATGGCAGAGCAAGGAGATACCTCCCTGCTCTGTTATAGCATTCAATAATATTTGTGTCCTATATATATATACACATACAGTATACACACAAAAATATTACTGTTATGGTATTGCGATTTGAGCGATTCCCCAAAGGCTACTGGAGAGTGCCGGGAGAGTGCGTGCACATAAAACCGCAACCTCAAATCCATCACAACTCTGATCGACAGTGTCTACAGTGACCCTAAGGTGTTCGCCAGAGCCGACCGCAAGGTGGGATGGACTTTGCTGCTTAGGACCCAGGTTGTCTTAGCAGAGTTCAGCGTTGGATAGGTGGTGCAATGCAGACTAACCTGATCAGGAAACCAGACAGCCAGGGGTTAAACATAAAGTCCAAATCAAAAGGCAAGCGGGTATCAGGAATAGCAAAGGTCGAAACCGGCTGGGGGAAGATAATCCAAAATCAGCAAACAAGGGGTTAACAAGAGAGAAGCCGAGGTCAGTTTCCAAGAGGTCCAGAAGTCAGGAGTGCAGGGGATGTAGGAAGCTTGATCAGACACCAGAGGACAGGTAAATTTACAGGCACTTACAGGTGGAGGAGGCTGGGTATAAATACTAATTCTACACTTGTAGGCAGAAAGACAGACAAAAGAGATAGGCTCAAGGTAAAACAGACACGCCCAGAAGCCAGAACCATAGTCATGGCAACCTTAAGGGAACAAAAAGATAGGAAAAACCGCAGCACACTTGTTATCCAAGTACAAAGAGAGGTTTCTTTATTTCACCAAAACAGCGACGTTTCGACGCCAAGGGTCTTTCTTCCTTGGGGTCGAAACGTCGCTGTTTTGGTGAAATAAAGACACCTCTTTTTGTACTTGGATAACGAGTGTGCTGCGGTTTTTCCTATCTTTTTGTGCCTATTTTGGAGTTGTTTGGCTGCGACTCTGCATTGCCTGCACCGACTGAAAAAATTCCTTCCCGTTTAAAAGCTCCCTGTGAATGCTCTCTGGGACTGTGATGTGCTGTTGATCTCTCTTTTTTTTTCTGAAACCTTAAGGGAACAGGCATTTTCCTGACAATTACATTGCAGCCGTTAATTTATCATTATACTAAAGATGACTAAATATGCAAAACATTGTTTTACCATAAAGAGCTTGGATGCCTTCAATGTCATCTTTAAATAATTTAAACTTGGTCGGGTCCACAAATGAATTCTCTAATAGAGTTGGATACATTATTGCTTTCTCATATCTCGAGTGCTCCAGTCCCAGAGCATGGCCCAATTCATGAAGAGCAACTAAGAAAATATTGGTACCTGAAAAGAAAAAAATTTGTAAAATTTAGCTTTTCTGAATCAAAGACATTGTATGACAATCTACAGTATGCTGGCCCCATGCACACGAACGTGTTTTTGCGGCCGCAATTCCCCCGAAAATCCACGGGAGAATTGCGGCCCCATTCTTTTCTATGGGGCCATGCACACGACCGTAGTTTTTACGGTCCGTGCATGGGCCGGGAACCCGCACCGCAGAAAGAACGGGCATGTCCTATTACGGACATCTTCTGCGGTCCGGGCTCATTGAAAACAATGACGGCGGCCATGTGCATGTCGTACGATTTGCGGGCGGCCCGCGGCTGACAGTCCGCAGCCGCCCGACCCGAAAATCACGGCCGTGCACACGGTTACGGTCGTGTGCATGAGGCCTTAATGTTGTAAAAACCTTAAAGAAAAGTGGATGTTCATCTTTCATTGCCATTCTATCGTATATCTATCTGTCTATCTATAGTAAAATCTTTCCAAAAGACTACCTCTTTGAAACGACCACTCCATGCTAGATTGTTCTGTGATGCATTTTCATTCCCCTTATTTCCTATGTATATTCACCCTGTTCTTTCTAGAACAAATGTTCTCACCCTGGGGTACATGTGCCCCAGGGGATACTTGCATTGTGTTTTTAATGGGTGTATCACAGTGTATGATGATTGAATTGAGATTTTTTTTATATAGGGTATTTGGCTTAGACACATTAAAGCATACATCTAAAGATTCCAGTAAAAAATCAAACTCTTAGGAGAGGCACCTCAGTGTGAAAATTTAAATTTCTAATCTAGAATTAAATAGTGTTTTATTCTGTTTGGTAGCTTCATTCATTTGCTCCCCATTTATTTTAGTATGGGGCAGAGTAGGAGACTTGACATACTGCAGTCCTTCCTCTTTACGTTTCTTTCTGCTGATGTCTGCAGTAGCAGAAAGAGAGAAAAAGATAGATAAAATAACTTAAACTTATTACCGAAATAGGAAATTCTAACCTGTTTTACAAGCAGTTTGAAGACATATACTAACAGGAAAGGGGGGTGGGGAGTGGCAATTGTAATATGAGCTAGCAGTCACACCCAGTGACTGTGACCGGACTGTAGCTCCACTGTATTTGTAGTATGGCAGACAATAATAACAACTTCCTGTTAGTTCAAGGTTTTTTTTCAGACATATGAAATCCTCAGAATAGGCCATAAATATCTGATCGGTGGGGGTCTGATTCTCGGCACCCTGCCGATCAGCTGTTTTGAAGTGAGCGCTGCTTCCCCTTCATTGCTCATGCTGCTCAATACTGTCAAGCCCCAACACACCTGAAGCAGTGGTTATGGCCTTCTCCAATTACAGTATTACAGCCTTCTTCCATTACAGTTTTACAGCCTTTTCTAATTACAAGTGTGTCTGCGTTTAACAGTATTGAGCAGCGTGAGCGATGTAGGAGAAACAGCACTGTCACAAGCAGGGCCGGCTCCAGGTTTATGTGGGCCCTTGGGCGACACAGACTAAGCAGGCCCCCTTGCGGGGGAACTCACGGCAGCAGTAAAATCTCGACGTTAGGCCCAGTTTATGCCCCTATATAGAAGTTAGGTCCCCAGTTTGTACCCCCATAAATGTAGTGCCCTCTGTAGATAATGCCACACAGTCCCCCTCCCAGGTAGTGCCACACATTCCCTCCTCCCAGCTAGTACCACACAGCCCCCCCTCCCAGGTAGTGCCACACAGTCCCTCATGCCAGCTAGTGCCACACAGCCCCCTCTTCCCAGGTACTGACAGACCCCATGAAAGCCCCCACATTATAATGCAACCACACAGTATAATGCCCCCCCATAGCTGTCCCCACACAGTATAATGCCCCCATAGCTGACCCACACAGTATAATGCTCCCCATAGCTGACCACCACAGTATAATGCCCCCATAGTTGCCCCCACAGTATTTTGCCCCCATAGCTCCCCCCACAGTATAATGCCCCCCATAGCTGCCCCCACAGTATAATGCCCCTACAGCTGCCCACACAGTAAATTGCCACACATAGCTGCCACATACAATATAATTCCCCCCACATAATATAATGCCCTGCATAGCTGCCCCGTACAGTATAATGTCCCCATGCAGTATAATTCCCCCATTGCTGCCCTACACAGTATAATGTCTCCCATACAGTATAATGCCTCCCTTAGCTGTCCCATACTGTATAATGCCCCCCATACAGTATAATGCCCCTCAGCAGCTACCATATGAGCCCCCCTCCCATACCCAGTATAATGCCTACATACCTAATGGAAAAATAATAACATAATTAATTACCTATCCCCGTTCCCACACGGGTGGAGGAGATCCTCCAAGTGACTCGGCGCAGACAGGCGCGATGACGTCACTACATTGTGCCTGCCAGCGCCGAGCCGCTCGCGGAACAGTGAATGCTGAAGCAAGGCTCCAGCATTGAACCCAATTGAATGTGCGTCCTGTGGATGCAGATTCAGTTGGAAGCGGGACCAGCGTGGTCAGCGCTGTGTGGCAACGGGGGCCCTGCAGGCTCCCCAGGGTTAGGGGCCCGGTCGTAGTTGCGACCATTGCGACCCCTAGAGCTACGCCACTGCCTGGGACACTGCTCTGCTCCTGACAACACTGTCCATAGATGGACAGTGATCTCAGGGGCTTCCCCAGAGACGGAGTCCCGGAGCAGAGCCGCTAGCGCTTTGCCTGGGACTCCTTCTCTCCTTCTTACATCACTGTCCAGTGATGCCGTGACGACGGCAATGTCAGCACCTGGCGGCCAAGTGCCCCCCCCCCAAGTATAGTGGGCCCCGGCACTTGCCCGGGTTCACTAGTTGCAATTATTCTGCCTGTGTAAACGTTTAAAATAAGTTTTAATTAACAAAATTTATCATTAAAATTAGTAGGGCATAGAGTGCCAAAAGATCCAGATACAGGCGTTGGCAAACAGATCCAGATTGCACACAGAGGCTTGCGTAATGTAGACATACAGCATGCACCTATTCAGAAGTGCCTAGTATGTCAGATAGACTTTATAGCATTATCTTGCCACGTGTGCTGGCAAATATTCAAATAAATCTGATTGCCACAAATATAACAGACACACTTCCCAACGCGTTTCTGCACCATATAGGGGAGCGTCCTCAGGGGTATAATTTGTCTGGTTATTCAGTTTATATTAACAAAGTGCCGGTTAGCATGTATTACGCTGTTCATTTAGTTACGGCGCGCACAAGACAACTGATATTGGGTTCACTAGTTGCTGACGCTTGCCCTGCTCACAAGCGTTGCGGCCCCTTCAAAAACAGCTCTTTGGCAGGGGATGCTGAGAGTCGGACCCCCACAAATCAGATATGAGGATAGGCCATCAATTTTATATCTCTGCAAAACTCCTTTAACCCGTTAGTGACCGCCAATACGCCTTTTCACGGCGGCCACTAACGGGCTTTATTCTGATGCATAAGCCAGAGGCAGCTGAGGGCTGGGGGCGTCCCTGCTCTGCCGGGTGAGATCGATATTAGTATCGATCTCACCCGTTTTACCCCTCCGATGCGGTGCACAATAGCGTGCACTGCATCTGAGTGGTTTTGGAGAGAGGGAGCTCCCTCTCTCTCCCACCGACACCCGGCGATACGATCGCCGAGTGTCTGGGTCTCTAATGGCAGCCGGGGGACTAATAAATGCCCCCAGGTCTGCCTGGAGCGAATGCCTGCTAGATCATGTCGGAGGCATGACCTAGCAGATGCCTGTCCGTTTTAAACGGACAGGCAGTAATACACTGCAATACAAAAGTATTGCAGTGTATTATAATAGCGATCGGAGAATCGCATATTAAAGTCCCCTAGTGGGACTAGTAAAAAAGTAAAAAAAAAGTTTAATAAAGTTAATTTTAAAAAAAATGTGAAAAAAAATGAAAAACCCAGCTTTTCCCCTTACAAAATGCTTTACTATAAAAAAACAAAATAAAGTAAAAAAGTTACACATATTTGGTATCGCCGCGTCCGTAACGACCCCGACTATAAATCTATTACATTATTTAACCCGCACGTTGGACGCCGTAAAAAATGTAATAAAAAACTATGGAAAAATTGCTGTTTTCTGTGAATCCTGACTTAAAAAAAATGTGATAAAAAGTGATCAAAAAGTCGCATCTACTCCAAAATGGTACCAATAAAAACTACAAGTCATCCCGCATCGGCGAAAAAATAAAAACGTTACGGCTCTTCAAATATGGAGACACAATAAGAAATAATTTTGAAAAAAAAGCGTTTTTACTGTGTAAGTAGTAAAACGTACAAAAACTATACAAATTTGGTATCGTTGCAATCGTAACAACCCGCTGAATAAAGTTATTGTGTTATTTATACCACACGGTAAACGGCGTAGATTTAAGACGCGAAAAAGAGTGGCGAAATTTCAGGTTTTTTTCTATTTCCCCCCAAAAAAAAGTTTATAAAAGTTAATCAATAAATAATATGTTCCCCAAAATGGTGCTATTAAAAAATACAACTTGTCCCGCAAAAAACAAGACCTTATACAGCGATGTCGACGCAAAAATAATAAGGTTATAGCTCTTGGAATACGACGATGGAAAAACGTAAAAAATGGCTTGGTCATTAAGGTTTAAAATAGGCTAGTCATTAAGGGGTTAACCCCTTAAGAACACGGACAATTTTGGCCTTGTGGACAGAGCAATTTTTTTAGATTTCCCTCTTTGCATCCCGACGCTCATAACTCTTTATTTTTTGTACGACGTAGTAGTATGAGGCTTTGTTTTTTGCGGGACGAGTTGTACTTTGTCGGTACCATTTTTTGGTACAAATACATTATCGTTTAATTTCTATACATTTTTATTTTGGCGGAATTGCAGAAAAAAAGAAGTTCCGCAGCAGTTTTAATATTTATTTTTCTACACCATACACCGATCATCATAAATAATATTATACATGTGTTGCACAGGTTGTTACGGTCGTGGCGATACCAAATATGTCTATATTATTTCATGTTTTGGGACTTATATTTTAAAAAGTTTATTTATTATAAAAAATGTGTGTTTCTTCTGTATTTTTTTTACTTTTTAATTACTTATTTATCATCAAAAAAATGTACATTCATTTAACTTTTTTTTTTAATCTCATAAAGGGATTTATCATTTTTATTTTTATTTTGTAACTGCAATGTACTGGCATAGATCTATATGCCGGTACATTAGCCTGTGTACTGATTGTACACAGGCAGTTGTTAGGGCATACCTCAGTATGCCCTTACAACAGGAAATATGTTCAGACAGCCCTGGGGTCCTTCAATGGACACTGGACTGTCTGGCCATATGAGTTGTGGGCTTTGATCGCGTCACAGTTATCTTCTGTGACGCGATCAATGTGCAGTCCCCTCTCCTTGAACAGCGCGATCAGCTTTCATCAAAGAGTTAACGGCGGAGAGATGTTTCTCTTCTCTCCGCTGTCAGAGCGGGGCCGTGGCTGTGTATTGCAGCTGTTGCCTCGCTCTCAATCGCGCGCAGAGACGGCTGTCACACAGGACGAGAATGCTCGTCCTAATGCGCGAAGTACTCGCCGCTCATGACGAGCATTCTCTTCCTGTGTCGGCAACCAGTTAAAGAGGCTCTGTCACCAGATTTTGCAACCCCTATCTGCTATTGCAGCAGATCGGCGCTGCAATGTAGATTACAGTAACGTTTTTATTTTTAAAAAACGAGCATTTTTGGCCAAGTTATGACCATTTTCGGATTTATGCAAATGAGGCTTGCAAAAGTACAACTGGGCGTGTTGAAAAGTAAAAGTACAACTGGGCGTGTATTATGTGCGTACATCGGGGCGTGTTTACTACTTTTACTAGCTGGGCGCTCTGATGAGAAGTATCATCCACTTCTCTTCACAACGCCCAGCTTCTGGCAGTGCAGACACAGCCGTGTTCTCAAGAGATCACACTGTGTCGTCACTCACAGGTCCTGCATCGTGTCAGACGAGCGAGGACACATCGGCACCAGAGGCTACAGATGATTCTGCAGCAGCATCGGCGTTTGCAGGTAAGTCGATGTAGCTACTTACCTGCAAATGCTGATGCTGCAGAATCAACTGTAGCCTCTGGTGCCGACACGATGCAGGACCTGTGAGTGACGTCACAGATCTGCACTGCCAGAAGCTGGGCGTTCTGAAGAGAAGTGGATGATACTTCTCATCAGAACGCCCAGCTAGTAAAAGTAGTAAACACGCCCCGATGTACGCACATAATACACGCCCAGTTGTACTTTTACTTTTCAACACGCCCAGTTGTACTCTTGCAAGCCTCATTTGCATAAATACGAAAATGGTCATAACTTGGCCAAAAATGCTCGTTTTTTAAAAATAAAAACGTTACTGTAATCTACATTGCAGCGCCTATCTGCTGCAATAGCAGATAGGGGTTGCAAAATCTGGTGACAGAGCCTCTTTAAGTAGGAAGAAGGAGCACAAACGACTGAGATTTAGGGTATGTTCACACGAGGGCGTCCGTAACGGCTGAAATTACGGGGATGTTTCAGCCTGAAAACATCCCCGTAATTTCAGCCGTAACGGCATGTGCAGGCGCTTGAACGCCGCATCCATTACGGACGTAATTGGCGCTGCTATTCATTGGAGTCAATGAATAACGGCTCCAATTGCGCCCAAAGAAGTGACAGGTCACTTCTTTGACGCGGGCGTCTATTTACGCCCCGTCATTTGACAGCGGCGCGTAAATTACGCCTCGTGTGAACAGACAAACGTCTGCCCATTGCTTTCAATGGCCAGATGTTTGTCAGCGCTATTGAGGCGCTATTTTCGGACGTAATTCGGGGCAAAAACGCCCGAATTATGTCCGTAATTAGTGCGTGTGAACATACCCTTAATGTCAAATGCTTCACAAAAGTGCTGTGCATAAAGACGTAAGAGCACTGTGGTGTTTGTTTTTCACTAGTGGTACACTTTAACCCTCTAACAGTCACATTAAAATTGGAAAAACTCACTCGAAAATGTCGCTTTTTCTATTGCAAATTTTGAAGTTATGTTTCAGTTAAATATAGTTAATTAAGTGCGTTTTACCCCCTTAGTGGCGTAACTAGTTTTAACCTCTGCCATTGTTTTTTTTTGTATGGCGTTTATCAAGTGGGATAAATAGCATATTCATTTTATATTATAGGTTGTTATGAATTCAACTATACCAATTACGTGTATCCCCCCCCCCCCCCCATTATAAAACATTGTGTAAGGGAGAAAAAAGTTTATTTTTTTTTTTTTCTGCAAAAACAGTCAGGTGCCACGGTCAGCATTTCTCTTCAGGCTGAAGTGTGAGCTGCAAGAATAGTATATGCTCTGTTCTAGTCAGAGGTAGAGCCTTTAGAGTAGCAGCTTCCTTTGCGATCACTGCCCGAGCTGTGTTTGGTCTAAACTGTAAGGTCCTTTTCCTGCAGTCCGAAACTGTTAGGAGGTTAAGAAACACTGCTCTAGAGGACCACTTTACAAATTTTGGGTAGTCGTCTCAAAGACGTTTTCTATGTTTTTATCTTCATAATCATCTTAAAGAAAAGTAAAGCAACATTGTGAATATAATAAACTACCTGGGCTTTGTTCACATTACATTGGGACATATATTTGGTGTGCACATTTAAAGTGTGCCACCAAATGTATTTAACTGTATAGACCATTGACTTTCATGGTGTATGTTTTTAGCATTGTATTATAAAGCATATTGGGCTATGCTTTTCAGTACAGTTGAAAAATAAGTATATCGGCCAAACTTGTCCCAAAAGGACACTCTTTCAGGATATATCTATGGGCAGGTTTTGGTATGGAAAGGCATGTACTTCTCTTTGTAGGGCTGGCATCAACACCAGGACAACTTGGACAGATGTGAATAACTTATTTATGCCTTGTTCACACCTGCGTTGGGGTTCTGTTCATGGGTTCCGTTAGACCTTTCCACCAGGCGAACCGATGAACGGAGAGCCAAATGGAAACCATAGCTTCCATTACCATTGATTTCAATGGTAATGCTTCCGTTGCAAATGGTTTCCGTTTGTCTACGTTCCGTAAATGTTTCCATCTCTTTAGCAGAAACAATAGCGCAATCGACTACGCTATTGTTTCCGCTAAGAAAACGGAAACCTTACGGAACAGAGACAGTTGGAAACCATTTGCAACGGAAGCATTATTATTGAAGTCAATGGTAATGCAAATGGAAGCTATGGTTTTCGTTTGGCTTTCCGTTGATGGGTTGCCCTTACTGAAAGGTCTAACGGAACCCATGAACGGAAGCCCGGCGCAGATGTGAACGAGACCTTAAACTATTTTTAAGAAGATTCTTGAAGTGCTAATCTTACCTTGCCGACCCAACGTCCATTTCTCTTCTTCATCAAAGTGAGCATCTCCTCCAATTCCATTACCTGGTGCGAAAGCATGTGCCAAAATTCCAAGTGGCCCATCAAATGGAAAGAAATCCCCATGGTCTGCACAAGTAATGCAATCTTTGTTTAACAATTACTTCCAGTTTTCACAACACTATTATAATTAATATTAATACATACCTCTGTATCCAAAAGATATCATAATATCACCTTCACCACTATAAATTTGGCGAAAATTCAACGGCGTAATCTCACTCCATAGTCTAAAAGCCTGTGCAATGGCATAATCTACTTCTGAGTTGGTGATATCTGGAGTGTAGTTGACAATTCTTTAAAGAGAAGTAAAAATAATAACATAAACTTATTACTGTGTCAATAATATTACTAATAGCTCCAATGCATCTAAAATGAAAATGAAGCAATTTTACAAATAGTCTTGATTAAAATTATACTATTGTTTTGTGTATGCTGTTCCTAATCAACCCTGTGTGTAATCTACTTCATCTTCTATTGTCTGTATGTTAGCAATAAGTAAGGTTGTCAAGGTCTGTAGCAGAGTCAGAGTCCCATGGCTGAAACGATTAGGCAGGAGGGTAATAATAGCAAGAGTAGTCAAGTAACAGTCCATGTTCGGTGCACAGATAAGGGACAACAGTTTGTAGCGTGAGACAGAGACATGGTCAGGAAACATTCCAAGTTCGGAAGACAGATAAGTGACAACAGTTTGTAGCATGAGATGCAGGGATGTGGTCAAGAAACAATCCAAGTTGGGTACACAAATAAGCAGCAACAGATTGTAGAGAGGAAGCAAGGAACTAGACAAGAGGCAAAAAGCTCAAGAGTCTGGCAAGGAGGAATTGTAAGGACCAGGCTTAAATAGGAAGACAAAAAGGGTGAGACTAATTAGGTAATCAAGGTAAGAAAAATAAAGAGGCAAGAATCCAGAGAACCTAGTGTTAAGGAGCTGCCAGGCACAGCTTCTGTATCTACGCCAATAGGTAATCAGTCTGTACCTGCTTCTATGGCTGTGAGACTGACTCCATCTTCCACCACTCAGGATGGTAGGCTTAGGAGTGGGAGAGCCTTTCACAGCCTGACCAGACGGAGCTAGCTCCCGCCCTCTGTCTATTTATACCTGCCTTTCCTGTTCCTCCTTGCTTGTGATTCTTCCCATGTGGTTTCCTGGCCCTGCTGCAGCTTCTTGAATTATTTGACCCTGCTTCATATTGACCCTGGCTTACTGACTACTCTCCTGCTCTGCGTTTGGTACCTCGTACACTCCTGGCTTGACTCGGCTTGTTCACTACTCTCCTGCTCTGCGTTTGGTACCTCGTACACTCCTGGTTTGACTCGGCTCGTTCACCACTCTTGTTGCTCACGGTGTTGCCGTGGGCAACTGCCCCTTTTCCCTTGCTTCTGTGTACCCTTGTCTGTTTGTCTGTTGTGCACTTATTGAGCGTAGGGACTGTCGCCCAGTTGTACCCCGTCGCCTAGGGCGGGTCGTTGCAAGTAGGCAGGGACTGAGTGGCGGGTAGATTAGGGCTCACTTGCACAACGCAGATGTGAACAAAGCCTAAAAAGAGACATTGTCTGGGTCTAAATATTTGAGTCAGAGAGAAGGGGGTAACTCATGACTGTAGAATTAGACTACATACCGGTATATGTGCATAGAATCTGCATACACAAAATGGTAAGAGATTTTTAGTCAAGACTATTTGCAAAGGTGGACGTGATTTCTGTTTGTGACAAAACATACAATATATTAAGACAAAATTTATACTGATTGATAGTAGGTGCTTTTTAGAAAGCTCTAAATATACAGAGATTATTCACAAAAAGTCTTTTTCAGCTTTAAAAAAAACCAAACATCTGGCAGCTGCTGTTGGCCAGAGCAACAGAGGACATAGGTGAGTTTGTACATATTTGTTATTTTAGGCCATAAATAGCAGTTGGGTCTGTTGTCCTTGAACCCCACTACAATACCATCAAGCCTGTTTATTAAAGCTAACCAAGGATGATGTGGCCATGTGACCTGATGTCACTGTGAACACAATGAGGCATATTCACTATTGGTGTTGAGCCAGAATTTTGGCCTATTGCACCTTCTTTTTGGTGCAAATAATTGTAAACAAATTTATCAATGGAATGCACCCCCAAAAAAATTGTGTCTCATCCAACAGGAAGGCATGGCTTAGCAGGAAAGGGGACGTGGTTCAAGATACAGCAAATTGTGACAAAATTTTGGCACAAAAAAATGTGGACTTTAAAAAGACCAACGAAGAGGTGGTATAAAGCAAATTCAGGAACCAGAAAAACAGAAGGATATGCCCAGGTCGGCATCAAGACTTGGCTTCCTGGTGTAACGGCTGCTGCGCCGTTCCCTGCCTTCCCCACGGCCTCTGCTCCGGTTCCGGCGTCCTCCATTACCACATGCTCATACCGAGCTCCACTTACCCGATCCGGATGCTCTGCTGGCCCTGGACGGAGTTAGGTAAGGGCTTCCCTTACCTCCCCCCATGGCTGGCATCCTCGATGTGCAGCTTCAGTCACTAGAGGGCGCGCGCGCTGACTCTTCCTGTCTTAAAGGGCCAGCACGCACCCTAATTCATTAGACTTCCTATTTAAGGTTCCTCCTTCCTTGCATCCATGCTTGTTCAACCAAGTTCCCCGTGAGTTTTCCTGTGCCCTGGTTCCCTGTTTCCGTCTCTTCTGCCTTTTGCCTGGATTTCTCGTTGCTGACCTCTGCCTGAACTTGACTATCCTTGCCTGCCGCCTGCCTTGACCTATTGCTTCCATATCCGTTACGACGCCTGCCCTGACCTATTGCTGCCATACCCATTACGACGTCTGCTGCCTGTCCTGACTTCTGCCTATACATCCGACTGCCTCTACCCGCTGTGCCAAGCGCTTCCTGGGTTCCAAGCACTATCTCCCAGACGACACAGAGGATCCACGAATAAACCAGTGAGAACCGTTATAGGTTGAACAAGCTATGGATTCCCTTGACACAGCCCTGCCTGATACAGCAGATATGGCTCAGGAGCTTTCCAGACAACGAATCCGCCAAGATCAGCTGTTTCAGCTACTGCAGAATGTGTCCACTCGTTTGAACGAACTAGCGCCTCCGGCGCCCCCGATACTACCACCACCACCGCAAGCTCCTTTCTACAGTCCTGGACTACATTTACCTACGTCTGCCCGCTATGAGGGAGACCCCAAGACCTGCAGGGGATTTGTTAACCAATGCACCATCCACTTTGAAGTCATGGCGCATCATTTTTCCTCAGACCGGGCTAAGGTGGCCTACATCCTGTCCCTGCTGTCTGGTGAAGCACTGGCTTGGGCATCGCCCTTGTGGGAGAGTAACGACCCCATCATGTACAACATTCACAACTTTCTCGCCATGTTTAAAAGGGTGTTTAAAGAACCGGGTTGAGCCTCTTCTGCAGCTTCCTCTCTACTCAAGCACCAGCAAGGAACCTCCACTGTAGGCCAATACGCCATTCAATTTCACACCCTGGCTACTGAACTCCAGTGGAATAATGAGGCTTTGGTATCTACCTTCTGGGAGGGTCTGGCGGGCCGAATCAAGGATGAACTTGCTGGCCGAGACCTTCCATCGTCCTTGGATGACTTGATTACACTTGCTAATCGTATAGATATACGTTTCCGTGAGAGACCACAAGAATCTGCTCGGGGCAATCGGACATCCCGGTTGGCACCAACCTTCCAAAGACCGCTTCTGACCTCATCTTCCTCTCGGTCGGACGAACCCATGCAGGTGGAGAGAACAAGACTCACGCCTGAGGAGCGCCAGAATAGACGCAAGTTCAATTTATGTTTATATTGTGGTGGTAAAACGCACTTCCTCGGAGACTGTCCAGTGAGGCCAGAAAACTCCAACGCCTAGGGCAAGTAGGAGAGGCTACCCTAGGTGGAATACCTTCCTCTCAGAAGATGGCCATACCAGCAAAGCTGTCCTTTGCAGGAACCACTTTCTGCGTTCAGGCCTTCCTAGATTCCGGATCCGCTGGGAATCTTCTGTGCCAGTCCTTGGTAAATCGCTACCAAATCCTAGTACAAAAACTAACCAAACCGTTGTCCATTGCTTCTGTGGATGGGAGGCTTCTACAGGAAACTATCTATCTCGTCACCGAGCCCATTCTCCTGTTAAAAGGGGCACTGCACCAGGAACGTATCTCCTTCTATGTTTTAAAGAACTCTCTGAACCCTTTGCTTCTAGGTCTACCATGGTTGCAGAAGGACTCTCCTGTTATTGACTGGACTGGAGGTCAAATTACCCGCTGGAGTTACTTCTGTCACCAACATTATCTACAATCTATTCGCCCACCCATGCCTCAGCCTACAGAACCTAACTCAGTAGGACTTCCTACTCCATACAAAAGCTTCTCGGATGTCTTCTGTAAACAACAAGCTGAATCGCTACGTCCACACAGGCCATACGACTGTGCCATAGACCTGGTCCCCAACGCCACGCCTCCCAGAGGTAGAGTATACCCTTTGTCCTTGCCTGAGACTGAGGCCATGTCTCGGTATATCCAAGAAAATCTGGAGAGAGGATTCATTCGTAAATCCTCCTCTCCTGCTGGCGCAGGGTTTTTATTTGTGGGAAAAAAAGACGGCTCCCTGCGTCCTTGTATTGATTACCGAGGATTGAATAATATCACTTTAAAGAACAAGTACCCATTACCATTGATCTCAGAACTCTTTGACCGCCTACAGGGAGCGAAAATCTTTACCAAACTAGACCTTCGTGGAGCTTATAACCTCATCCGCATCCGCGAGGGAGACGAATGGAAAACCGCCTTCAACACTCATGATGGGCATTTTGAATACCTCGTCATGCCCTTTGGAATTTGTAATGCTCCTGCAGTTTTACAGGCTTTTGTTAATGACATTTTTCGAGATCTGTTGTACAGCTATAAAGTACAGTGAAGTTTACCGCTCAGACGGCACTGGTAACAGTCCAATATCAATCAGTATGGGCTCTCTCCCAGAAAAATTCAGTGGACAGTCCGCAATCCAATGAGGGTGTGGATGGTAATTCTTATCCTTGTAGTTCCACCAAGCTCCAAGCGTCTGCGTGAGAACACTCTGTTTGCCAAGCTAGAGAAATGCCTCTTCGAGAAAACCAGTCTGCCTTTCCTGGGGTATGTCATTTCCGACCAGGGACTTCAAATGGATCCAGCCAAGCTGTGTTCTATTCTCAACTGGCCTCGTCCACAAGGACTCAAAGCGGTCCAACGCCTGCTGGGATTTGCAAATTATTACGGCCATTTTTTTCCTCATTTCTCCTCTATGACAGCTCCTATTTCTGCTCTGACCAAAAAAAGGGTTAATGCTAAAGACTGTACCACGGAGGCAGAATCTGTATTCCAAGCTCTTAAAGTTGCCTTCTCTTCTGCTTCAGTCCTATATAGACCGGATTCCACCAAACCCTTTGTTCTGGAGGTCGATGCTTCATCTGTGGGAGTCGGAGCTATCCTTTCACAAAAGACTTGTAGAGGGAGACTGGCGGCATGCGTTTTTTTCTCCAAATCATTCACATCCGCTGAAAAAAATTATGGAATTGGAGATAAAGAAATTTTAGCTATTAAATTGGCCCTGGAGGAATGGAGACATTTGCTTGAGGGTGCACGGCATCCCATCATCATTTACACAGATCATAAGAACCTCCTATACTTGCAGACTGCTCAACGCCTAAATTCTCGTCAAGCTCGGTGGGTATTATTCTTCTCCAGATTCGATTTTCAGCTTCACTACAGACCCGCTGGAAAGAATACCAAAGCTGACGCTTTATCTCGCTGTTTTGACCCCACAGACCAAGAGCCCAGTCCACGGTTTATTATAGATCCTAAACGTATTGTGATCGCTGCTCCAGCTGAAGTGGTACACATTCGCCGAGGAAAGACCTACGTACCCCCTAAACATAGGGATTATGTTCTTCGTTGGGGTCATGCCTCCAGGGTTTTTGGGCACCCTGGCATCAAAAAGACTCTCAATTTGATTGGCCGTCAGTACTGGTGGCCTTCCATGTCCCAAGACACTAAAGACTTTGTTTCAGCCTGATCCACCTGCTCTCAGAATAAAGTCTCCCATTCAAGACCTGCTGGCCTTTTGCACCCTTTGCCCGTGCCTGACTCTCCCTGGTCGCACATTGCCATGGACTTCATCACCGATCTGCCTAGTTCTGCTGGGTGTACCGTGATCTGGGTTTGTAGCGGAACGCTTTTCCAAGATGGCGCACTTCGTACCTCTCTCAGGCCTTCCGTCATCTTCCCGACTGGCAACGCTGTTTATCAAGCACATCTTTCGCCTGCATGGTCTTCCTAAGCATATTGTTTCTGACAGAGGAGTTCAGTTCACATCCAAGTTCTGGAGAGCCTTGTGCAAACTGCTGGAGGTCAAACTAGACTTCTCTTCCGCGTACAATCCTCAATCCAATGGTCAAGTAGAGCGGATAAACCAAATACTTGAACGTTTCCTCAGGAATTTCGTGTCTCCGCGACAAGACGACTGGGCAGGTTTGCTTCCATGGTCCGAATTTGCCTACAACAACCATACGGGGGAATCTACCCGCTTTTCTCCCTTCTTCGTGGTGTATGGCCAGCACCCAGGAATTCCCCTACCAGTCTCTGTGCCTTCTGAGGTTCCAGCTGCTAACACGGTCCACTGGGACTTTGTACGGATTTGGCAGAAGGCCAAGGAATCCATCCACAAAGCCGTCGCCAGGTTTAAGAGAGATGCGGATAAAAGACACAGGATACCACCGCAGATCCTTCCTGGGGATAAAGTCTGACTGTCCACCCGGTACATACGTCTAAAGACCCCTTGTTACAAGCTAGCTCCTCGGTTTCTGGGTCCCTATGAAATAACAAAACAAATCAATCCAGTAACTTTCAGACTTCGCCTTCCTCAGTCTCTGAAAATCTCTAATTCCTTCCACATTTCTCTGCTGAAACCCACTATAAGCAACCGTTTTTCAAAGAAAATTCCTGTCCATCCTGCGCCAGCGGCTGATGCCAAATGTGAAATTCAAGAAATCCTGGATGTCAAATGATCACGGGGGAGATTATGGTACCTAGTGGACTGGAAAGATTATGGTCCTGAGGAGAGATCATGGGAGCCCGTGGAGAATATCAACGCCCCAGCTCTCATCAAGGACTTTGAGCGAAGATTTCCAAGCAAGCCTAAAAAGAGGGGGCGCAAAGGAGGGTACTGTAACGGCTGCCGCGCCATTCCCCGCCTTCCCCACGGCCTCTGCTCCGGTTCCGGTGTCCTCCATTACCACATGCTCATCCCGAGCTCCACTTACCCGATCCGGACGCTCTGCTGGCCCTGGACAGCATCAGGTAAATGCTTCCTTTACCTCCCTCCGCGGCCGTCATCCTCGATGTGCGGCTGCAGTCACTAGAGGGCGCGCGCACTGACTCGTCCTGTCTTAAAGGGCCAGCGCGCGCCTTAATTCCTAAGACTTCCTATTTAAGGTTCCTCCTTCCTTGCATCCATGCTTGTTCAACCAAGTTTCCCGTGAGTTTCCCTGTGCCCTGGTTCCCTGTTTCCGTCTCTTCTGCCTTTTGTCTGGATTTCCCGTTGCTGACCTCTGCCTGAACTTGACTATCCTTGACTGCCGCCTGCCTTGACCTACTGTTTCCACACCCGTTACAAACGCCTGCCGCCTACCCTGACCTATTGCTGCCATACCCGTTACGACGTCTGCTGCCTGTCCTGACTTCTGCCTATCCATCCGACCGCCTCTACCCGCTGTGCCAAGCGCTGCCTGGGTTCCAAGCACCATCTCCCAGACGACACCGAGGATCCACGAACAAACCGGTGAGATCTGTTATACCTGGTTCCTGAATGGACTACTCTTCATTGCAGCAGCGCTGACTGAGCTACCCCTATGTCTCTCTGCTATACGCATACCTTTTAGTGCCATTAGTGCCTCCAAGCACGACATCCATAAGTGAGTGCATTCAACTTTTCTTACTGCTTTTTCTTTGATTTACCTTGTTGCCATATGTCACTACTGCTCAGTCATTGCACAGGAGCAGGGAGGACCAGTGGCAGCGCCATCAAGTAATTTTGATGGCTAGTATATTACAAACTTTTTTTTTGCAGATTGATGTAAAAACCCTATAAAATCTGAGCATTACATTTTTTTTTATAAATTAATGTTCTGTATTAAAGGAAACACACTCAATCTACCTGTAGGTCAGGGAAGTTTTCTCCCATTTAGGCTTTCCAGGAAAATGGCTGAACCTCTGGACGTCAGGGACTCCACATCGGGGTTTACGCATAACTTGCAGAGTTTCCTTGTTTATTTTCCCGGTGATGTTAAGAGCAAAAAAAGTTTGCATGGCCTTGATTTTTTCTTCAGTTGGACTGCTCAGTCTTCTTGACACAGTAAATGCATTGTAGAATCGATCTATATATTCCTGATACAACAGATACTTTTATTTGCTAATTTCCAATTTGAAAACATGTAACAAGAACTATACAATTAAATTTTTATTATTTATTTAATGAGCAGCTGTCACTATTTTATGAGGTAGAATCAATCTAATCTCTTGGGCGGATTCAGTAAAATATTAATTTTTACTTTCTTAGTGGCCCTTTTTGCTATTTTTTGAGGAATTTTAATTTTATGTAAATAAGTCTATGAGGTGGAGCTTGTAGAATTCAGTGAGGGTTTTGATCAATTACATTTTGCTTTTGATCAGCAATGAATCTTAGGTGATATAACAGGCAAGGGCATACATAGCATAGAGGCAACCAAGGCAGCTACTATAGGGCCTACAGAAAAAGGATACCCAACTCAGTTTGACAGTTTGGTTTGGTTGAGGAGTAGGCAGAGTAGGCTGCTGCCTAGTGCACTAAGGTACAATATAAAATATGAATATATATCTGAACCTTAAACAAGCAATCCATGTTTTTTTTTATCATTAGATACCTGACCTGTTTAGTTTTTTCTTTCTATCTAAATTGTTCTCTTCAGTTGGGTCATGTGACCTCACTATGGGATCCTACAGCCAACACATGTGTTGTACAGAGCGGGCTCAGCATGTGAGCCTGCTCCATACTTCCCCTAACTGGCTATGATGCAAGTATTTGCCATACATCGAGAAGCGATTTAAAGGATTTCCTGTAATTGGAATGGATCTACACCTTAAATACACGGCCTGTTTTGAACTTCAGATCGCATACCCATTTTTCAAATCTGACGTGTCACTTGCTGTGGTAATAACTTTGGAATGCTTTTATTTATCCAAGTGATTCTGAGATTGTTTTTTAGTGACACATTGTATTTTATGTTTGTGGTAAATTTTAGTCTATATGTTTTCTCTTTATATATAAAAAAAATTCAAAATGTAGAGAGAATTTGGAAATATTTGCATTTTCATACATTTGAAATCCTCTGCATCTAAAATAGATAATGATACCGCATAAATATTTAAATAAATAAGGCTTACCATATGTCTTTAATTTAGTTTTTAATTTTACATTTTATTAATTTACTAGCAGTTTTTAAAATTTGTAACAAAATTTGAAAAACCTTTTTTAGACACCTCTTCAGTTCTGAAGTGGCTTTGAGGGGCCAATCTATTAGAAACCCCTCATAAATCTCCCAATTTTCAAAAACGGCACCCCTCAACATATTTAAAACATCATTTAGGAAGTTTGGGAAATGTAAAAATTTAATTGTTTTTGCAAATATTTATTTTTTAAACTCATTTTATTGAACAGTTATTGAATAAAATTTGTACATCAATAAAGAAACAGTGACATCACTTTACATGTTCGCATACAGAATGGAATGAAGAAAAATAATAGTAGAATGAGTATCCGGTCATACCTGAAACGATACTTAAGTCTTGCATTCAGTCATAAAATGTACAGCATAAACCAAAGTGGTGCATGTAATGTGTTAGACATATTTTGTTGATGAACTTAAAGAAAAACAAAAGGCAAAACATAATAGAACTTAACACGGCACATGTGAGTTTCGCACACAACACCTTATCATTGCATTACTAAAGTCTGATATATTAACGGAAATGGGTTACAATGCCTCCAAGCCATTCTAGTGACAGTTACGTTCAGTGATGGGACCATCCATATATCCTGTTATTAGACCCTCCAGGAACCTCAAAGATCAGAGGAGAGACCCGCTCTCAACAATCTTGGGGAAGAAAGAGCCAATGAGGATGCGTTCCACATCCCCCACACCTTCTGGAATTTTTTGGGGCAACCTCTGTGGGCATATACCATTCTCTCATAGGGAACCGTCGTATTGATCAATCTCTTCCACTGACCAAAGGTCGGAGATCTATCTCCCATCCACCTAAGTGCAATGGCCTTCCGAGCAAAAAATAAAGGTTCTCTAAGAAAAATCCTAGTATGATGTGACCAGGATGACTCATCTAAGAGACCAAGAAGGCAAACCTCAGGGGTGAATGTCACTGGAATCCCCAGAATAGATGTCAACTGCGATATGATCTCATTCCAAAATGAATTAATTTATGAACATTCCCATGTCATATGCCAGAAGTCATCATGCGGTTTAGAACATCTATGACATCTGGTGTGTGAGATTCTCCCCATTTTATGAAGACGTGTTGAAGATAAATAACATGAATGCAGAAAATACAGTTGGGTCATGCGGTTGTTAATGGCAGGAGAGACGTAAAGTGGGGATGCCAGTACCTCCTCCCAATCGTCCGAAGACACATCAGGAACAAGTGTCCTCCATCTAGCCTCGGATGCCAACCGAGTGGATTTCAATCTATTCCCCAAGAGATATGTGTACACGGCTGATATGATACCTCTGGACCCCTGAGATATAAAAATCCCAATTAAAGGATAACCAGATATGGGGCATGACATATTTGGAAATTGGCTCTGAATAGCGTGTCTCAGTTGCAGATACCTATGATGTACAAGGTACTTGATATTGCTCCTGTATTTGTCTAAAGGAACGGAGAGCCCAATCGCTGTTTAGATCCCCCAAAGTATCGACAGCATGTGAGGCCCAAAACATATCCTCCTTAACAAGTGAGAGATGTGGATACATGGGGTTATCCCAAAGAGATACCGTGGGGTGAAGGTCATGGTAAATAGATAACTCCTTAGCAGCGCTTCAAACCTGAATGGCCAACTTATGAAGCAATAGCAAACGATGAGGAAATAGGATTGGTTTTTCCAGGATCGGCCACAATGTGGCCATTTACAAAGAATGTGCTAAGTAATATTCGACACTAGTTTGGGTCCATACATGAAGAAAGCGGAGCTGACCTGCTAAAAAATATAGATAAAAGTCCAGCAGGACCATGCCCCCTGTGTTTTGGGTCTTTGCAGGATACTCACACTTAATTTATGTCTGGAGTTTCCCCATATAAAGGAAGTTAATAAGGACTGTCATTTAGAAAAAAAAGGATTTGGGAATGGGACCTGAGGCATGTTCAAGAAGGTATAACCCTTTCGGGAGGTGTTATGGCAGGAAGGAGGTGAAGGGAACAAGTGAGCCCTAATCTACCCACCGCCCTGTCCCTGCCTACTTGCAACGACCCACCCTAGGCGACGGGGTACAACTTGGCGGCGGTCCCTACGCTGTCTAAGTGCAAGGGAAATACAAACAGGGAACAAGCAAGGGAAGGGGCAGTAGCCCACGGAACGCCGCGAGGAAACGGAGCGGTGAATGAGCCAGTCAGGATCAGGATGTAGTGGAGTATACAAACGGGAGCACGGAGCAGGAAGCAAGCCAGGGGCAAAGCGAAGCAGGATAAGCGGGAACTGAAGCAAGGCAGGGGCAGAGCGAAGCAGGATAAACGGAACTGAAGCAAGGCAGAAGCAGGCTGGAGCAAGGCAGCAGTGGGGCCAGGAATCCAAGAAGAATAACAAGCAAAGAGGAAGAGAAAACGGCAGGTATAAATGGACAGGGGGCAGAGCTAACTCCGACTGACCAGGCCGCAATAGGCTCTCCCACTCCTGAGCCTGCCACCCTGATTGGTGGGAGCCGGTGTCAGTCTCAGAGGTCTGGCCTCAGGTGTCGACTGATTAATCCTGGGAGTATACCCAGACGTAGTGCCTGGCAGATCCTTTACAGTACTCCCCCTTTTATGAGGGGCCACCGGACCCTTACTAAGAGGACCCGGTTTAGTGGGGAAGAGAAGGTGGAACCTCCTGATCAATACCCCAGCGTGAACATCTCGAGCAGGTACCCAAGTCCTCTCCTCCGGCCCGTATCCTCTCCAATGGACGAGGTACTGGAGGGAGCCCAGTATCATCCTACTGTCCACAATCTTGGCCACCTCGAATTCCACCCCCTCAGGGGTGAGAACGGGAACAGGAGGTTTCCTCGAGGGGGACCAGGACGGGGAGCAGCGTTTAAGGAGGGAGGCATGGAAGACGTCGTGTATGCGAAAGGATGGGGGCAGCTCCAGACGGAAGGATACAGGGTTGAGGACTTCAATGACCTTATAAGGTCCAATAAATCGGGGAGCAAACTTCCTGGACGGGACCTTAAGGCGCAAGTTCCTCGACGACAACCACACCAGATCCCCGACGACAAACCGGGGATTAGCAGAACGTCTACAATCAGCCTGAATCTTTTGTACGCTCTGGGACGCCTCTAGGTTCTTCTGAACCTGGGCCCAGACTGTGCACAGTTCCCGATGAACGTCCTCTACCTCGGGATTAGTGGAACAACCAGGGGAAACGGAGGAGAACCTTGGATTAAACCCGAAATTACAGAAAAACGGGGAGACCCCTGACGAGTTACTGACCCGGTTATTCAGGGAAAATTCGGCGAGGGGAAGGAATGAGACCCAATCAAATTGACAGTCAAATATTGTTCCAGGGATTGGTTAGTCCTTTCCGTTTGGCCATTAGTTTCGGGATGGAAGGCGGAGGAGAAGGACAGATCAATCTCCAACTTTTTACAAAAAGCTCTCCAAAATAAGGAAACAAATTGTACCCCTCTGTCAGAAACGATATTGACTGGGGCCCCATGGAGACGCAGAATGTGTTTAACAAACAAAGAAGCTAACGTCTTGGCGTTAGGTAGTTTCTTAAGGGGCACAAAGTGGCACATCTTGCTGAAGCGGTCTACTACCACCCACACTACCAACTTGCCCTGAGATGGAGGCAAATCGGTGATAAAATCCATGGAGATATGGGTCCAAGGTCTCTGGGGAATGGGCAAGGAACGTAGTAAGCCCGCAGGGCGGGACCTAGGGGTCTTGGACCTAGCACAGACCTCACAAGCGGCGACGTAAGCCCTAACGTCTTTAGGCAACCCAGGCCACCAATAGTTTCTGGTAATGAGGAGTTTGGTACCCAAGATGCCAGGATGACCAGATAGTGCGGAGTCATGGTTTTCCCTGAGTACCCTTAGCCGGTATTGCAGGGGGACAAACAGTTTGTCCCCAGGGAGGTTCCCGGGAGCTGAACCTTGATCAGCCGCGATGTCAGAGGCTAAATCAGAATCAGTGGCAGAAACAATTATACCAGGGGGTAAAATACAAGCAGGATCCTTCTCAGAAGGAGGATTGGCCATGAAACTACGTGATAGTGCATCAGCCTTAATATTTTTGGAGCCAGCCCTATAGGTAACCAAGAAATTAAATCTGGTAAAGAATAGTGCCCAACGAGCTTGTCTAGGATTAAGCCTCCGGGCAGATTCTAGGAAAACCAGATTCTTGTTGTCAGTAAGGACCGTTACCTGGTGTCTGGCCCCTCCAGGAAGTGACGCCACTCTTCAAAAGCCCATTTAATGGCTAAAAGTTCGCGGTTGCCAATATCATAGTTACTCTCCGTGGGCGAAAACTTCCTAGAGAAGTAAGCACAGGGGCGGAGATGGGTGAGGGAGCTGGTACCCTGGGACAAGACGGCCCCCACTCCCAACTCGGACGCGTCAACCTCCACAATAAATGGCTCCCTTTGGTTGGGCTGAACTAGCACGGGGGCCGAGATAAAGCACTTCTTGAGGGTCTCAAAAGCCTGGACGGCCTCAGGGGGCCAATGGAGGACATCAGCACCCTTGCGAGTGAGGTCCGTAAGAGGCTTAGCGACGACCGAGAAGTTGGCAATAAATCTCCTGTAGTAGTTAGCGAACCCCAAAAAACACTGTAGCGCCTTCAGGGAGGCAGGTTGGACCCATTCCGCCACAGCCTGAACCTTGACAGGGTCCATGCGGAATTCATGAGGAGTGAGGATTTGACCTAAAAATGGTATCTCCTGTACCCCAAACACACATTTTTCGGTCTTCGCAAACAGATTATTTTTCCGGAGGACCTGGATGACCTTCCTGACATGCTCCACGTGGGAGGACCAGTCCTTGGAAAACACCAGTATGTCATCAAGGTACACTACAAGAAAATTACTCAGGTAATCTCTCAGAATTTCATTAATAAAATTCTGGAAGACGGCAGGGGCATTACACAACCCAAAGGGCATGACTAGGTATTCGAAATGACCTTCGGGCGTGTTGAACGCAGTTTTCCACTCATCCCCCTCTTTGATGCGGATAAGGTTATATGCCCCCCGTAGATCGAACTTAGAGAACCATTGGGCCCCCTGAACCTGATTAAAAAGATCCGGAATCAAAGGAAGGGGATACTGGTTCCTTACTGTGACCTTATTCAAGTTCCGATAATCAATGCACGGCCTAAGACCCCTATCCTTCTTCCCCACGAAGAAGAAGCCAGCACCTACAGGAGAAGTTGAGGGGCAAATGAAACCCTTGGCCAGGCATTCTTGGATATACTCCCTCATAGCTTTACGTTCAGGACATGAAAGATTAAATATCCTCCCCTTAGGAAGCTTGGCACCAGGCACCAAATCGATGGCGCAATCGTAATCTCTATGAGGGGGCAACACCTCGGAGGCCTCCTTAGAAAACACATCAGCGAAGTCCTGAACAAACTCAGGAAGCGTGTTTACCTCCTCCCGGGGAGAAATAGAGTTAACCGAAAGACATGACATCAGGCAATCACTACCCCATTTGGTGAGATCCCCAGTATTCCAATAAAACGTGGGATTATGCAGCTGCAACCAGGGAAGACCTAATACCAGATCGGACGATAATCCCTGCATCAACAGTACAGAGCACTGCTCCAAATGCATGGAGCCAACAAGGAGTTCAAAAACAGGAGTATGCTGAGTAAAATAACCATTAGCAAGAGGAGTGGAGTCGATACCCACTACCGGGATAGGATAAGGTAAATCAATAAAAGGCATTTTTAGAGACATAGCAAATTCCACAGACATGATATTAGCAGATGAGCCAGAATCCACGAAGGCACTGCCAGTGGCAGACCGGCCAGCAAACGAGACCTGAAAGGGAAGCAAAATTTTATTGCGTTTCGTATTAACGGGAAATACCTGTGCGCCCAAGTGACCTCCCCGATGATCACTTAGGCGCGGAAGTTTTCCAGCTGCTTATTCTTGCGCCTGGGACAGGTGTTCAGTAGATGCTTGTCGTCCCCACAATAGAAGCAGAGACCATTCTTCCTGCGAAACTCTCTACGTTGTCGAGGGGACATGGAGGCCCCGAGTTGCATAGGTACCTCCGAGTCCTCCGTGGAAGAGCGAGGAGACGGGACCTCGGGGGAATCGCAGGGAAGTCAGAGGGGAAAACATTGAAACGTTCAAGCTGACGTTCCCTGAGACATCGGTCAAGTCGTACTGCTAGGGCCATAACCTGGTCTAGGGAGTCAGAAGAGGGGTAGCTAACCAGCAGATCCTTCAGGGCGTCAGATAATCCTAACCTAAACTGGCACCTTAGGGCCGGGTCGTTCCACCGAGAAGCTACGCACCACTTTCTAAAATCAGAACAGTATTCCTCAACAGGTCTCCTACCCTGACGTAAGGTCACCAGCTGACTCTCGTCTAAGGCAGTCCTGTCAGTCTCGTCGTAAATGAGTCCGAGGGCAGAGAAAAAACGATCAACGGAGGAAAGTTCAGGGGCGTCAGGAGCCAAGGAGAAGGCCCACTCTTGGGGCCCTTCCTGGAGTCGGGATATAATGATACCCACCCGCTGGTTCTCGGAACCTGAGGAGTGAGGTCTTAGGCGGAAATAAAGTCTGCAACTCTCCCGGAAGGAGAGAAAAGTCTTACGGTCCCCTGAGAACCGGTCAGGTAACTTGAGGTCGGGTTCTAGAGGTGAGGTGAGGGGTACTACTAAGGCAGCGTCAGACTGGTTGACCCTCTGAGCCAGGGCCTGGACCTGTAGGGAGAGGCCCTGCATCTGCTGGGTCAGGGTCTCAAGGGGGTCCATGATAGCGTCAGCGTAGAAGAAATGGTAGACTAGGTATGGGCTTGTTATTATGTTATGGCAGGAAGGAGGTGAAGGGAACAAGTGAGCCCTAATCTACCCACCGCCCTGTCCCTGCCTACTTGCAACGACCCGCCCTAGGCGACGGGGTACAACTTGGCGGCGGTCCCTACGCTGTCTAAGTGCAAGGGAAATACAAACAGGGAACAAGCAAGGGAAGGGGCAGTAGCCCACGGAACGCCGCGAGGAAACGGAGCGGTGAATGAGCCAGTCAGGATCAGGATGTAGTGGAGTATACAAACGGGAGCACGGAGCAGGAAGCAAGCCAGGGGCAAAGCGAAGCAGGATAAGCGGGAACTGAAGCAAGGCAGGGGCAGAGCGAAGCAGGATAAACGGAACTGAAGCAAGGCAGAAGCACGGCAGAAGCAGGCTGGAGCAAGGCAGCAGTGGGGCCAGGAATCCAAGAAGAATAACAAGCAAAGAGGAAGAGAAAACGGCAGGTATAAATGGACAGGGGGCGGAGCTACCTCCAACTGACCAGGCCGCGATAGGCTCTCCCACTCCTGAGCCTGCCACCCTGATTGGTGGGAGCCGGTGTCAGTCTCAGAGGTCTGGCCTCAGGTGTCGACTGATTAATCCTGGGAGTATACCCAGACGTAGTGCCTGGCAGATCCTTTACAGGAGGAGTATCATTTTAATCAAATTGATGCTTCCAGGAGTAGATAAGGGTAATGTCCCCCAAACTTTATATTTGGAGTCTGTATATTCTAGTAGTGGGTAAATGTTTTTTTGCATGTGATTAGTTACCATGTTTAGAAATATAAATGCCTAAGGCCTCATGCACACTTCCGACATCTTTTTCGCGGCCGCTTTTGACGGGTCCGTGAACCCGTTTTAGCGGCCATGTGGTTTCAGTGTGCACTCCCGTGTGCACTCCGTGTTTCCGTTTCCGTGCGCCGAGCATGGTACTATCCAGTGTGACAGTACCATGCTTGGCGAGCGGAAATAATGTAATAAAAAAAATAATAATTCATACTTACATTCCTCCTGTATGGCCTCCAGCGATGACGTTCAATCCATGTCGCCTCGGCAGCCAATCACAGGCTGCCGCGGCCTCGGCAGCCAATCACAGGCTGCCGTGCCCTCGGCAGCCAATCACAGGCTGCCGCGCCCTCGGCAGCCAACCACAGGCTGCCGCGCCCTCGGCAGCCAGTCACAGGCTGCCGCGGCCTCGGCAGCCAATCACAGGCTGCCGCGTCACAAAAGAAGGTCGGACTGGAGGAAGAAGAGGGACTTGTCACGAAGACAACGACCGGGTACGTATGAAAGGCTTTTTATTTTATTTTTAATCAGCAGCCTCTTTTCTCTATCAGTTATTGATAGAGACAAGTGGCTGCCGATTAGTGTAATATTTTTGTTATGTTTTTCTGCTCGCCCGGCGGTTGCTAGGCAACGGCTCCGTCACACACGGACGGCACACGGATGCCTTCCGTGTGCCTTCAGTTTTTTTGACGGCCCCATTGACTTGCATGGGCCTCACGGTCACGGAATCCCGGACCAAAGTAGGACATGCTCTACTTTGGAACGGAAAGGATCAACGGACCGTCAAAAAAACTGAGGTGTGCATGGCCCCGTTGAAATGAATGGGTTCAGGGTGCTATCAGTGACAAAAACGGATAGCACCCTGAAGGAAAAAACGGAAGTGTGCATGAGGCCTAAGTATTCAACCAGTTCAGGACCGGGCTATTTTGCGCCTTCAGGACCAGACACCGTTTAGCCATTTTTAGCACGTGTTAGTTAAATGGGTATTATTTTTTTATTTGTTGGGCTAACGATGTGATTTTTGCGACGTTTTTTCCGTAGACAATGCAGGTTTCTTTTTTTATCGTTTTTATACACACCTTTTTTGCTATTTTAGAATTTTTATTCATAAAGATTGAAAATAATAGTAAAAAAATAAGCTTTTTTACGTTTCAGCAAATTTTTTTTGGTAATAACATAGTTTTACCCTAAAATAGACCTTTTATTTGTGATCATCATTGTCTACCGTAAATTTTAATATATTACATGTCTATATTAGGGTAATTTGGTCAGCGCTAGCGTTCCAACAATGATTGGCGGGGGGGGGGGGGGGGGGGGAACGTTTTTCTTGGGGGTGGGTATTTTATGTGTATTTATTATTTAATTTTTTGTTGCACATTACTTTACTATTTTTTTTATTACTATGGTCTGTCCCTCAAAGGTCAAAAAAGACCTTTGTGGAACTTTATATATTTTTTTTCTTTATTTTACACCATGCTCAGCCCTCTCATAGTGACGATTGTCACTAATAGGGCTGTGCTGGGTCTAGTTAGACCCAGCAGCAGTCTGTCAGTAACGGAACCCGGCGATCATGTGACAAGTCACATGATCACCGGGAGGAAAAGTAACAGCGCCGCTGTTGCTGTCTCTATTCCTATTCACAGCGCACATTGAGCGCTGTGTACAAGTCATCAGAGAAGACAGAAGCAGCGAAAGCTGCTTCTATCCTCTCCTCAGGGTCCCCGGCAGTGACTGACAGCCGGAGACCCGACATTCAGCTGCCCGATCGCGTGGGCAGCAAGTTTAATCTCGAGCCCTAAAAAGTCTATGGCTCGGGTTTTAAGGACCCTGACCGCTGGGTGGAAAAATACAGCCAGCGGTCGGGAACCAGTTAAAATCCTTCACCACCGGTAGATTACAGTCTACGGAGGGCTAATCTGAATCCCACAGCGGCATTAGAGCAGATTTGCTCTAGTTTATACAGAGGCCCAAGACTGCAGCTGTAATGACAGGGTAGGGAGACAGACAGGTGAGCCCTAATCTACCCGCCACTCAGTCCCTGCCTACTTGCAACGACCCGTCCTAAGCGACGGGGTACAACTGGGCGACGGTCCCTACGCTCAGTAAGTGCAAGACAGACAAAACAGACAGGGGTACAAAGAAGCTAGGGAAACGGGGCAGCTGCCCACGGAGACACCGTGAGCAACAAGAGTGGTGAACGAGCCGAGTCAAACCAGGAGAGAGCGAGGTACAAAACGCTGAGCAGGAGAGTGGTCAGAAAGCCAAGGTCAATAACAAGCAGAGGATCAGTAGTACAAGCAGCAGCAGCAAGCCAGGAAACAAGCATAGAAGAATCACAGGCAAAGGAGGAACAGGAAAGGCAGGTATAAATAGACAGTGGGCGGGAACTAGCTCCGTCTGGCCAGGCTGTGATAGGCTCTCCCACTCTTAAGCCTGCCATTCTGAGTGGTGGAAGATGGAGTCAGTCTCACAGACATAGGAGCAGGTGCAGACTGATTGCCCACGGGCGTCGACACAGAACCTGTGTCTGGCAAATCCTTTACAGCAGCAAACTCATCTAGAAGACAGATATCCCTATGTAGGGAGATTTCGCAGAGAAATCTGAAAATATTAAAATGAACAAATTTTCAACACAAATTTCTTGCTTCCGTCGTGCAAATTATAAAACTAGGTCACAATCCTTCCAATTTAGCAGTCTGGCTGGCAAGGGTCGAGGTGGAGCTCCCGTTGGTGGAATCCGGGCAGGCACACAATGTGCCCTTTCAACCAAAAGTTGTGGAGAAGGGGGCTTCCGGGAACATGCTTTTGAGCCAATGTTCTAGAAACTCAGCTGGGTTTGTGCCTTCTGCATGTTCTGGAAATCGAGAGATCCTAAAGTTGTTGCGGCGAAGTCTGTTCTCCATGTCATCACATTTCTGATGCCAGAGATCAACTTTCCTTTGCAGAGTAGATACCCGCTCCGGTAATAGCGCCACAGTATCCTCTAGTAAAATATGTGGTTTCCAGTTTCTTTGACCCTGTCCCATATGTTATGCAAATCTTGGTGCAACAGTTTCCGCTCAAGGAGTAGCCACTGACATCACTGTCCATATATGGACAGTGACATCAGGGCTTCCCTCTATGATTGGAATCCCCGGCTTATGCTTTGGCTGGGGATTTCGCTCCTAGAGTGTGTCCCAATGGCGCTATCTACAGGGGGGGGGGGTGTGGCGCTATCTTCAAGGGGGGTGTGGTGCTATCTTCAAGGGGTGTGTGTGGCACTATCTACATGGACACTGTGGCACTATATAGGGGCACTATATACATGGGACACTGTGGCGCTATCTACATGGGCACTGTGTCACTAGGGGCAGCTAAGGGGGCATTATACTGTATAAGGCCAGCTACGGGGGCATTGTACTGTATGGGGGCAGCATTGGGGCATTATGCTGTATGGGGCAGCTATGAGGCATTATACTGTATGGGACAGCTATGGGGGCAATATTCTGTATGGGGGCATCTATATGGGCATTATACTGTATGGGGGCATTATACTGTATGGGGCAGCTATGGGGGCATTATGCTGTATGGTGGCATCTATGGGGGCATTATACTGTATGGTGGCATCTATGGGGGCATTATACTGTGTGGGGACAGCTATTTGGAATTATACTGTGTGGGATGCACTATGGGAGCATGATACTGTGTGGGCTGATGTGGCCGGGTGTGTATGGGCGGGGATTGGGTGGTATTAGAGGTGTGGATTAAAAGAAAAAAAATTGCCGCGATGCCCTGCATGTGCCACATCGGTTGTCCCTCTTTGTGATGCTTGAAAGTTGGGAGGTATGAAAGTTCTGTGGTACTGTAGTTAGTTCTAGTAATGGGAAATGCCCACTAGATGGCAATGTTGGCTATAAGATAGCACCTCCAAGTGCTAACTATATAAAATGTATGAGAAAATATAGATTCACCTATAGATATTGTGCAGCATAGGTTCTGGTGGTACAAGTCGGCAATGAAGGTAAATATTCTGGTGAATACAATCAAGCGCTTTCTGTGAGTCAGGAGCAAGATATGTCTTATATCAAAATATGTTATGTCACCCCAGTGGAGTGCTTCAGAGAGGAACACAAATGGCTGCTCATCCAATGCTCAGAATCTCACAGTTTGGATGTGTGAGAAACAATGTCAATAGGGGCACATGCACCCGTATTAGCAGGGTGAATTTCTAAGCCAGGCAACCCTGTGTTGCGTGTCCCCAGCACATGATGAGAGGGATTAGGCCGCAATTTGCGCAGGACGTCGTTAATTTAAGATCCTGCCTCTCCATTAGGACTTGTGATCTCACCAGGCGGCTGTAAGAATGAATCCCAGGGTGGTGGGGATCCACAGTAGGTGTCCATCCCCGTTGCGAGGGGAACAGGTCGCCGCAGCTCGTAGCCGCTTCAAAATTTAGTCCGGGGTTCCGGCCCCTATACTAGGCAGGCACTGACTCACCGGACGGATGAGCCACACTCTGAAGGTCTCAAAATGTTCCCCTGATGATAGGGAGTGCAGCATAATGGTCTGTCTCACTGCCCGCAGCTCTGGAAAGGAGGATGGCCGGAGATTTTACCCGGTGCCAGCAGAGTCTTTCTGATGTGCGTCCTCCCCCGTCTGAGTCTTGGCCACGCACGCAAATATTACATTTTAATCATATTATTATTGTAACACGGTAACAGAGAAGAGAGAAACACAGATCAGTTACCCGGATTCTGCAGTTTTCAGAAATATCCCACGTGTGGCCTCTGGTGCTTCTTGACTCAAACACAGGTCTCAGAAATTAAGGTGCACCTTGTGGATTGTGGGGCCTTCTTTTTATTAGGATGTTTTCAGTCACCACTATAGGTTTACAGAAGCCTTGAGATGCCAAGCATAAGAGACACCCCAAAAAAGACCCCATTTAGAAAGCTACACACCTCAAGAAATCCATCGCGGGGGGGGGGAGGGGGGGGGGGTGGGGTTTGAACATTTTGACTCCACACGCGTTTAGTGAATTTATGCCAGGACTATAGGAGAATAGGCACCCCAAAATTTGTTACACAATTTCTCCCAAGTACGACAATTTCCCATATGTGGTCGTAAACTCTGTTTAGGTACACGGCAAGGTTCAGAAGCGAAGGAGCGGAGCACAGATTTTGCTGGAATGGTTTTCTGATGCCATGTAGACATTTCAAAGCCCCTGAGGGACCAGTACAGTGGAAACCCCCCAGATTTAACCCAATTTAGTAAACTGCACCCCTCAAGGAATTCATCTAGGGGTGTAGTGAGCATTTTGACCCAACAGCTGTTTCTCAGATTTTAATGCGCAGTGGGTATTGCAAAATTTTCCTAATTTATGCGATTTCAGTGCCTAAAATGTTGTGCCTAGCTTGTGCCACCAGAGATTCGCACCTTCCTACCTTCCTGGGTACGGCAATACTCCACATGTGGATGTAATGTGCAGCCTGGGCACACGTCAGGGCTCAGAAGGATTTTGCTAGAATGTTGTTTTTATTCGTTTTTCATAATACAGAGAATTTTTTGCGGGCAGACGGAATTTTGAGGCAAATTTTGATCTGCCTGCACGCCGTTTTCCGCTATTTCGCTGCGTTTTTCACAGATTGCATCCATTGGATATAAGGGCTGATGTATGCTCTATGGAATATCATCAAGGCCATGTCCTGATAATTACTAACTGGAATGGCTTTTTGTGGTTTTAAAGTGGCATTTAAAACATCGTCCACTTCGAGGTCAGGAATATCCCGAGACCATTTAGAAGGTTGTAAGCTTATCCCATTCTATAGAGGGTATAATAAACCTGTAAATGGAGTTAATAGAACTGAGCTGAATTCTCGCCTACTTCAGAAACAAGTTAATGCAGTAATCTAGAGATTCAGTCCTAATTTCGGTTAAGGTTTGTAATTCCTTAGCTGCGAGCGTCTAGGAAAAGAAATTGAGAGCCTTCCAAAGCCGGGAATTTGAGACAAGACTCTTTAAAGGACAATATGGAATGATTCTGATTCAGCAGATCTACAAGTAAATTACAACCCTGGTTAGACAACCCCTTGGAAATCACAGGTGGCCATCCCTCCAAAAAACGTGGGTTACCTCAGAATGACAAAAATATAGAATGCCGTTTTCCGCTATTTCGCTGCGTTTTTCACAGATTGCATCCATTGGATATAAGGGCTGATGTATGCTCTATGGAATATCATCAAGGCCATCGTCTTTTCTTTTCTGCTCTCGGGCTCATTTATGACGAGCCTGACAAGACTGCCTTTGCCGAGAGTCAGCTGGTGACCTTACGTCAGGGTGAGAGACCTGTTGAGGAGTATTGTTCTGCCTTTAGGAAGTGGTGTGTAGCTTCTCGGTGGAATGACCCTGCCTTAAGGTGCCAGTTTAGATTGGGTCTGTCGAACGCCCTGAAAGACCTGCTATTTAGCTATCCCTCTTCTGACTCCCTAGATCAGGTTATGGCTTTAGCGGTACGACTTGACCGACGTCTCAGGGAACGACGACTTGAACGTTTTTGTGTTTTCTCCTCTGACTCCCCCATGATGCCTCCCGAGGTTCCGTTGCTTCGTTCTTCCACGGAAGATTCGGAGGTACCTATGCAACTCGGGGCCTCCGTGTCCCCCCAACAACGTAGAGAGTTCTGCAGGAAGAATGGTCTCTGCTTCTACTGTGGGGATGACAAGCATCAAGTGAACAAATGCCCTAGGCGTAAGAATAACCAGTCGGAGGA